>NW_015090829.1:1273280-1274509 GCF_001431845.1 Calidris pugnax | reverse complement strand
ACCCCCCCCACCCTCAAAGGGATGTGCCCTCTGGGGTCACCCCCTCCCTGTACCGGCAAGCTGGGCGCCGCGGCGGTGCCGGTCCTGCAGCGCGGCGCTGACGCGGGCGCTGGAGGTGCTGATGGCGGCCATGTTGGCAGCCAAATCGTCCATCTCTGCCTCCATGCGCCGGAAGTCGACCTTCATCTTTCGGATGGTGTCTGGGGAGGAGGAACCACAAGCCTGGGTCCTGCGGCTGCCTGGGACCCCCCCAGTCCCCCTCGGACACCGGGGTCCCCCCCGCTGGGTGCTCACCGGTGGCGGAAATGAACTTGTTGTAGTTCTCGTAGAGCAGCGTCTGCATGTCGCTGTCGAGGGCGCGGATCTCCCGCCCCAGCGCGGCCTCGCGGGCCAACAACTGCCCCAGGGGGCACTCGCTGCGCACCTGTGGGGGGGCAACACTGCCACAACTGCCTCCTCATAGGGCCCACCACCCCTCCATTCCGCAAATGTATCCTCTGGAGCATCCAGTGCACCCCCCAGGGTCCTCAGCTGCCCCTCTGGGTCCCGACCTGCCCTCCACGGCCCTCCTGGGATCCTCATTTGCCCCCTGAACTCCTAACTGCCCCCCCCAGAATCGCCAACTGCCCCTCTCAGAGCCCTAAATACCATCTAAGGAGCCCTAACTGCCCCTCAAGCCCCCGAATGCCCCCCTGGGTCCCTCCTGAGATCTGCAAATATCCCCCAAAACCCTCCTTCTGCCCCTCAGGGCCTCCTGGGATCCTCGACCAACCCCCAGGAGCCCTAACTGCCCCCCCAAGGAGTGCTAATTGCCGCCAGGGCCTCCCCAGCTGCTCCAGAGGGCCCAACACCGTCCCCACAGGGACACACACAGTACCCTAAAGTGTCCCTACGGAAGAAGATCTCTAGGGTCCCCACAGAGCCCCTCTCCGGGCCCCCTCAGGGCGCTGGGGGTGGCCTGAGGGTCCTCGGTGGCCCCATGGAGCGCCCTGCCCGGGTCCCGGGGGATCTCTGTGGGGGGTCCCCGGGGCTCCCTGCCGGGGGTGGGGTACGTGCCGGCGGGGTCCCCACCACGACCCGGGGGGAGGGAGGGGGAGGAGGTCACTGCGGGGTCAAAGGTCACCTTAGTGAGGAAAACTTCCGGGTCGAAGTGGGGACCGTTGATGTCGGCGGGGTCCGGGGTCGCCTCCGCCGCCTCTGCCGCGGACGGGCCGTAGTACCGCTGGAGC
>NW_015090829.1:1263598-1273270 GCF_001431845.1 Calidris pugnax | reverse complement strand
GGGGGGCCCCCCCCCCCCGCCGGTGCCGGTGCCAGTGCCGGTGCCAGTGCTGGCCTCGGGGCTGCCGCCAGCCCCGTTCCCCGCCGCCTCCACCTCCGCCATCGCGCCAGCACTTCCGCCCCCGCCCGGTACTTCCGGCCCTTCCCCCGAGCGTCACTTCCGCCGGAGCGTCCCCGTCGCCGCGGCAACCGCCCGCCCGCCCCGGCATGGCGCTCACTGCCGACGGAGCCTCCGGCCCGCCGTGCCCGGGGACAAGGGCCCCGTGGGGACGGGGCGGCGGCAGGAGGCACCAGCCCCCGTGGGTGAGCGGCCGGAGGCGGCCCCGGCACCACGTCCCCGCCGTCCCCCCCCAGCCCTCCCTCCCCGGTGTCCCCACCAGCCCCGCCTCCCAGGCCTCATCTCCACCTGACACCGAGCGGGTCCCCATCCCCTCCCGCAGGGTCCCCGACGTTTTTCGGGGGGCTGGGGGCACGGCAGGGGACACGTCCCGGCCCCCAGGTCCCCTTTGGCTATGGGGCCGTGGCTGGTGTCGGGGACGGGGGGAGCGGGGGGAGCGGGGTCGGGGACACCGGGGACGGGGACATCGGCTCCAGGTGAGGCCTCGCCCTGCAGGTGGCCTGGGCACCTCACTGCCTTGGTGTCAAACCAAGAGCTGGCCTTTGCCTGCCTGAAAGCTCCCGGGTGTGTGTATCCCCCAGGACAAGGCACCACGGTCACTTTTTCTGTGTTTTTCCTCATTTTTTCCCCTTCCAGGTGACACTGACCGATCCTCAGACACCGGCAGCTTCCCCGAGACCTGCCATCCCCCCGTCATCAGACAATTAACTGCGTTCTGCTAATTCCAGTGAACAACTGCGAGCTTATGGATGCAGGAAGTGATCTCTTTTGGTAATTCCTCTCATCCCATTATTCCCAAAGAATTTGTGGTGTTGGTGTTGGCTGCAGGGCCCCAGGTGCACACTTCCCCTGGGCACCGCAGCATTCAGGAAAGGTACAATTTATTCTGTATGTAGTGAGTTCCCGAAACGATCTGGGGAGGCACCTTTAGATGGCGCTGAAAAAACACGTGTAAAACAAACAGTTCACAGCCCAGCTCTAATTCTTGGTTTGTTACTTCAGTAAAAACACCCCGAAATATTTTGTGTATTCACCCTGAGCTGGGTGTGTGTGTGTGTGAGGCAGATCAGCTCTATATCATTTTCACCCCTCAGCAAAACCATTGCACTGTTGGGACTGCGGGAGAGCACTGAAACCAAACTAACCAAATTACCCAAATCAAATAGATGTTCAGAGAAGGCTGAGGGGTTGGGGGGGGGGGTGTTTTCAAGAGCGGGACTCGGTGTTCCTGCTGCTGTGGACGTGTCCCTGCTCCCTGTTGCTGTGGTGCTGCTGGTGTGATTTTACCCCGCATTTGGAATTCTGCCTTCTCTGATTGTGTACTTCCTCAGCACATTGGCTGTGGCACAAGGTTCCTTTGGGGTGCAGCTACGGGTCACACATTCTGACTGTTTGCCCCAAAACCCTCCTCACATGGCAGCTCCGAGGCTCTGAGGGCTCAGCACGGTCACACGCTGCTGCAACCAGCTCCTGCACGCAGATGAATCCCCCGATGGAGTTCCCTGCCTGGCAATGCTGGTGCACCTGCCTTCGCCCATTGGCACCTTTGACCAGCCACGTGCTGCTGCCGAACGGTGGCAAATGCCGCGCCAAAGGGAGCAGGGCAGCTGTGGGAGCATCAGCCAGAGCAGGAGGAGGAGGAGGGTGCGCAGCCCAAAGGGTCCCACAAAAGCTGCCGGTAGGAATCCGAGGGGGCCACAACTCGCCTGAGGTTCAAGAAACCTTTAATTTCCATTTGTCATCTTAAAACCCCTGAGGTTAATTAAATATATATTTTTTTAAATCCTTTTTTTTTTTTTTTTGAGTTCCAGAGGAATTCAAAGATTAGGGACAAAGCATTAAAACAGGTTTCCTTTGCAAAGAAAGGCCAAGGGCGAGTTGGACCTGGACTAACAGCCAGGCTTTAGCACCTAAACCGGCACAGAACGATGCCAAAGAAGTTTCCCACTGCATCCCAGCTCCTGGAGTGTCACTGCTGAGGGGGCTGGAGATACCAGTCTCTTCCTGAAGATGCACGAGGTCGCGCCGAGCAATGCCAGCTGCTGGCTGGGGGAGCCCTGCTCAGATCCCCCTCTCCATCCCCAGAAGATGCTGACACTGAGGGAGCAGGTTGGCTGCAGTTCAAGCAGAACCACTGAGCGATTCGATGCTGGTATTTAGCCCTGCTGAACTGTGAGCACAAGGGAGAAACAGACAAAAAATTCTAAAACCAGAGCTTTATTTACAGCAGTCAAAGCAAACCAAACCCACCACCCTTCTGCAGACCAGGCCGTTCTGGGGCGTCTCCTCAGAAGTTGTCTTCCTCAGAAAATCAAACCAAAGTCCATCCAGGATTCTTCCAAATGGAAAGAGTTCGGAGCTGCCACATCTTAGCGGAGAAGCAGGGAGAAGAGCAGAGAAAGCCATTGCTGCCTCCTTTCTACTTGCCTTCCCTGCGCATTTTTTCCCAAATGTGGAAAAGATGACGCCTCATCCAGCTGGGGCAATATTTTGTTAGGACTTTGGTACAGCTGGAACAAAGGACAACAGCCCATTTACAGATGTAGAACCGGGATTGTACAAGGCCAAAGGAATTCCTGATGGGTATAAGGGCCAAAGGAACCATCCAGCCATTGAGAAACACTGGCTGGAGGAGAGCGCTGTAAAATCCGAGGGGGAAGCTTTAGTCCTGCAGAGGTGGGTGTCACAGGAAGGCAAGAAAAGCAAATAAGCAAAGACTTCCAGGAAGGAAAACCAGAACACAACAGTGGTTGGTGCAGAAAACAGATGAAGCAGCAGCTCTGCTCCACTGCTTTGGACAGCGAAGGGTTTAAACGACAGGCAGTGGAGGTTTGGCTGAAGAGAGAAAGAGCATTTTATTTTAAATTTTTTTTTTTCTTTCTCCCAGCAGGCAGAGTATTTTTACAGTTACAGATCTCTTCAATCATGGGCAGAGTTAAATAACTGAGCTCTGGGGGAACACAGCGAGCACTGGGGATGAGCCCAGCGAGGAGGGTGGAGGGGAGATGGGGCTCCCAGAGCTCCCCCTCGGGAGGGGAAATCCAGGAACGGCTGCTTTGGGAACAGAAGCAGGAGGGATGTACCTTGCCCCACATCTCACAGCAGCACTGCAGGCAGGGACCCCCAAAGCACTATGATAGGCAGAGCAAGGCTTTTTACATGAATAAATAAATAAACAGATCAACACTCTGATTGAATCCCTCCTTGACCTCCCACCTCCACCCCAGACCTCCCTGTCTGGGAGTCTCACTGGATTCCAGCCTCTGTGTTTGTTTGTACAACATCTTCCCAAAATGCTCTATGGCCCGGTGCCATAATCACTGAAATTAACCGGACCTTTTGCCAATAGATTTTCTTTACTCTGATTTAACAGTCTCAGGGAGTGCATCTGCAAGTTCATGGGAAGGTTCTGGAAAATACGTGTGTAAATCAAGGTGGCTCATGGCCTCTGGCCCTCCTTTCTCACAGGTTCATCCCCAGCCTCACCCAGAAGGATGATAAATAAGATCAAGCCAACATCTACACAAAGTTTTGCTCCTCTGCAACTCTTCACTGTGACAATTACAGTACCAGGGTCCAGATCTACTGCTAATTTCCCTCCAAAGCTGTACAGATTTCATCTCAGCCCAGGGACATCAAGGACACCAAACGGTTTCCAAGTCTGAAAACAGGACACTGAGTGCCGGGTTCAGCCGAGTGGCCACTCTGGAAGGTAAGTCACACCTTCACACTGCCATAAACCGGCATCCTGAGCTCTACGGCTTCCACAGCGCGGCCAAGTTATTAAACTTTTGAGTGTCAGAGTCTCTGGATCTGTCAGCCACATCTCCTCAAGGGCCCAGTACCCAGTGTCAGTCAGGGAGGCAACGCAAGAGTGGCCCTTAAAAATAGGCCGCAAGACACAGACAACCAGGCAAGAGAGAAAGGTGTAAGCATTTAACAGCATCAACATTGTGTTATATGTGGAAATCTGTTTAGAATCAAAGATAATAATTTTATAAAGCAACATCTGAGACCACCCAGAACAAAGACAAGAAGCTGGTGGAAAGGAGAGTTCTTGGAAGGTCTGTCTGGAATGTCTCAGACTCCACCACAGGGAGAGAGGCCGTGAACGAGTCTGTCAATTGTCGTGGGTGTTGTTCGGTAAAACTCACAGAACAACAAGCTCAAGTCCCTGCTTTGGACACCAGATAGTAGAGGATGAAGAAAATGACAATCAGTCCCACGGAAACAGAGCAGAGCAACTTGCGGTTATCCCTCCCGGAGCGCGTCATGGTGGAGAAGCGCTTCACGCTGCCCGTCAGCAGGCCCGTCACGCTCATGAAGTCGGAGTCCTGAGCGGGAGAGAAAATGCAGATGGAGGCGTTATGAACAGGTGAAGGTATTCCCAAAATCTCCCCCTTCCCGGCTAAAACGCATTTCCAGAGGGAGCTGCACAGCAGCTGCCTGTCCCTCGTGGAAGGTCCTTCCCCTCCAGCAGCAGCACCGTTCCCTCTGCACTGGAGACCAGGAAACAAAACAGAGAGGGGAAGGGCTGTTCCCAACTAAACCAAACCACCCTTCTTTTCCAGGCAGGGGCACGGGACCCGCTGCGGGGCTGGCAGTTGTACCCATGGCCCTTGTTCTGCTGTCGACAGCAACTCCACAAGTGAGTGCTCCGGCCAAAGGAAAGGTCCCCACATGAAGCTGGAATCAATGGTGTGCACCGGGGCAGCCCCACAAGCACAGAAGAAGGTGCCATTTCTTGCCATTAGTTCCAGTTTTTTTCAGCATAGGACTACACACATGTGCAGCTCCACCAGAGGGTGGGAAACTTCTCAAATTAATGCAGGTCAGGCAATTAATTTTGACTCCTGGCCTGTTCTCCTTACCTACAAACTACTCGGAGCTTCTGCTCATGTTACTCCTGAAATGCTTCAAAACCCTCTCTGTAACAGAAGTGTAATTTCATGCTGACTGAAGGCTTCTCCTTTAAGGCCTTTTGCCTTCACACCTTTTATTCTGATTGTCCATTCTCCTGTCGGGCTGAGCAAACACCCATTTCAGACACTCCGACACCCACAGCACATGCTGCTGAGTGTCCAAGCTGACCTCACGCCTCTCACTCCACTGGTTTAACACTGCAATTCCCTTCTCTCTTGCCTCCATGCACCAGCTCTCCCAACACCCAGCACGTGCAGGAAGGGCTCCCTGAGCACCTGCGTTTTGGTGCTTATCTCCTCCTCAAACCACCAGGCTGGGCCCCCTTCCTCTCCCAGTTCAGTTAATGAATTGCCTCTCTCCTAATAAGCCCCAGCAGGTACCCCCTCTGCTACAGGAACACTCTGCCTTTGCCCGGTGCAGTGATTTTCAGCAGCAACCAACACTTAGGAGGCAGATTACTCTGGAAAGCGATTCTGGTTTTATGGGGTGCTGTGTGTCAGAAAGATGAGGGAAGAGAGCACCGAACACCCTGAGTGCGCCCAGAACACCAGCTCTGCTCCTTCCAAAGACAACAGTGAACTACAAACCCCTGGCAGGCAGCCTGGGTTTCAGGTGTTACAGTCAGTACCCCTCACAGATTTATACAGCGACACCAGAAATCCCAGGAGCAGCTGAGGAACAGGCCCATCTTCTGGCATCACCCACAGGAGGCAGTTCTTCAGTCCCAGCGGGGACAAAACCAATCTCCACCTGTATTTCTGACGTGTGCCGTCCTGCATCCGTCCTTCCCGATGCTCGATCCCCACCGAGCGCCCACCCGGGCAAGGGGACACTCGCAGCTGCCAGGTACCGATGGTTATATATGGAGGAGCCCGTGGAAACGGGTTTAGTTCCATGGCCTGGTTTGCCAAACCGACCACTGGGATCTGACTTTGCTGCTCACTGCTGTTAAACCACCACAGTTCAGACAGCACAAAAAAGCCACGTTCCTTACCATGCCGTCCAGGTATCGGTTCTGCTCCTCAGCATCTTTGTCGATATCCAGAGCCAGCTACATGGGGAAAAGGAGACAACAGGCATTAACGAACTTTCGGTGCAGAGAGAGCCTCTAATGCATCTGGTGCTGAAACGCGCCTTAGAAAAGCGAGTCGATGCTTCCCTGCCTCCTGCACAGACAGAGGCCTGCTCGGCAGAGGAATGAAATTCTCATTCCGGTTTCAGGTTGTTGAACTTTTTCAGATCTGCAGTGCTGAAAATAAAGCTCGACTGTCTGAAACGGTCATAGATGGGACAGGAGCTTTTAAATGCTGGGACACAACATGCAGGAATCCAGAGCCTGCCCTTCTACAGCGCGAGTCACTGACTTCTATGAGGCTCTAAATCAAAGTATGTGATGTTAGTCAGGGCAAGCTAGCTTTAAGAACACCAATTACACTGAGATGTGTATTTTTCAAAACTAATTCACCCTTTTATTGTGACTTTTTCCCCCAAGCAGGTGCGCTTAGCAATGCCCTTCTCTGCAGCTTTTATGTTCTCTCTGTGCCTATAGCTCCTTCCCTGAGCGCCATGAAAACTGCATCATTCCCATTACAGGATGTCACTAAACCTCAAAAGGAAAGTGGGGGTTCATGAAGCCATCCCAGGTGTTTCACAAGTGACAGGTAACCATTATATCACCAACAATGTCACCATCCTTCCTTCACCGCGGCGCCCAAGGCCAAGGTGGCCACTCACCGACTTCAGCCTGGTGACCTTGCTGGCCAGGCTGTCCGCCATCCGCTTGTTCTCCACGTCCAGCACATCCTCCACGGCTCCCGGACTCTGACCTGGGGAGGGAAGAAGTGGCGGATGAGTTGTATCCGGCCCGACCGCCGTCCCCTGTGTTTGCTCACCCAAGGTGGCAGGGCCTGGCAGGGCCGGCTTGTTGCCCGACCGGTCTCCAGGTTGCCACCCAGGCCGTTACAGCTGCCTCCTCGCGGGCCTGCGCCACCAAACGCTCCCAAACTCATTTTGACGAAAACACTCCCAACTTTCCCCAAAGGGAGGGGGTCAGGAACCCCGATCCGCCCCCAAGGCCCAGCAGCCGCCGGAAGCGGCACAAGGGCCCGGTGCCCCAGCGACACCCCCGGCGCTGCCCCAGTACGGGATTGGGGTGAAATCCAGCGAATCCGGGCACTTGGGCCCCCCACGGCTTCGGGGCTCTCCCGGCTCTGCCCCCCGGGGCGCCTGAGGCGGCCCCCAAATGGCGGCGGCAGCGCCTCGTGTCCCCCCCCCCGGCCCCTCAAGCGCCCCCGGGGACACTCGCCCACCCGCACCCCAAACGGCCGCAGGGGAACGGGGGGTTCCCTCCGCCCGGGCCCTCACCTCGGCCCCACTCCGCCATGGCGGCCCCGGCCCCGCCTCGCCGGGCGGAGCCGCGCCGGCCTCCGCCTCCCTTCAACGTCCACCGCCTCCTCCCCGCTCCCCCGCGGCGGGGCCCACCGGTCCCTGGGGGGCTGTGGGGGGCACCGGGAGCCCTCAGGCCCGGCCCGGCCCCGCCCCGGGCGGAAGGCGGCGGAGCGCTGCCGGGGGAGGGCCGGGGCCGCGGCCAGGAAATGAGGCCGGGATCCGGGGCGGCGGGAGGAAGGTACCGGCGCTGCCCGCCCCGGCCCGCCGGCCGCCCCGCTTCCCGGCCGGGGGAGGGCCCGGCCCCCGCCCGCTTCGGCCGCCTCCGAGCCGCTGAGGAGCCGCAGGTACCGCCCGGCTCCCCTTTGGGGCCAAACCACGGGCTGGAGGGGCTTTGGAAGGTGCAGAAAATGGCAGGGGAAGGAGGTGGCGGCGTGAGGAGGGGCGGGGGGGGCGGTAGGAGCACCGCTGCCATCTGCGCTTCTCCCCCCGAGGAACGGGGAGGATTCGGTCCGGTGTCGCCTGCCCCGGCCCGGCATCCCGCCGGCCCCACGGGTTTCTGGCTTCCAGACCTGCCCTTGGCTCCCCAAAACCCCACGTTGGGGTGCGGGGCGTTCCCTGGTGCTCCCCTGGGCACAGCCGGGGCCAGCGCGGCCTCTCGTAATTAGGTACCATCTAATTGGTGCCCGGCCGTGCTGGGTACCGGCCGGACAGGGATGGCACCGGGATGAGCTCCATCCACACTCAGACTCCCCGGGTTTCTCCCGTGAGGGATCCTGTCCTGGCCTGCGTGGCTTCACCGGCCGCTGGACTCCTGCCCGTGGCTGAAATAATCCCCTCGTCCTCGTCCTTACGCGCATCTGCTCGTTCGCAGTGTCACCGAGAGGCGCATTATCCCCCGCGGGTGTCAGGGGGGAGCCGCGGGGCCCCCAGCGCCAGGAACCGGCCATAATCTGCTGCGCAGCCCGGCTGGGCACCCACACACCCACCGGCGGCTACTGATAAACCCCCGTCATCTCCTCCGATAAACCCTCCTCATCTCCTCCGCTTCACCACCCTGAAAGGTATCTCCACCCCGGGCACACCAGGAGGATGCTGTCCTATCCCTCTGCCTTTCCTCACTGTCCCTTTTCACTCCACTGGAATGTTTTTGGATGGTTCCCCCTCCCCCCCGCAGTAAGAGAAATGAGGGCAGCCAGGGGAGGAGGAGGAGGAGGCAGGAGCTATTTCGGGGAGCCGCTGTTATCTGCTCGGTGTTAATCCCTGGCTGGGCGGGGGGAAGGCTTTCCCCGAGTGCTTTGCTGGGAGGGCATATATTAAACGTTGAAAAGCAAAGGGAGGAAGAGGATTAGAGGGAGAGGGAGGAAGCCGGCTGCTGGTGTCACTCGGGTTATCCATCTGCTCTGCTTTTATGGATGCAACAGCGTGAGCAATCTCTCTTGGGGATTTCTTTCTGTGTTTTGTTTTTTCCCCCTCCGTCCTTTCCCCACCCCTGTCTCTCTCCCTCTCAGAGATCTGTGTGTCGAGGTCCTTTGGCATCACTGCTGCCCGGGAGCCCTGGAAGCCCCCGCACCCCCTTTCCTCCCGGTGTCACCCCTGGCTGCAGCTGAGCTGTTGGGAGGATGGAGCTCAGCGCTGTCGTAGCCACGGTGGAGAGCGGGGAGCAGGACACGGTCCTCAAGGTGCTTCAGATCTACAACGCGGAGGTGAGTGAGCGGCAGAGCCCTGCCCGGGGGCCGGCTGGCCACGCTGGGGGGTTCTGTGCCACCGGGGTGTCCCCACTGGGCTCCCCGAGCACGTCTCTGCGCGGTGCTGCCGGGAAAGCCTCACGGGCGGCTGCGTCGCTCACTTGCAGATGGTTTGTGGCTTGGTGTTTGGCTGGGAAGCTGCTGAGCAGCCTCTTGTTGTCTTGGTTCCTTTGCATACTGCAAGTACAGCATGTAGAGGGGAATTTTTATTTTTTTTTATTACTATTATTATCTGGATGCAAAGTAAAAGCTGGCAGGGAAATAAACATCAGCGAAGAGCAAGTAGGAAGAGCTTTTATGTTAAGGCGAGGTTTGGAGGCAATAAAGCTGAGGCCTGGGGAGCAGCTGCAGGTGAAATGGTCGTGGTGATTTGCAAGTAAAAGATCGTTAGGGGTGGATAGGGATGGGCTGCTGGAATCTGGTACAGGTGCCTGACCTGAAAGCTGACAATCAGAAGTAAATATCAAATACAGAATGTAAAAAAAAAAAAAAAAAAAAA
>NW_015090829.1:1235821-1263386 GCF_001431845.1 Calidris pugnax | reverse complement strand
GGGTTTAATATTTTTCCTAGAACTTTTTTTTTTTTTTTTTTTTTTTTTTTTTTTTTTTTAAAAAATAAAGATAAAAAAAAAAAAAAAAAAAAAAAAAAAAAAAAAATACTGTTTGGGAAGCAGTGAGGGAAGTGTTTCCAGCCTTAAAGTGGCAAAGATTATGTGTGGGGTAAATCCCTTTTGAAATAGGCCCTGGTTGTCAGGGAAACTTCCTGGATCCCTCGTCGGTGTATCGAGCGTAGGAAAGTTGTGAGAGTGCTGGTGGTTCTGCTGGCCTGTCTAGAAGAAATGGAGCAATCGAAGAGGGTTATGAAACTGTAGACAAACTGAGCAACTCCCTTGCATCATTTTTTGCTGTAAAAATTAGTGGTGCTCTGTACTTTTTTCTGGGAATTTTTAATTCACTGGTGCCTACACAGCCAATTTTTGATTGCCGGGAGTAAACTACAGCTAAAGCAAAACCAGAGATTTGGCAAAACCACAGAGGGATGAGATTGCAGGAGCCTGCGAGGAGGCTGTGATGGGCAGAGAGAAGTGACACTTTGTCTGCAGAGCCCGTCGGTCCCAGGATGGAGCTCTCAGCCTCGGGTGACAACCTGAGTGGGGACTGGGTGGGCACTGCCTTGGCCATCACGGCGTGTCCTGGGAGAGTCCAGAGAGGCAGGGGGGGCTGCGTTTGCAGAGTGGGCGAGTTGGGGAACACTCACCCTCTGCAGAAGCTCCCTCTGGTCAGTCCCGGGGAGGAATCGGGCAGAGCGACAACCGGACACGCGCGAGGTGGTCGGTGCAGCGGGAGATGAGCTCAGCAGAGCTGTGGATGGGATAGGCATGAACTGCGGTCACTCGAGGGAAGAATAAGGCCAGAGTATCCGAGTGATTGGTTAATTAGTGGTAAGGCTAATTACTGTTACTGAGCAGTTCCGTAAGCCTAAGCGCTGTAGCTCAGTAAAAGTGACAGTGCTGAGAAAATGATGGGAGAATAATGATACAATTATCTCTGTCTAGCTGTATCTCTACATACCTAATCAGTGTTTTATACATTTTAAACATTTTTGTTCTCAAAACCTGGACCAAATGCTCTCTTGGTGTAAGTGAGGGTTGCAGGTGGTCTCCTGTGCTGGCCAGGTGACTGGGAGCCGGGGATGGCCAGAGAGGAGACTGTCCATCCAGGAACAGCCAGGATGGTCACACACAGAGAGGTGTTTCCCCTGAACAAAGAGCAGGAGGATTTACTGGGGAAAGGGACCTGATGGGGGAGTAAACATCAGGTCTGTGGTGTTCAAGGAACATGACCTGAACAACCACAAGGATCTGCTCACAAGTAACCAGGAGACAGTACTTGCTTTTGGTGAAGAAAAGGAACAATAGACATCAAGGGGGGGGGGAAATGTGTAGGCCCAGCCTTGTGGATTCACTGAGCAGAGTAATTACCGGCTGTTATGGAATATTTGGATTGGGATGGATACCTGCTTTACTGCTGTTAGAATGTGTTAGAATACAAGTCCATCTGTCAGATGGGCACTACTTTGGCCTGTGGCATTTGGCCCCCACCATGGAGCCAGTGGGAGAGGGCAGTGGGTAGTGTTCATCCTAGATGTTTTTCAAGGATGAAAGAGAAGCAGGGACCTCTGTCATGGGAAGCACTTGAGACCTGGTGGTGTGGTCCGTCTCTGTGCTTTTGTGGTGTGTGTTTAGTTCTGCTGCTTTCTGGCTGAATGGCCCTCCCCTGGATGGGGGAAACAATTCTGTGGATTTTTAACCTGTTACTTATTTTGACTGTTTTTGTTTTCCCCCCCAGAAATCTCAGTGCTTCACCTTTGATGATGAGGAGCAGGAGGAGAGGAAGGTAGGCACACTCTTTGGCTCCTCTGGTTGGGTACCTCAATCTGCTGCTGCTCTGGACCTGTGTCCAGCAGGGCTGGGTGGTGGCAACTCCTATGAGGAGAGAAATGAGTGTTTTTTCATTAACTTGCTTAGGGAATGGTGTGCTCAGAGCATCTAGCTCTGTTTTTTCCATCAGTAGCTGGTGTTCAGGACACAGCTCAGCACTAGCAAGCCCCTCAGGTTCTGTGGGGTATGTAGGCTCAGCCACGGGGGTGTAAAAAGTGTGATCCTTTGCATGTGTGGTGTGAGCCTGCTCGGCAGAGATCACAGTGGCGTGCAGGGCTCTGGAGGGAGGTGTTTCTGCCGTGGAGCAGCAGCAGCAGGATCTCACCAAAGCCGTACATTAACAGATACTTTAAGCTGGTTTAATCTGGCACTGGATGGAGAGCAGCACTCCTGCTCTGCTGTCCTTTCATGCCAGGGCAAGGCTGATCTGCCTTGCCAATAACATTTTTTTTTTCCTCTCCTGGATTATTTTCCATCTGGATCAGTTTCATGGTCCAGTTCATTGGCAGATTGTGCTAATGCCCGTGTCAGCACAGCGAGTGTGGAGCAGGCAGCTGGGCTGGGGAGTGGGACCTCTTTTTGTCTGTGCCATTGCCAGCAGGAGGTTTTTCCAGGTCCAGCCCGATGTGTGGGACTGGATCTCACAAGGTCCAGGCTCTTTGCCTCGCGCTGACTTGCTCTGGAGCTGGGACAGTCTCACTGGCTGTGAGCAGGGGCACAGCCCTGGGGTGCTCCACTTTTGGGCTCTATGTCATGGAATATGAACCGAGTGTCACCACCTGGTTTCTGGAGCTCAGTTCTTCTGAAGGCTTAGACCTGGGCACAGCCCTGAGGTCTCTCTAACCCGAGTCAGTCAGAGGCTTTGGCTGCTTAGAGCTGTACCTTTGACTCCTGTGTCTGTCTCCTCGTGTGGCAGGCGAAGAGGAACGACTGTACTTTCTCACTTCTCTGGGGTGCAGTTGTGGGACATACTTCCTGAGCTGCAGCTTGTTCAGTTCTGCCAGCCCCACATTAAGGACTGAAATTTACTTTTTTTTTTCTTCATTTGTTCCCTCATCCTTTTATTATTCTGAAGGTTAGGCTGTGTTGGGCCAGTTACACTGAGCGATAGCAAACCCTGCGGTCTGGGATTCCTTCACTCCTGTCACACACATGGAGACACATGCCCTGGTTCCGTGTTGTTAGAGAGACCCGGGGAGATGTGACCTCACAGGCTGCGGGTGCCTGTGCCATGGGTGGTTGGTGTGAGGGAAGTGTTGCCACACGCTTCAAACCGAGCTCCCCTGGCTGTTGGGGCCTTGCCTTTGCTCCTGTGCTGCTCCCTCGCTGCTGTCACCCGCAGGAGCTGGATTTCCAGCTCCTGTGAATCGGTGTTAGTGGAGCTCTGCCGCCCGGTGCCGGCTGAGGATCTGGGCTAGTAGGTCTCCAGACAGCACTGAGGTTTAGGGAGGTGCTACTTATTTGAGTCTCTCGAGGTCTTTTCACCTCCTTTCCTAGGGAGGTGCTCTTCTTGCCTCGTTTAGGTCCTTTTACCCTCCTTTGGTGATTTTTCTGAGGCATCTCTCAGCCTTTCCAGTCTGTTTCTGGAGCACCAGTGCCTCCCTCACCTTCAGGCTCTGGGTGGGAGTAGAGACCCACCGTCGGGTTGCTGGCTCCTCAGTGAAGCCATGAGGGACGTTTCTGCCCTGCCCTCTCCTCGCTTCATGTGACTGTTGAGTAAACCCTGTTACCTTCAACCCTTGTAACCAGGGGTGAAGCTACCATATGCGATAGCAGCATTTGCCTGTTCGTGCTCCCCCCTGACATCTGAGACCCTCTCCCAGCCGTTCCTTGCTCTGTGCTGGGTGTCCTTGCTTGAACTGGGTCGGGATCAGAATCTGGAGCCAAACACTTTGCTGAGTGTGCACCTGGACCAAAGCTGTTGTGGGTCCCTCTTGAGATGGTGCTCATACCTTCCAGGGCACGGCATTACAGGGTGGTGGGGAGCACAGAGAAGTGTTGGTGCACAAGGTATTACTTGTTTCTATCTGCACAGAAAATGGCTCAGCTGCTGATCAAGTTCCTGGAACGAGAGCTGCAGCCGTCCTGCCAGGTGACCTGCTTGGAAAGCATCCGCATCCTGTCCCGTGACAAGCACTGCCTGGGCCCCTTCACCACCAAGGATGGCCTGAAGACCCTCTCCAGGCATGCTGGCATCGACTACTCGGAGGAGCTCATCCGGGAGGTACCAGACTTGGATGTCATCCTGGAATCCCTCAAATGTCTCTGCAACATCGTCTTCAGCAGCCCCAGGGCGCAGGAGCTGATGGCCGAAGCCCGGCTGGTGGTGGGCCTGGCCAAGCGCATCAAACTGTACAACGAGAGGAGTCTTCCTCACGAGGTGAAGTTCTTTGACCTGCGCCTGCTGTTCCTGCTGACAGCACTGAGGGTGGACATCCGCCAGCAGCTGGCCCAGGAGCTCCGGGGCATCAGCCTGATGACAGACACCCTGGAGCTGACCCTCGGTGTGAAGTGGATGGACCCCTATGAAGTTGCCACCGAGGAGGGACTTCTCCCACCTTTGCCTCGGCAGGAGACGGAGCGAGCCATGGAGATCCTGAAAGTGCTCTTCAACATCACCTTTGATTCCAGCAAGAGGGAGGTGGATGAGGTAAGCTCAGGCGTCCCACCTCGCTGCACTCGCATGTTTCTGGGCTGTGGTTTGGCTATTGGATTTCTCCTGTGCTTGCCCTTCCTTGTGTTAGGTACTGGCACTCATGCTCCCCCCCCAGTACATGTAAGGGTGGCAGGACACTTGTGTGTCTGGACCTCCCTCCCCAGAGCACTGCCTCCATCCAACGCGTTATTAACACTTAAGACTTTCAGAGCATTACAATTTAAAAGTTGGAGTTTTTTTTCGTAGAATCATAGAATGGTTAGGATTGGAAGGGACCTCAAAGATCATCTAGTTCCAACCCCCCTGCCATGGGCAGGGACACCTCCCACTAGAGCATCGTAACGGGATGATTTGTTGCACAAGTGGGAGAGTGGAGCCCCCAGGTAACTTGCTCCTGAGGGTGGCCTGTTCTGTCCTTCTGGAGAAGGTTGAAGGAAGGTCTGATGGAGAACATCTCTGGCTAATACAGGGGCCTGTCTTGGGGCCTCTTCCAGCCCTTGGCTCAGTGTTGTAGAGTGATGGGGAAGGTCCTGGGCAGCAGGAGGACTGTGCTGACCTCCAAAGGGGAGTTGAGGGCTACTTCCACTTCAAGACCCCTCTGCCAGCTGTGAGGCTGCTGGAGGGAGGGATGGGGCTGTGGATGATCCCCTGCTCCTGAACAAGGTTTTCACCTTCTGTTTTGGGGCCAGGAAGATGCTGCTCAGTACCGGCACCTGGGTGCCCTCCTGCGCCACTGCCTCATGATCTCTGCAGATGGAGAGGACCGCACAGAGGAGTTCCACAGGTCTGTGTCAGGTAACGAGGCTGTGATCCTCACCAGAAACAGGTCTCCCCAGGGCAGATCCTGCCTGACCTTGGCCAACCTCCTCTGTGTGTGTGGCCATTGCTAAGGTCACCTCGGGCATCTCTGCTTTGCCCTGCAGGTCCCTCCTGCTGCTGGGGCTTGGAGATAGCCCTGCCCTGCCCACAGTTGCCCCCTGGCCCACGGGAAGAGGGTTTTCTCCCCACCTGCCTGGCCCTGAGGGCCATATCCAATGTCCCGTGTCAGGCCTGCTCAGCAGTGCCACTCACTCCAGTGGGCAGCTCGCCAGGGCAGAGTTTTGGTGCTTTTTAATTAAAGAGTCCATGGGCTGGCCTTAATTAACTGTCTGTCTCTTGGGTCACACTGAGAAATTGCCTTTGTCACGTTGTGGAGCATTATTGACCCCAGGGTATCAGCTTTGAGCAGGTGACACAATCCTGTCCCCGGGAAGGCTGTAGTCAGAGGAATCCAGAGCAATGCCTTGCATTGCACCACGGTGAGGGGTGAGACAGTAGGAGACCCTGGAGAAAGACCATTGTCACTGAAGTCTCCTTGGACTCCCAGCAAATAGTTCAGCTACCCAAAAAGCAGTTCAATTTATTCCCTTTTAGGGGTTGAGGAGCTTGGGGTGCAGTCTAAAGACAACTTGGATCTTGGGTCCTCACACTCCTGGAAGTTAGTAATGAACCTTGCTTTAGCTGAAGAACTTCTGTGAACAAAGACCCCTGACTACATGTTCTCTTTTCTGTGTTTAGCCATACAGTTAACCTTCTGGGCAACCTGCCCCTGAAATGTCTGGATGTCCTCCTCACCCCGAAAGTCCGGCCGGGCTCGCTGGAGTACATGGGTGTCAACATGGACGCAGTCAGCATCCTGCTGGACTTCCTGGAGCGGCGCCTGGACAGGGTGAGTCGGGAGGCTGCTGGGGGAGTCTGTCCCCCCTTGTTTCACGTGTCCCCTGCAGAGCACTGTCCCGTCAGCCTCGCAGAGCCTGGGACCACTGCAGGAGCCAGCCAGGTGGGGCTGGTTTGGAGATACCCCTTCATAGAGGCGTGGTTTTTAGCAGAAGCTGTTTGGTCATGGTTGTCAGGGTTGGTAGGACTAACCCAGCATCTGTGGACTAGGAAGGTGACTGTGCCGTTGCCTTACAGACTGCAGGTGGTGGGACTGGCTGGACAGTAGGTGGTTTGCTGGGCAATGGAAATATCTGTGCTCTGTTTCACTCGGTGGTGACCCGGTGGGCAGCTTCTGGGAGCCTGAATTTGTATTATTTTCAAGCTGGCTGTGGTTTTCAGTCTCTGGAGTTATACCAAAGGGTCTCCAAATTTTACAGCTGCACTTCTCCCCTTTGGATTCCCTACACAAGTGCTTATGCCGTGCCATGAGCAGGGCTTGGAAAACTGTGGCATTTGAGGAGCGATGGAGCATTGGAATTCCTGTAGCCGGGGCTGGAAGGCTTCAGTGCCCGTCTGTCGGTCTGTGCCCATTTCCCCACCACGGGGCAGATGAGCTCAGCTCCCTGTGACTGAGCTGTTCCTGTTGTGGCTGCTCCTGCAGGGCCACAAGCTGAAGGAGAGTCTGACGCCGGTGCTGAACCTGCTGACGGAGAGCGCCCGAGTCCACCGCCAGACCAGGAAGTTCCTGAAGGCCAAGGTAGGCTGCAGCTCGGCCAGGCGTTGGGTGGTGCTGACAGAGACCTCCTCTGCCTCTGCTGGGTTCTGATACATGGGTGGGTGAGGCCTTTGGCACCCACGGTATTTTTTCCACTTCTCCCCTGGTCTGTGGATTTATTAGTTGTAGCTGATCTGTAAAACCCATGTACGTACCCCCCTGCCTGCCCTGCTGCTCCAGCCCCACTGACCACCCCTTGCTGTGGCCCCGTAGGTGCTGCCTCCGCTGCGGGACGTGAGGACCCGCCCGGAGGTGGGGAACTCTCTGCGGAACAAGCTGGTGCGTTTGATGACCCACATCGACACCGACGTGAAGCACTGCGCCGCAGAGTTCCTCTTCGTGCTCTGCAAGGAGAGCGGTGAGTGGCAGGGGCTCCTGGTGGGCCTTGGTGCTGGGAAGTCCCTGGAGCGTGTCCCCTGGGCCGCCCCAGAGTGTGGGACAGTGACCTCTGCAGCAGCAGGACCTTCTGTCCTCCCCTCCCTTGGGCTGGACACGCTGAGTAGGGAACGGTGGAGAGTGTCCAAGAGGGAAGGAGCCGCTGTCTCTTGTGGCAGCGGTGAGGGAACAGCTCTGCTGGAGGACACGGTGACACCCTGCAGACACCTGGCCTGCATCCGGGGTGTTGTCCCCATCGTTCCTGCTGTACAGGGAGGGAGCCTCCTTCCCTGTCAGGGTTCAAAGCAGCGTTGGAGTTCCTGGAGCTCCATGGCCTCACTGGGATTGTATTGGGGGGCACATGGGAGCGGATGCAGACAGAGAGGTGGGAGGGGAAGCACAGGGTGGTCCCTGTCCCCTCCTCCCGGCAGTGTCACGGTTTGTGAAGTACACGGGCTACGGGAACGCCGCTGGGCTCCTGGCAGCACGAGGCCTCATGGCTGGTGGTCGGGAAGAGGGAGAGTACTCGGAAGATGAAGACACAGACACTGAGGAGTACAAAGAGGCGAAGGCCAAGTAAGGAACCCCGCTCCCCCTCCGTAACTCCCCTCTTCCCACTCCTGCGCCGTCCCTTTCCTCATCTGCCCCCCTGCCATCTCCTGTGTCCTGCTCTGTCACGCACATTTCCTGAGCAGTTTCACCCTCGCCTTTCATGTCCTGTTCCACCCTCTCTGCCCATCCCTCGGGTGAGATGCCCCCGTGGTGGAGCTGCTCGTGGTGCGGGTGGTGACTGGTGCCTGCGTTGGGTCTGTGCTCCTCCCTCCTTGTCCCAGCCTCACTGCTCCTCTTCCAGCATTAACCCTGTGACGGGGCGTGTCGAGGAGAAACTGCCCAACCCCATGGAAGGGATGACTGAAGAGCAGAAGGAGTACGAAGCCATGAAGTTAGTCAACATGTTTGACAAGTTGTCCAGGTACTAGAAAAGCGCGTGTGTTTGTGTCTGTGTGAGCACCCTCCTGTCTGTGGTGTCCGTGTATCACTGACCTTTCCCTGGATGTATTCCCAACTGCTAACTAAAGGAATGTGAGAGGGAGCAGGGGGGGAACATGGGGAAATATGGCCTTAAGCTGGGCCCCGTTACATGCTGGGGAAGGCACTGCAAGCCCCCACCCCTCTTTGGCACGATGGCATACTGTGAATTCCTCTCCGTGCCTGCGCTGTGGTTCCAGGCACCTCCTGCCTTGGCAGGTTTGGCCGGGGGCTCAGGGACAGCAGCAGCCACTGTCCTGGCCAGGCTGCTCCGTGGGAAGCAGTGTTTGGGGGACAGATGGCAGCTGGTGGCACCGATCCCTTTCCCTGCTTTCTCCAGTCCTCACTCATCCACTGTTAATCGGTGGAGCAGAGGAACCCAGGGGCTGCCAGCTGGGTTGGGACCACCCCGATGGCGGGAGGAAAGGGCAGTGCATTTAATGCCTGTACTTCCATCGTGTGTTGGAGGGACGCTGCTGCCAGTGCCAGTGGTTCTTGGGTCACCCTGATCCACATGGAATGGGACCCTAAAACAGCCTGTTCATGGAACCTGGGAATGGCAAAGCCTGTGGGTTGTGCTTCCCACCATGGCCTCACCGCGCTGGGGGTTTTATGGCGAGAACTGTCCCCGCCTTCTGAAAGGGGGGGATTCTTAGTGGTGGCCGGGGGTTGTTCTGGGCCACCTCTGGGCATTAGCCACAAGCCCCATGTTCCTGCTGCGGCTGTTGAGGTGTGTGTGCCCTTCCCCTGCAGGGAGCAGGTCATCCAGCCCATGGGCATCACGCCGAGCGGCAGCCTGGCCCCCATGGAGAACGCCATCCGCGAGGCGGCCGACGAGAGGTCGTCCTCCGACTCGGACCTGGGGCTGGACTGATGGAGGCCTGGCCCCAGCCTCAGACAGCTGGGGAGCCCCTCCGTGCCACCCCCTGGAACCAGGGCTGTGCCCAGAGGCCGGTGCTGGGCCAGGGCTCTCCCCGGGGGACCTGGATCCAGCCCGACCCCTCACAGCAAATTCACAACAAGGAACCGCTCCCACCTCCTTCCCAGCTCCATGACCACCGCTCCTCCCCGAGGGTCTTCATGGCCCAGCATGGTCCCTCCTCTCAGCAGCCTTGAGGATTTCATGCTCCAAATCGCTTCCAGGACTTTCCAGTAGGACCTTTTTTTTTTAAAAAAAAACAAAACAAAACCACCAAAAAACGTGATGTTTGGGCAAAAAGGGTGGGGGGAGGATCTGTCTGTCACCATTGGGGCTCAGCATCCTGCAGAGCGTCTCGTGTTTGTGCCGACGGTTGTGTGGCCACTTGCTGTGTGCGTGGCTACATGTGGCCATGCGTGGCTATACGTGGCCATCCCTGCGTGGGGGGAGCTGCCCCCGCGGCTCTTCAGGCAGTTTTTGGGGAGCAGAGTCTGTGGGGGGCCTTGGTGCAGCCGCTTCCTCAGCAGGGAGCTGAGCGTGTGTTTGCTGCGTGTGGCTGTGTGTGATGGTGCCCGTGCACACCCGGGGGTGTTGGTGAGTGCAGAGCGGTGTGTGCACCTCACGGGGGGGGCGAGGGAAGCCCCCTGTGAGGCTGCCAGCCCCCCCGTTGGCCGCAGTGACTGCCAGGAGCGCTCTGGGACTCGGGCTCTGGCACCACACGATGCCCCCGGCACCACGGGGTTGAGTTCTTGGCATCGGCCTTTCCCCATCTTGCGCTTTCCAAACAAAAGGCCAAAGTCTGGGCTCTTCCTGCTGCCTCCGTGGCCACCTCGGCTTCCCCAGGGGCCTGCTGCTGGCCACCACCAGGGGCTGGGCCTGTCCTTCCCTGCCGCTTACATTTGTTGTCTTTTTTTTTTCCTGTTTTTTTCTTTTTAAAGAGAATTGTTTTAAAGAAAATATTCCAGTTTGTCTCATGTACCAGCGCTCCAAAACTCACTATCACAAGTAGGAATGCAGAAGTGATGCTAGAATAAAGAAAACCTGACAAATGGGCTCCTGGCAGTGATTCATGGGACGCGAGAGCTCCGGGTGAGTGAGGAAACGTCTCTGGGTGTTTCCGAGGAGCACACAGTTCTCCTCCCCCCACCCTGGACTTCACATGTTTATTTGGGAGGTGAAACTGCAGCATTAAACTGGGGTGAAGCTGGAGCCTTTCCCTGCACCTCTGCCACCGGGTGCATCCGAGGGAGCACCCCCAGGGAAAGGGGGCGTTGGGAACCCGCCTGAGCCCGGCCCTCGGGGTCACAGCAGCTGACACAGGACACTCCTCGCCTTCTCAAACGCTCTGGAATGGATGAAAACGGTGCCCGGCAGCTGATTCCTGCCCGTGAGGAGGGGATTCACCACTCAGCCCCAGTGGGGGTCTGGTTTTGGGGTGTGCGGGGGCTCTGCCGGGGAGCGGGACGGGACTGGAGGGAGGAGTCGGTGCCGGTTTTCTGAAGACGGGGTCTGTGAGGTGAGAAGCTGAAGGGACACTTCGTTCAGTTTAGTTCTTCCGTGATTAAGAACTGTTTTCAGTCATCATAATTAGATCTCCAGGCTCCCCCAGGGGTACCTGGTGTCCGTGTGAGACTGACCCGGAGGCTGCCGGGGGAGCAGCTCCCGCCAGTCACTGGAGACTGGACATTTTGGGCCAAATACATCTCTCTTTTTTTCATTTAGCAAAAACCCCACCACAAACCTGTGTGAAAACACAGACCTCTGATCTCCTCCCAGCTGTTAAAGCTCTCCCATGCAAAAGGGAAAGTGGGGGGGTGTATTTTTAGTGCAAAGCCTCTGATATTGGTGTATTCTGGTTTTCTATCGTGCGTAACCCCCCGACCTGCCACCAGCCAGCCCTGCTCAGAGACGCCCCGGCGCAGGAGGCGCTCCTGGAGTAAAGGCTTTTTTAACAGGGGGTGGCTAAAAAACACCACGTCCCACCATTGTTAGTGAGAAGCGACGTGTTGGAGGCTCCTGGTGCCTGTGAAATGGGAGAGTGACCCTCCCGGGGCTGCCCGAAGCCCCCGTGGGGCCGGTCCCCGCTGCAGGAGGGATGTGTGGCTGCTGCTGAGGTGGGTGGTTGGATGAACGGCTAGAAAGGGGAAAACAAGTACTAAAAAAGCAGGTGAAAGAAGCGGTGGTTTTGGGGACGGGATGTGCTTAACACAAGGGAAGGTAAGTTCATAAAAAAAACCCTCAGGTGACATCAGCAAAATAATTAGAACTCTTTATTATTAAATAATTAACATGACATAAATTTGAAACTGCCAGCAGCTTTGGCTGGTGTTCCTGAACAGGGTGGGGGGCAGACACCCCCCGACAGCATTTGTCCCCTGATTAGCAGAGATTTCAGCTGAAGAATGAACAGGATGGTCTGCGGCAGCGGGAGGACGTTGCTGAGAGAGAAGCATCTGAGGAGGAGCCGGGGCAGGAGCCGGTGGGTGCTCGCTCCGGAGGGAGGAGCTGGAAGAGTCTCCATTGTCCTGTCTCAGGCCTGGCCTTCGGGGCATCTTCAGCCCCTGCTGCTCAGCACCAGCCCCCGGGGGTCTCCGGGGTGGGAGGGCTCAGGAGGAGGCCTTGGGCAACCTGTGGATGCACAGCTCCCCTGGCACTTGCTGGTGAAGCTCTCATGGCCAGAGGTGGCCAGATGGTGTGATGGGTGATGGCCAGTGCCGGGACAAGGGACATCTCTGCTGGTGGGTGCTGGACTGAGGTGAGAGGGGGAGGGGACAGCGCTGGGGGCTGCAGTGACCGCTCTGAAGCCTCAGGTCACAAAGCTTTCACCTGCAGAACCGGTTGCAGCTCGGTGCTTGGGCTTCAGCCTCCCTTCCTTGGTGGGTGAGGGTCTCTCTGCTCCACCTCCCGGAGCACCCCCTGCCTCCCGGCTGTGGGGCTGGAGGCCTCTCCCGGGGCTCCCCACCACCATCTCCTCCTCCCCACGCTGGGCACGACGGCGTCTCCTTTCCTGGGCGAATGCGTCTCTCGGCAGCAGGGAGCCAGCCTCCTCCTACTTGTCTTTCGCATCCAGCTGAAACCAGAAGGACCAGGGGGGGTTTGCTGGGTGTTTTGACCCCCCAGCCCCGCCAGCTCGGCTGGAGCTGCTTCCGAGCACCCCAGTCCCCGAGCTGGGGGGTGCTGTTCCTGCTCTGCCCCGTTGCATCAGTTCATCCGGCAGGGATCCAGAGCAGCACCAGCCTCAGACCAAGGGCTGCTCCATCGCACCCAAGCGCTAAAGGGCTGGCCGTGAAAAGTCACAAACCTGGCCCGAAGACTCCTAATTCTTCCTCGTCCCACCCCATCACCTGATGGGAGTATGAACAACCTGAACGTCAGAACTGGTGTCTTGAAGTCAGGTTCTCTCTTGGGTGGAACAAGTCACAAACAGACAGTGTGTCTGTTAAAGGACAAGGGGCCTCTCCCCAGGGGAGCAGGGGACCCCTCTGCAGAGCGCGGCGCTGCGCCCAGCCACTGCCCACCCACACACCTTACAGCTCCTCCTTCAATTAAAATAAAATAAACAATTTAAAAAGTGTTTGATGCCAAATGTGGAAAAATCTTCCCAGCCCATCTAAAGTAATGTAACAATTAGCATTAGCAGAAAACTCAAAGTAATTAACAACTTCTCTCCTGCAGTTTCTCCCTTGGGAAGGTCTGGGAGGACTGCAGGTGTAAGGAGGCACAGGAGAGAGACAATCAGAAAGGTCAGGCCTGTGTTTAATGATTCCAGGCTGCGGGGGAGCAGGTGCCCTCCCTCCTGCCTGCCCCCTCGCTGGGCACTGCAGCACCTTGCTCAGTCCCAGACCAACAATTAGCACAATTAGAGCCTCCCTCTCATTGCTACTATTACTTGTTTCTCGCCACGACCAGGAAAACCCACCAGAAACAAAACCAAAGCAACTCAGTGAAGGTTTGGGCTGAGGAGAGCTCCACTGGGGTGATGGTGGCATCAGAGGGTTCACCTGACGCAGCTCCAGGGATTGTCTGGGTGGTCCCATCCAGCCCCAGGAAACTGTACCTTCCCTCCTGTGGGCCTTTTTCAGCGTGTTTGGGAATAAATCCAAAAAAACAGGTGAAGCCACCAGAAAGCCTTTCAGCAATTGAGTGGGTCACTGCCTGAAGAAGCCCTAAATTGCTCTCACTCAACCCAAAACCTGGCCTTTCCCATATTCTTCCTATTCCACCTGAGGAGAGCAGATCTGTGTCCCCCCCCGGGACCCCTGAAACAGCATCAGCAGCTCTGCTCTGCGGCGCCTGCGCTGGGAAACGCTGCTGAGGTTTGGGGTTTTGGGTTTTGTTTTTTTAACCTTCTCTCACTTTCCCGTGGCCCCTTTCCCTGCAGACACAGCAGTGCCGTGGGGCAGGTGAACCCCACCAGCACAGACCCCGGGTACCTCCAGGAGGGACAAAGAGGCTGAGGAGGGGGCCAGGGCGCTCAGCCCCTTCCCACCTTCTCTTTTTCCTTCCGCATCAGCGCTTCCATCTCCTCCTCCCAGTCCAGCAGCTCCACCAGCTTCTCCACCCCACTGACCACGTCCCCCAGCTGGGCTACGTCCTTGTGGCGCCGCTGCCAGGCGAAGGGTCCCACCAGGTCTCGGTTGATGAGGACGCGGGGGACGGAGCTGTGCACGGCTCCTGCCAGGCTGGCGAAGGGCTCCACCTGAGGGGGGTCACCCCGAGAGCAGAGAGAGGGTCACCCCGCAGCCGGGTACCGCGGGGGCGAGCTCACTGCACACTGAGCTTAGTTCTCCCCCCGTGCTAAACTGTTTGACCAGGTTAGGGATGGCACCAGTTCTCTGGTGGCTTTCCTTCAGGCAGCTCTTGCTCTTCAGGAGCCCAGGGGCACCTTTCCCAGGGGAACACAAGGCCTTCAGAGGGTCTCAGAGCATGCACCCTACTTCTTACCCTGTCACCTCAGATTTTACCTCAATAACCCCGTGTCTCACCTTCTCCCCTAACCCCTCTCTCCCCTCCAGAGCCCCCCCCTGTTTTCCATGTGCCTTTTCCCCCTTGCGAGCAGGGAGTTCCCTCAGCCCCAGACCTCCAGGGACGTTCCGATGACGAAGAGCAGGTCTGCCAGGGGGAAGTCTGCCATGTGCAGGAAGAAGCGCTGCGGGAGCTCCTCTCCGAAGAACACGATGTCAGGCTTGATGACTCCAGTGCAGACGGGACAGTGAGGGACCTTGTCTGCCATGACGTCCCCCTGGAGTGAGAGCACCCAACGCCGCTCGTTACAGGGTGGCACACACCTGGGTCAGAACCACAACACGTCCTGCCCCACAGCTGGGCCCTGAGGGCAAAATAACAGCCTGGAGCAGGTCCTCCTCCTCGTGTTAATCCGTGTGTCAGTGCCCAGCTGTGACCACTCACCCTGAAGTCCTCTCCTGGGAACTTCCTTCGACAGACCGTACACGTGGCAGTGGCAAAGGTGCCATGGGCTTCCACCAGTCTATCGGGGGGGATCCCAGCAACTGGAACACAGCGGGCAAGAGAGGACCAGCTCAGCCTGAGGCGACTCAACCAGGAACCCCACAGCTGCTGGGCATTGCCCCAGTCCTGCCTCCTGTTCTGCATCTCGCCCTCAGCTCTCCCTGGTGCTCTGCTGCTGAGAGAGGGGGGAGAGAAAACTCACCTCTCTCCAGCCCATCGATGTTCTGGGTGTAGAGGCGCAGGAGGAGCCCTTTGTCGTGCAGGAGCCTCAGGAAATAGTGGGCGTAGTTGGGTCTGTAGTTGCCAGGGTAGAGCTCCTTGGCCAAAGTGAAAAAGGGCTTGGGGTTGGCAAAGAAATACATGAGTTCAAAGATGGCTTCTGGGTAGGGGATGTCGTACTGCTCAAGGTTACTGTAGAGGCCGCTCCCTGGGGACCTGCAAGGAGGAGAGCAGGGCTGGCAGACACAGTGCAGGAGGAGATGCCACCCACCACAGAGGTGGACCAAGACACCGCAGAGCAGACAGCTGGGTCCTCAGGCTCTCCCTGGCTGCTTCGTGCTGTCCATTGTGTGTCAAAAGCAGCTGAAGCTGCCTCTGGACAGGAGAACCTGCCTGGCATGCATGCCCTGCTGCCACCCCACCTTCTCCCGGCTGCAGGGGGGTGTCCCAGTCAGAGGAAGGAAGGGCCACCCTGGTGTGCTGTGAGGATCACACTCTCTTCCAGAAGGAGCGTCTCGAGCTCGTGCCGTGGCCACGTTGGCTCTTCTCTGGTGGCCAAGTTGGTTTGGTGAATGAAGTCACAGAATCAAGCTAGAGGCCTGACCTAACCACCCTGAAGACCTGGGCCAGGACGGTCTGACCCGTGACACAGCCTGCCCTCGGCTGGAGGAGGAGGGTCTGCGGGCAGGGAAACCCCTGGGGAAGAGGGTTTTCTCCCCACCTGCCTGGCCCTGAGGGCCATATCCAATGTCCCGTGTCAGGCCTGCTCAGCAGTGCCACTCACTCCAGTGGGCAGCTCGCCAGGGCAGAGTTTTGGTGCTTTTTAATTAAAGAGTCCATGGGCTGGCCTTAATTAACTGTCTGTCTCTTGGGTCACACTGAGAAATTGCCTTTGTCACGTTGTGGAGCATTATTGACCCCAGGGTATCAGCTTTGAGCAGGTGACACAATCCTGTCCCCGGGAAGGCTGTAGTCAGAGGAATCCAGAGCAATGCCTTGCATTGCACCACGGTGAGGGGTGAGACAGTAGGAGACCCTGGAGAAAGACCATTGTCACTGAAGTCTCCTTGGACTCCCAGCAAATAGTTCAGCTACCCAAAAAGCAGTTCAATTTATTCCCTTTTAGGGGTTGAGGAGCTTGGGGTGCAGTCTAAAGACAACTTGGATCTTGGGTCCTCACACTCCTGGAAGTTAGTAATGAACCTTGCTTTAGCTGAAGAACTTCTGTGAACAAAGACCCCTGACTACATGTTCTCTTTTCTGTGTTTAGCCATACAGTTAACCTTCTGGGCAACCTGCCCCTGAAATGTCTGGATGTCCTCCTCACCCCGAAAGTCCGGCCGGGCTCGCTGGAGTACATGGGTGTCAACATGGACGCAGTCAGCATCCTGCTGGACTTCCTGGAGCGGCGCCTGGACAGGGTGAGTCGGGAGGCTGCTGGGGGAGTCTGTCCCCCCTTGTTTCACGTGTCCCCTGCAGAGCACTGTCCCGTCAGCCTCGCAGAGCCTGGGACCACTGCAGGAGCCAGCCAGGTGGGGCTGGTTTGGAGATACCCCTTCATAGAGGCGTGGTTTTTAGCAGAAGCTGTTTGGTCATGGTTGTCAGGGTTGGTAGGACTAACCCAGCATCTGTGGACTAGGAAGGTGACTGTGCCGTTGCCTTACAGACTGCAGGTGGTGGGACTGGCTGGACAGTAGGTGGTTTGCTGGGCAATGGAAATATCTGTGCTCTGTTTCACTCGGTGGTGACCCGGTGGGCAGCTTCTGGGAGCCTGAATTTGTATTATTTTCAAGCTGGCTGTGGTTTTCAGTCTCTGGAGTTATACCAAAGGGTCTCCAAATTTTACAGCTGCACTTCTCCCCTTTGGATTCCCTACACAAGTGCTTATGCCGTGCCATGAGCAGGGCTTGGAAAACTGTGGCATTTGAGGAGCGATGGAGCATTGGAATTCCTGTAGCCGGGGCTGGAAGGCTTCAGTGCCCGTCTGTCGGTCTGTGCCCATTTCCCCACCACGGGGCAGATGAGCTCAGCTCCCTGTGACTGAGCTGTTCCTGTTGTGGCTGCTCCTGCAGGGCCACAAGCTGAAGGAGAGTCTGACGCCGGTGCTGAACCTGCTGACGGAGAGCGCCCGAGTCCACCGCCAGACCAGGAAGTTCCTGAAGGCCAAGGTAGGCTGCAGCTCGGCCAGGCGTTGGGTGGTGCTGACAGAGACCTCCTCTGCCTCTGCTGGGTTCTGATACATGGGTGGGTGAGGCCTTTGGCACCCACGGTATTTTTTCCACTTCTCCCCTGGTCTGTGGATTTATTAGTTGTAGCTGATCTGTAAAACCCATGTACGTACCCCCCTGCCTGCCCTGCTGCTCCAGCCCCACTGACCACCCCTTGCTGTGGCCCCGTAGGTGCTGCCTCCGCTGCGGGACGTGAGGACCCGCCCGGAGGTGGGGAACTCTCTGCGGAACAAGCTGGTGCGTTTGATGACCCACATCGACACCGACGTGAAGCACTGCGCCGCAGAGTTCCTCTTCGTGCTCTGCAAGGAGAGCGGTGAGTGGCAGGGGCTCCTGGTGGGCCTTGGTGCTGGGAAGTCCCTGGAGCGTGTCCCCTGGGCCGCCCCAGAGTGTGGGACAGTGACCTCTGCAGCAGCAGGACCTTCTGTCCTCCCCTCCCTTGGGCTGGACACGCTGAGTAGGGAACGGTGGAGAGTGTCCAAGAGGGAAGGAGCCGCTGTCTCTTGTGGCAGCGGTGAGGGAACAGCTCTGCTGGAGGACACGGTGACACCCTGCAGACACCTGGCCTGCATCCGGGGTGTTGTCCCCATCGTTCCTGCTGTACAGGGAGGGAGCCTCCTTCCCTGTCAGGGTTCAAAGCAGCGTTGGAGTTCCTGGAGCTCCATGGCCTCACTGGGATTGTATTGGGGGGCACATGGGAGCGGATGCAGACAGAGAGGTGGGAGGGGAAGCACAGGGTGGTCCCTGTCCCCTCCTCCCGGCAGTGTCACGGTTTGTGAAGTACACGGGCTACGGGAACGCCGCTGGGCTCCTGGCAGCACGAGGCCTCATGGCTGGTGGTCGGGAAGAGGGAGAGTACTCGGAAGATGAAGACACAGACACTGAGGAGTACAAAGAGGCGAAGGCCAAGTAAGGAACCCCGCTCCCCCTCCGTAACTCCCCTCTTCCCACTCCTGCGCCGTCCCTTTCCTCATCTGCCCCCCTGCCATCTCCTGTGTCCTGCTCTGTCACGCACATTTCCTGAGCAGTTTCACCCTCGCCTTTCATGTCCTGTTCCACCCTCTCTGCCCATCCCTCGGGTGAGATGCCCCCGTGGTGGAGCTGCTCGTGGTGCGGGTGGTGACTGGTGCCTGCGTTGGGTCTGTGCTCCTCCCTCCTTGTCCCAGCCTCACTGCTCCTCTTCCAGCATTAACCCTGTGACGGGGCGTGTCGAGGAGAAACTGCCCAACCCCATGGAAGGGATGACTGAAGAGCAGAAGGAGTACGAAGCCATGAAGTTAGTCAACATGTTTGACAAGTTGTCCAGGTACTAGAAAAGCGCGTGTGTTTGTGTCTGTGTGAGCACCCTCCTGTCTGTGGTGTCCGTGTATCACTGACCTTTCCCTGGATGTATTCCCAACTGCTAACTAAAGGAATGTGAGAGGGAGCAGGGGGGGAACATGGGGAAATATGGCCTTAAGCTGGGCCCCGTTACATGCTGGGGAAGGCACTGCAAGCCCCCACCCCTCTTTGGCACGATGGCATACTGTGAATTCCTCTCCGTGCCTGCGCTGTGGTTCCAGGCACCTCCTGCCTTGGCAGGTTTGGCCGGGGGCTCAGGGACAGCAGCAGCCACTGTCCTGGCCAGGCTGCTCCGTGGGAAGCAGTGTTTGGGGGACAGATGGCAGCTGGTGGCACCGATCCCTTTCCCTGCTTTCTCCAGTCCTCACTCATCCACTGTTAATCGGTGGAGCAGAGGAACCCAGGGGCTGCCAGCTGGGTTGGGACCACCCCGATGGCGGGAGGAAAGGGCAGTGCATTTAATGCCTGTACTTCCATCGTGTGTTGGAGGGACGCTGCTGCCAGTGCCAGTGGTTCTTGGGTCACCCTGATCCACATGGAATGGGACCCTAAAACAGCCTGTTCATGGAACCTGGGAATGGCAAAGCCTGTGGGTTGTGCTTCCCACCATGGCCTCACCGCGCTGGGGGTTTTATGGCGAGAACTGTCCCCGCCTTCTGAAAGGGGGGGATTCTTAGTGGTGGCCGGGGGTTGTTCTGGGCCACCTCTGGGCATTAGCCACAAGCCCCATGTTCCTGCTGCGGCTGTTGAGGTGTGTGTGCCCTTCCCCTGCAGGGAGCAGGTCATCCAGCCCATGGGCATCACGCCGAGCGGCAGCCTGGCCCCCATGGAGAACGCCATCCGCGAGGCGGCCGACGAGAGGTCGTCCTCCGACTCGGACCTGGGGCTGGACTGATGGAGGCCTGGCCCCAGCCTCAGACAGCTGGGGAGCCCCTCCGTGCCACCCCCTGGAACCAGGGCTGTGCCCAGAGGCCGGTGCTGGGCCAGGGCTCTCCCCGGGGGACCTGGATCCAGCCCGACCCCTCACAGCAAATTCACAACAAGGAACCGCTCCCACCTCCTTCCCAGCTCCATGACCACCGCTCCTCCCCGAGGGTCTTCATGGCCCAGCATGGTCCCTCCTCTCAGCAGCCTTGAGGATTTCATGCTCCAAATCGCTTCCAGGACTTTCCAGTAGGACCTTTTTTTTTTAAAAAAAAACAAAACAAAACCACCAAAAAACGTGATGTTTGGGCAAAAAGGGTGGGGGGAGGATCTGTCTGTCACCATTGGGGCTCAGCATCCTGCAGAGCGTCTCGTGTTTGTGCCGACGGTTGTGTGGCCACTTGCTGTGTGCGTGGCTACATGTGGCCATGCGTGGCTATACGTGGCCATCCCTGCGTGGGGGGAGCTGCCCCCGCGGCTCTTCAGGCAGTTTTTGGGGAGCAGAGTCTGTGGGGGGCCTTGGTGCAGCCGCTTCCTCAGCAGGGAGCTGAGCGTGTGTTTGCTGCGTGTGGCTGTGTGTGATGGTGCCCGTGCACACCCGGGGGTGTTGGTGAGTGCAGAGCGGTGTGTGCACCTCACGGGGGGGGCGAGGGAAGCCCCCTGTGAGGCTGCCAGCCCCCCCGTTGGCCGCAGTGACTGCCAGGAGCGCTCTGGGACTCGGGCTCTGGCACCACACGATGCCCCCGGCACCACGGGGTTGAGTTCTTGGCATCGGCCTTTCCCCATCTTGCGCTTTCCAAACAAAAGGCCAAAGTCTGGGCTCTTCCTGCTGCCTCCGTGGCCACCTCGGCTTCCCCAGGGGCCTGCTGCTGGCCACCACCAGGGGCTGGGCCTGTCCTTCCCTGCCGCTTACATTTGTTGTCTTTTTTTTTTCCTGTTTTTTTCTTTTTAAAGAGAATTGTTTTAAAGAAAATATTCCAGTTTGTCTCATGTACCAGCGCTCCAAAACTCACTATCACAAGTAGGAATGCAGAAGTGATGCTAGAATAAAGAAAACCTGACAAATGGGCTCCTGGCAGTGATTCATGGGACGCGAGAGCTCCGGGTGAGTGAGGAAACGTCTCTGGGTGTTTCCGAGGAGCACACAGTTCTCCTCCCCCCACCCTGGACTTCACATGTTTATTTGGGAGGTGAAACTGCAGCATTAAACTGGGGTGAAGCTGGAGCCTTTCCCTGCACCTCTGCCACCGGGTGCATCCGAGGGAGCACCCCCAGGGAAAGGGGGCGTTGGGAACCCGCCTGAGCCCGGCCCTCGGGGTCACAGCAGCTGACACAGGACACTCCTCGCCTTCTCAAACGCTCTGGAATGGATGAAAACGGTGCCCGGCAGCTGATTCCTGCCCGTGAGGAGGGGATTCACCACTCAGCCCCAGTGGGGGTCTGGTTTTGGGGTGTGCGGGGGCTCTGCCGGGGAGCGGGACGGGACTGGAGGGAGGAGTCGGTGCCGGTTTTCTGAAGACGGGGTCTGTGAGGTGAGAAGCTGAAGGGACACTTCGTTCAGTTTAGTTCTTCCGTGATTAAGAACTGTTTTCAGTCATCATAATTAGATCTCCGGGCTCCCCCAGGGGTACCTGGTGTCCGTGTGAGACTGACCCGGAGGCTGCCGGGGGAGCAGCTCCCGCCAGTCACTGGAGACTGGACATTTTGGGCCAAATACATCTCTCTTTTTTTCATTTAGCAAAAACCCCACCACAAACCTGTGTGAAAACACAGACCTCTGATCTCCTCCCAGCTGTTAAAGCTCTCCCATGCAAAAGGGAAAGTGGGGGGGTGTATTTTTAGTGCAAAGCCTCTGATATTGGTGTATTCTGGTTTTCTATCGTGCGTAACCCCCCGACCTGCCACCAGCCAGCCCTGCTCAGAGACGCCCCGGCGCAGGAGGCGCTCCTGGAGTAAAGGCTTTTTTAACAGGGGGTGGCTAAAAAACACCACGTCCCACCATTGTTAGTGAGAAGCGACGTGTTGGAGGCTCCTGGTGCCTGTGAAATGGGAGAGTGACCCTCCCGGGGCTGCCCGAAGCCCCCGTGGGGCCGGTCCCCGCTGCAGGAGGGATGTGTGGCTGCTGCTGAGGTGGGTGGTTGGATGAACGGCTAGAAAGGGGAAAACAAGTACTAAAAAAGCAGGTGAAAGAAGCGGTGGTTTTGGGGACGGGATGTGCTTAACACAAGGGAAGGTAAGTTCATAAAAAAAACCCTCAGGTGACATCAGCAAAATAATTAGAACTCTTTATTATTAAATAATTAACATGACATAAATTTGAAACTGCCAGCAGCTTTGGCTGGTGTTCCTGAACAGGGTGGGGGGCAGACACCCCCCGACAGCATTTGTCCCCTGATTAGCAGAGATTTCAGCTGAAGAATGAACAGGATGGTCTGCGGCAGCGGGAGGACGTTGCTGAGAGAGAAGCATCTGAGGAGGAGCCGGGGCAGGAGCCGGTGGGTGCTCGCTCCGGAGGGAGGAGCTGGAAGAGTCTCCATTGTCCTGTCTCAGGCCTGGCCTTCGGGGCATCTTCAGCCCCTGCTGCTCAGCACCAGCCCCCGGGGGTCTCGGGGGTGGGAGGGCTCAGGAGGAGGCCTTGGGCAACCTGTGGATGCACAGCTCCCCTGGCACTTGCTGGTGAAGCTCTCATGGCCAGAGGTGGCCAGATGGTGTGATGGGTGATGGCCAGTGCCGGGACAAGGGACATCTCTGCTGGTGGGTGCTGGACTGAGGTGAGAGGGGGAGGGGACAGCGCTGGGGGCTGCAGTGACCGCTCTGAAGCCTCAGGTCACAAAGCCTTCACCTGCAGAACCGGTTGCAGCTCGGTGCTTGGGCTTCAGCCTCCCTTCCTTGGTGGGTGAGGGTCTCTCTGCTCCACCTCCCGGAGCACCCCCTGCCTCCCGGCTGTGGGGCTGGAGGCCTCTCCCGGGGCTCCCCACCACCATCTCCTCCTCCCCACGCTGGGCACGACGGCGTCTCCTTTCCTGGGCGAATGCGTCTCTCGGCAGCAGGGAGCCAGCCTCCTCCTACTTGTCTTTCGCATCCAGCTGAAACCAGAAGGACCAGGGGGGGTTTGCTGGGTGTTTTGACCCCCCAGCCCCGCCAGCTCGGCTGGAGCTGCTTCCGAGCACCCCAGTCCCCGAGCTGGGGGGTGCTGTTCCTGCTCTGCCCCGTTGCATCAGTTCATCCGGCAGGGATCCAGAGCAGCACCAGCCTCAGACCAAGGGCTGCTCCATCGCACCCAAGCACTAAAGGGCTGGCCGTGAAAAGTCACAAACCTGGCCCAAAGACTCCTAATTCTTCCTCGTCCCACCCCATCACCTGATGGGAGTATGAACAACCTGAACGTCAGAACTGGAGTCTTGAAGTCAGGTTCTCTCTTGGGTGGAACAAGTCACAAACAGACAGTGTGTCTGTTAAAGGACAAGGGGCCTCTCCCCAGGGGAGCAGGGGACCCCTCTGCAGAGCGCGGCGCTGCGCCCAGCCACTGCCCACCCACACACCTTACAGCTCCTCCTTCAATTAAAATAAAATAAACAATTTAAAAAGTGTTTGATGCCAAATGTGGAAAAATCTTCCCAGCCCATCTAAAGTAATGTAACAATTAGCATTAGCAGAAAACTCAAAGTAATTAACAACTTCTCTCCTGCAGTTTCTCCCTTGGGAAGGTCTGGGAGGACTGCAGGTGTAAGGAGGCACAGGAGAGAGACAATCAGAAAGGTCAGGCCTGCATTTAATGATTCCAGGCTGCGGGGGAGCAGGTGCCCTCCCTCCTGCCTGCCCCCTCGCTGGGCACTGCAGCACCTTGCTCAGTCCCAGACCAACAATTAGCACAATTAGAGCCTCCCTCTCATTGCTACTATTACTTGTTTCTCGCCACGACCAGGAAAACCCACCAGAAACAAAACCAAAGCAACTCAGCGAAGGTTTGGGCTGAGGAGAGCTCCACTGGGGTGATGGTGGCATCAGAGGGTTCACCTGACGCAGCTCCAGGGATTGTCTGGGTGGTCCCATCCAGCCCCAGGAAACTGTACCTTCCCTCCTGTGGGCCTTTTTCAGCGTGTTTGGGAATAAATCCAAAAAAACAGGTGAAGCCACCAGAAAGCCTTTCAGCAATTGAGTGGGTCACTGCCTGAAGAAGCCCTAAATTGCTCTCACTCAACCCAAAACCTGGCCTTTCCCATATTCTTCCTATTCCACCTGAGGAGAGCAGATCTGTGTCCCCCCCCGGGACCCCTGAAACAGCATCAGCAGCTCTGCTCTGCGGCGCCTGCGCTGGGAAACGCTGCTGAGGTTTGGGGTTTTGGGTTTTGTTTTTTTAACCTTCTCTCACTTTCCCGTGGCCCCTTTCCCTGCAGACACAGCAGTGCCGTGGGGCAGGTGAACCCCACCAGCACAGACCCCGGGTACCTCCAGGAGGGACAAAGAGGCTGAGGAGGGGGCCAGGGCGCTCAGCCCCTTCCCACCTTCTCTTTTTCCTTCCGCATCAGCGCTTCCATCTCCTCCTCCCAGTCCAGCAGCTCCACCAGCTTCTCCACCCCACTGACCACGTCCCCCAGCTGGGCTACGTCCTTGTGGCGCCGCTGCCAGGCGAAGGGTCCCACCAGGTCTCGGTTGATGAGGACGCGGGGGACGGAGCTGCGCACGGCTCCTGCCAGGCTGGCGAAGGGCTCCACCTGAGGGGGGTCACCCCGAGAGCAGAGAGAGGGTCACCCCGCAGCCGGGTACCGCGGGGGCGAGCTCACTGCACACTGAGCTTAGTTCTCCCCCCGTGCTAAACTGTTTGACCAGGTTAGGGATGGCACCAGTTCTCTGGTGGCTTTCCTTCAGGCAGCTCTTGCTCTTCAGGAGCCCGGGGCACCTTTCCCAGGGGAACACAAGGCCTTCAGAGGGTCTCAGAGCATGCACCCTACTTCTTACCCTGTCACCTCAGATTTTACCTCAATAACCCCGTGTCTCACCTTCTCCCCTAACCCCTCTCTCCCCTCCAGAGCCCCCCCCTGTTTTCCATGTGCCTTTTCCCCCTTGCGAGCAGGGAGTTCCCTCAGCCCCAGACCTCCAGGGACGTTCCGATGACGAAGAGCAGGTCTGCCATGGGGAAGTCTGCCATGTGCAGGAAGAAGCGCTGCGGGAGCTCCTCTCCGAAGAACACGATGTCAGGCTTGATGACTCCAGTGCAGACGGGACAGTGAGGGACCTTGTCTGCCATGACGTCCCCCTGGAGTGAGAGCACCCAACGCCGCTCGTTACAGGGTGGCACACACCTGGGTCAGAACCACAACACGTCCTGCCCCACAGCTGGGCCCTGAGGGCAAAATAACAGCCTGGAGCAGGTCCTCCTCCTCGTGTTGTGTGTCGGTGCCCAGCTGTGACCACTCACCCTGAAGTCCTCTCCTGGGAACTTCCTTCGACAGACCGTACACGTGGCAGTGGCAAAGGTGCCATGGGCTTCCACCAGTCTGTCGGGGGGGATCCCAGCAACTGGAACACAGCGGGCAAGAGAGGACCAGCTCAGCCTGAGGCGACTCAACCAGGAACCCCACAGCTGCTGGGCATTGCCCCAGTCCTGCCTCCTGTTCTGCATCTCGCCCTCAGCTCTCCCTGGTGCTCTGCTGCTGAGAGAGGGGGGAGAGAAAACTCACCTCTCTCCAGCCCATCGATGTTCTGGGTGTAGAGGCGCAGGAGGAGCCCTTTGTCGTGCAGGAGCCTCAGGAAATAGTGGGCGTAGTTGGGTCTGTAGTTGCCAGGGTAGAGCTCCTTGGCCAAAGTGAAAAAGGGCTTGGGGTTGGCAAAGAAATACATGAGTTCAAAGATGGCTTCTGGGTAGGGGATGTCGTACTGCTCAAGGTTACTGTAGAGGCCGCTCCCCGGGGACCTGCAAGGAGGAGAGCAGGGCTGGCAGACACAGTGCAGGAGGAGATGCCACCCACCACAGAGGTGGACCAAGACACCGCAGAGCAGACAGCTGGGTCCTCAGGCTCTCCCTGGCTGCTTCGTGCTGTCCATTGTGTGTCAAAAGCAGCTGAAGCTGCCTCTGGACAGGAGAACCTGCCTGGCACGCATGCCCTGCTGCCACCTTCTCCCGGCTGCAGGGGGGTGTCCCAGTCAGAGGAAGGAAGGGCCACCCTGGTGTGCTGTGAGGATCACACTCTCTTCCAGAAGGAGCGTCTCGAGCTCGTGCCGTGGCCACGTTGGCTCTTCTCTGGTGGCCAAGTTGGTTTGGTGAATGAAGTCACAGAATCAAGCTAGAGGCCTGACCTAACCACCCTGAAGACCTGGGCCAGGACGGTCTGACCCGTGACACAGCCTGCCCTCGGCTGGAGGAGGAGGGTCTGCGGGCAGGGAAACCCCTGTGCCCAGTCCAGCCTGGCACAGATAAAGGAAAGGCAGGGGTGAGAGGAGGAGCGGGCACCAGCAGAAGATCTGGGCCCTCCCAGCACTGAAAAAGGGCAAGGGAAGGAGGGAGGCATTACCTGAAATCCGGGATGCCACTGGGGGTGCTAATGCCAGCGCCAGCCATCACCACCACCCGGCGACACTCCTTCTTCCGAATCTGCTCTGCCACATCCCGCAGGGTGAGCTGCTGTGTCCCACCATCTCCACCCCAGCTGCCCCTTCCCAAAATGGCTCTGGCAGCAGCGGACAAAGAGAAGGGCCTGGTCCCTTGGATCCTGCTCGGAACAGAGAGAAAGCACAGCCAGTAACACACTGACAGCGACCACAGCTGAGAACTGCCTGGGGGAGGGGAAACCACCCCAAGAATTCTGCAGAAGGGTCTCCAATCAGCAGGATTGCGTGCTAGCACTTAACGAGGAGAAAGCTGAACTGTCAGCCTGATCCATACCCCAGGAGCAGACACTTTCCATTGCGCTTCCTTACACAGATCTGCACACACCGAGCCATTGGTGCCCCTCTGAGAGGGCGTTTTTTGGACAGGGGTGGACACACAGGGCTGTGGGAACAGTGGTGCTGGGGCTCACAAGTCTCATGGATGATTTACACTGATCTTGGGATACGAAGACTGTTTTTCTATGTCCTGAATTTCACAAAGTTTCTAAGAGGGAGATGCAGTCACCCCGGGTCAGCACTGACATGGTCATTTCTCTGTTTTCCCCCAAGGGCTCTGCCTTGAGAGAGCTCCACATGTCAGTGGCAAACATGGGTCAGCACTACATACAGATGGGGCTGAGAACAGTCATTATCAGCTCGAGGAACAGTCTCTCCCCAGACAATTAGTGCTTCTGGTGCAGGACATTATGAGCAGTCCAGAGGAGGCGTGGGAGTGCGAGGAGCCAAGCGAGAGCTGCTGGTTGGACTTTGGCAAAACACAAATAGCAATTACCGAGCTGTAAGTGTCAAATCTGGCCTCAGCGTGGTCTTTGCAAGGACATGGCTCTGCCTTGTCAGACCAGGTTACCCACAGCTAAATTCACAATTGGCAAACGCTAATATTTCTCTGGTAAAGCCCTCTACTCTTCGAGCTCCCAGGCCAGCTCTGGCTTACAGAGATGGTGACCCATTTGCCTATTCAGACAGGAGAGGTGACGTCCTCCATCCTGTGCTTTCATCGTATCAGTAGCAGTTCCTTCCCTTTGGCATCCCGGAGCAGAGCCTGGTGGGCACCAGGCACCAGCGCTGGCTGTGAGGTGAGGGGCACGCCAGCCCAGCCTGACCTACCTCCACGCTCCAGAGCTGCCTGCCCCTTTGCCGTCCCCAGCGCAAAGGGAGAGCCGGGCCAGGCCTGCCGGGCCACCGCTGCTGCTGCCATCCCTGGGGCCGCGCTCCCACAGGCTCCTCCACACTGCAAGAGAGGAGAGAGTCGGGGAACGGCTGTGGAGTGAGAATCGGGGGGCAGCCATGCGTGGGTGTCTCCCTTCGGGGCCTCCTCCTGCCCCTCAGCCGCCCCCCAGGGCCCGCTCCTGCCCCTCGGTCCCCCTCAGGGCCCGCTCCTGCCCCTCAGCCCCGCCTCAAGCCCCGCTCCCGTCCCTCTCAGCCCCCTTTCC
>NW_015090829.1:1223609-1235446 GCF_001431845.1 Calidris pugnax | reverse complement strand
GGGGGGGGTGCTGCCCTCGGTGGGCCCGGCCCGGCCCGGCGCTCCCGGTGTCCCGGGGCGTTGCTGTGGGGCTGCGCCCCTTCACACACCCCCCGCAGCCTCGGCCCTTTGCTGGCCTGTCTTCCGCAGGGAGCGGGCTGCTCCCGGGTCCTTGTCGCTTGGTCATGGCTCAGCCCGCAGGGACCCGCCGTGGGGGGGTTAGGGAGCCGATTCCCGCCTTGTTTTCCTGGGATTCCTTTATGTTAGCGGCCTGGGCGCGGCGTGGGGGGGTCTCTGCTGCCGGTGTTTGTGTCTGGGTTGTCATCGGTCACGGCCGCCGCAGAGACAGGCTGGGAGCCGGGGGTGCGGCGGGAGGGGAGGAGCGGGGCTGGGGCGAAGCGTGAACTCACCGAGGGACCACCTTCCTTCCTAAGGCTCTGGCACCAGCTCACCCTGCAAGTTCTGGACTTTGTTCAGGACCCTTGCTTCGCCCAAGGAGATGGACTCATCAAGGTGAAGTGCTCGGTTGTTCCTGGGGGTTTTGTCTTTCTGTAGCAAAGATGAGTGATGGTGTTTCTGTACTGGTGGCAAATAAGCAGCCTGTGACTTGGCTCTGGAGAAGCGTTAATTGAGGTGATTTCAGCTTTCTGGGGTCTATGCACTAGATGTGAGTGTGCACCATGAAAATTCTGCTAAAGTTAAATGTGTCAGTTTCAGAAGGTTCAAAGTGATTCTTTAATTTCATTTACTTAGGGTTTTTTGGGGGGAAGGGAAGCCTATTTCTTTCCCTTTCGTAATGAGGGGTTTACAAGCGTGAGCGTAGGATGGGTTGTCAGGTGTTTGGGTTATTTCACCCGATCTGGCAGCTTCTTCCACTTGTGAAGCTAATGATGTACTCACTCTGGAGTGGTGTATTATCTGTGTGCTACATGTAATCATGCACTTTTGCTCTCCTTTGTGGTTTTAGGCTAAAACTCAGTTTCCCAAGGGATAATTATTCCATGTTAAAGAGCTGTGGGTTTCTAGAGACAGTCTCTTTTCCAAAGGTCTGCAAAGAGAAATTGGAATGCTCTAGGCCTGTGCTCATTGTACAGCGATAACTGAAGGCAGGCACCAGGCCAGCCCGCAGCAGGGAGGTGTTGTGTTGTGGTACCTGCTGCCTTGTGAGGTTCTTGAACCACTCCTTGCAGCTGGAAGGAGTCTGCAGAGATAAAATGAGCTAAAATGATAAATTGTTGGCTTCTGGCTTCTATACGGTGTAGATATTTCTGTATGGGATGCCCACTACTTTGTTGGAAAAACGAATTGGGATTCAGGGAAAAGTAAGTGTTGTAGCTGAAATGAAATAAGCCTTTTCCCTGACTGTGGCTGTCTTTGTGCCTACAGCTGTACGAGAACTTCATCAGTGAGTTTGAGCACAGGTGAGTGTGGCTGCCGGGAGGTTTTGGGGTAGCCCGCTGTTGGCTGTGGCTGTTCTGACACGAGGTTTTTGTTCTAGGGTGAACCCCTTGTCCCTGGTAGAGATCATCCTCCATGTAGTCAGGCAGATGACAGGTAAGTGTCCTTACTTGGTACTTACACTATTTTTAAGCAACTGATGTCTGTGAAATTTAAGCAACTGATGTCTGTTAATAGTAACAGCTCAATCTTCAACACCAAGCTATTGTCTGTCTGGAGAACTGAACAGGGAAAGCACTAGCTCAAAAAGTTAGAATTGCTGCTACTAGAGTAGTGAGTTTCCTGCTTAGCTAGAGAAATGGCTGAGGAGCAGAAAGCCTGGTCTACAGTAGTAGTGCCTTTTGAAGGCTGAGTAGTACACTATAGAAAAAATATACTCCAGTCTTCATGAATCCAGTAAAAACATGTATTTCTACATTGAGATTTAGTTCCGCAGCACTTCCTGATTTTGCTTTCTTTTTTTTTTTAATTTCCTTCCTCTACTTCAGATCCCAATGTGGCCCTTACTTTTCTGGAAAAGACTCGAGAAAAGGTATTTTTGAAATTGCTCTCTCTGATAGTTCATCTGCAGGAGTCATTTTGTGTATGAGCATATTATGGTATAGGGGAAGAGGCCAATGTGTGTATGTTGAACCCTCTGCTTGAGAACACCTTCTCTGTTTCTCAGAGAAAACTCTGTATTTTAGAGCAGGAATGTGGTGACAAATGAAATGCAGCCAGCACAGCCTGGCTGTGGGTGTAGCACTCTCTGAAGTTGTATCTTTGTGTAACTGCAGGTGAAAAGCAGTGATGAAGCTGTCATTTTGTGTAAAACAGCCATCGGGGCGCTCAAGCTGAACATCGGGGACCTGCAGGTCACCAAGGTGAGGAGATGACTCCAGTGCTCCGAGTGTTTGGATATTCTGGGCCACTGCCACACTCTTCAGCAGTTGCTACAGCACGGACCTGCCTGGGTCTGTTTCGATTTTGAACGAGAAGGTGATAAATGTGCAGCTCCTGGAGTTTCCAGGAGGACCTGCAGTTCTGCTTCTCACCTTGTAGGCCATAAAAACAATTGTCTAGTGGTTATGGCCAAATCTCTGAGGTTTCAATGAGATTCTGATGCATGTGGCCTTTGAGGTGCCATTGCCTGTGGGCTGGAGCTGTGGGTGTGCAGCTCAGGAGAGGGGAAAGTACCTTGACGTATTCCAGGGCACAGCTTGGAGGGTCTCGTGAATTCAGCAGTGTATTTGCTGCTTGCTGGCGAGCTGCTAATGATGGCTGAGTTCGTGTATCACTTCCTGTGCTAATTGTGGTTATTTCATCTCTTGGCTGTTTTTAGAACCTTCTCTTAAACACAAGATGAGGGCTTTTCTCGTGCAGTGCAGCTTTGTCTCTTAGAGCAAGTACAAAGTTGGGTGGGTTTGGTGGGTGTGAGTATATATAAGCTGTGTATATATATCTGTATATAAGTATGGCTGCAGGGTTGTTTTGGGGGGGGATTGGCGTCTTTTAACCTAATTACTATGTAAAGGGAGAAAGCCACTGCTTTATTTCTAGTGCTGTGCAGTGGCTTTGCCTGTGCTCTCTGCTGTGCTGCCAGTGGATGCTCCTTCTGGCCCCCACAGGAGGGTCGTAGCCCTTACGGGGCTGCGCTGGGAGCACGGGGGTGATTGGGGTGTACCTTCACCTGTAACACACAGGCTTTACCCTCCTCCAGGAGACCATTGAGGAGGTGGAGGAGATGTTGAACAATCTCCCGGGGGTGACTTCGGTTCACAGCCGCTTCTACGATCTCTCCAGCAAGTACTACCAGACCATTGGGAACCACGCCTCCTACTACAAGGACGCGCTGCGGTTTCTGGGCTGCATCGATGTTAAAGATCTGCCGGGTAACTAACTCCTCCTCTGCCAGGCACAGAAAGTCCCAGTTCTCTTTCTCTGCTTCGTTGCTTCAACCTAAATCAATGTGCTGGCAGGGAGAGGGTTTTCTCAGCATTATTTTGACTCTGCTGCAGCTGGGCCAGGGTGCAGGTAGAGGGAGGAACTGCCCCTGGGAGGAACAGCTGAGTAGGATTCTGCTCCTGAGCTGCATTGAGGTGATGGGAGGGAGGAATTGCCCCCACCAGAAAGGGGTCGTTTGTTCTAGTTCCCCAAAACCTTCAATGCAGATTTAAAAAGTGGGTCTTGCTGTGGTTACTGCAGGCTGCTGAATTGCAGGCTTGGGGAAGATGGGAAGGAGGGCTGGGAACAATTTAATACAGGCACAGGGAGAAGTCAATGGAGCTTAGGCTGCTGTTTCATCCAAACTGTTTTTCTTGTTTGGGGTTTTCTTGGTTGTGGTTTTTTTCAGTATCGGAGCAGCAGGAGAGAGCCTTTACCCTGGGACTGGCCGGGCTCCTGGGAGAAGGTGTCTATAACTTCGGGGAGCTGGTAAGTTGATGTGGTGTTGCTGTGCTTGTTGAGTACCAGGAATTGATTTTGCCCGATTAACGTTCTCCTGCCTGGTTCCTGCAGCTCATGCACCCTGTGCTGGAGTCCCTGCGAAACACCGACCGGCAGTGGCTCATTGACACCCTTTATGCCTTCAACAGCGGTAACGTAGAGACCTTCCAGGCTCTGAAGTCGGCTTGGGGCCAGCAGGTGAGCCAGGGAGCTGCTTTATTGCTTAAGGCCTGGACTCAGTATTTGGAGGACACTTAGATTTTGTGGACCTTTACCTGAAGAATTCCTGACTCTGGTGCATCAGTATGATTTTAATCACAGCGGAGTAATGTTTGTTTCATCTTCATACATATCATCTGTTCTAGCCTCCCTCTGTCTGGGTGATTGGAAGAACTAAAGAGAAATCTCTTGTGATCCAAGGGGAAAGCAAACAAAACCTTCATGCAGTCCTGCACAGGAAGACCAACTCGGATTTAATTTTCATAATGCCATTTGCTCCCAGTATTAAACTGCTTCCAGTGTAAAATAGTGGCTTTCCCTAAGGAATTTGGGAAAAATGGTGGTGGTGGCTGTTAACTACCTTGGCTGTAGCAGGGATTATTGACATAGCAGTAATTTACAGCCTTCTGCGAGGCTGTGGCCTCTGATAAAAGGTCACCTGGTTGTGAGGGGCTGTTTGACTCTGCAGCCCTTTGGAGCTGGTTTATGGAACCCTAAATAGTGGGTGGGCTGTAACGGCCTCCTCCCTCACAAAGGGGGGCAGTGGGTGCTTACTCCTGAGTGGGGGGGAAGTAATAATGAACTTACTGTTCCTTTTTTTTTTTTTCCCCTTACAGCCAGATCTGGCTGCAAATGAAGCACTTCTGCTGCAAAAGATTCAGCTGTTATGTCTTATGGAGGTGAGCTGAGCGCTGGGGGTGGGATGTGGGGATGGAAGGGAGCTCCTTTGGCGGGGGTCACTGCTGAACCTTCTGTTCTCCGGGTGCGACCATGGGCTCCCCTTACAGAAACCGGCCGGTATAAATCGTTAACTGCGGATTTTGCCTCTAGGTGGTGCCAAAAGGCGAGTTCTGGGGAAAAAATCCTTGTGCTGCATTGCTGGATCGCACTTTCCAGGGTGTGCTCTCAGGCAGGGCATGGAGGTGGGGAGGAAAAGAGCAAACTTTGTGCCTTGAGGATGGTATCAGAAACAAAAACTCTTTAAGTATCTTCTAGTATAACAAAAGATTTCTAAAACACAGTTAAAATCGTAATTTCCTAAGGACTGAGAGTCCTTTCCCTGACAGGTAACCCTAAATGTTTAACCAGTTTCTCTCCTGTCACTTAAAAGCTTTGGCTCTGACACCAAATATTACTGGTGTCTAAACCTCCTTGCCCCTGGAGCTTTCTCAAAAACTCAAAATATTGAGTTATCTGGAGTGTAAAGTATGTTTATACACACAGTTGGTGTGTAGGTGTGTATGTTAATGTGGGTATATTCCACTTCTAGTGTTTTACTGCAAACAAGTTTCACCACCTCCAGGCCCTGTGCTACCTGGGGCATCTGATACGTGCTGAGATGTTTCAGCACAGATTGATCTGCTTTATTTGGGATTATGCTGTTGCCTGGGAAATCCGCTGCTCGGAGCAGCGAGGTGTGTGTGCAGGAGGGAGGGGTACTGCTCCCTTCTGCTGATATAGAGGCATTTTTCTTCCAAGTATTTTGATGAAATATGAGAAACGCAGTTGCTGCTGCAGCCTGAGCGTTCAGCGGGGCAGGAGGAGGGAACCAGTGTGTACTCTTAGAAAAAACTAGAACCATGTGGGATTTATTTTGTTTTGTTTACTTCAATTCAGATGACTTTCACCCGCCCGGCCAATCACAGACAGCTCACTTTTGAGGAGATTGCCAAGAGTGCCAAAGTCACTGTGAATGAGGTAAGTTCAGCTTCGGACAAACTGTAAATGTCTAAGTTCTGAAGACCTAAAAGTGTGTGGATAGACTGACCCCCACGTGTGAACTCGGAGGAGATGTTCTCCCCACTTCTAGTGTGTTTGGAGAACTTCTTTTCTTTTTTAAGAAGGAATTAATTTCTTGGTAAATAAAATTTTGAAGCTTCTTAGTCATAGTCTGAAGTTGGAGGAGAGCTCTGGAGGTTGTCTGTTCCCACCTGCTCTTGAGTCAGGCCTTTGGACTGGGTTGTGCAGGGACCTGCCAAGCTGCCTCCAGTGTTTCCAGTGAGAGGAAATGTCACTGATGTTTAATTTTTCTCACGGTGAAGAATTTTCCTCTGTTATCCAGATGGAATCCCTGCTAAAGCAGATCCTGCCTGTGCTCTCTTGTCCCTTCTCTGTGTGTCCTTGGGAAAATAGCACCTCTCACCTTCCACCTTACTGCCTTCTAGCTGGGGGGAGGGCTGTGATGAGGTGTCCCTGTGCTGCCTCGTATCTTGGCTGAGCAAATAACACTTCTTCATGTCAAGCTCTTGGCCTCCTGATCTCGGTGGCCCTTTGCTAGAGATTTCCCAGTTTTGCAGGGCCCCCTCTAAGCTGAAAGGGGGAGATGCAAAACCAGACAGGGTGTTGAGGGATGATGCTCCAGCAAATGTCGAGTGGAATAATGGCATCCTGTGACCTGCTGGCTGGGTTCTGCTGGGGCAGGCCAGGGCACAATTCCCCTGGGTCACTGCAGGGACACAGCCCTGGCTCTGGCACTGTTTGCTGTCCCCCCTGAGACCCTGCTCCTTCCCTCAGAGCACACTGAGCTCGTTCTGCAGCTGCTCAGAGCCCTCTGTCTGTGCTGGGATCGCTGGGTCTCGGGTGCAGGACTCCCTGGTTTCCTTCCCTGAGCTCCCCGTGATTCTCAGTAGCCCAGTCTATCGAGGTCTCTTGTTTCCAGCACACCCCCCTCCCCCTGCCAGCGTGGTGCCATCTGTGTGATTGCCACCCTTAAAGATAATGAAATAGTCTCAGACCCAGGATCACCCCCCCGAGGAGCGCTGTGTGTGACTGGCAGCTGTTTCCACCCCAAACCACTGACCACTACCGTTTGAGCTTGGGAGTTTTGCAGATTTTCTACTCATCTTGCGGTCTTCCTGTGTCCTCTGGAGCTTGTCAACAAGGATGTGGTAGACAGCCTTGTTGAGCACTTTGCTAAGAGAAAGGTGCAGCCTTTAACCCCCGAGCAAGTTATTTAATTTAAAAAGGCAATCGTGTTGGTGAAGTGCATCTTACCCAGGGTATTTTTCCAATTAGCTTGTTCTTCCTGGGATTTCAGAGGACAAAATCTGCTCTTAGGGAAAAGAAATCTCTCCTGTGTATTTGGATGTGGGTCTCAAGGCAGTGATATGACCTGAAGGAGGATGGGTGCAAGAGAGGCTGTGGCTGCTCTTGCTTTTGTTGTGTGTATGAACAGCCTTCTGCCATTTAAAGGTTTTATTCATCTCCAGGGAAACTGGGTGATTCTCAGTTGTTTTTTTGAATTGTTTTTCTTTCCTAGGTGGAACTGCTGGTGATGAAGGCTCTCTCTGTGGGGTTGGTGAAGGGCAGTATTGACGAGGTCGATAAGAAGGTGCACATGACGTGGGTACAGCCACGGGTGCTGGATTTACAACAGGTAACGACCGGCTTGAACACTCGGGGAATATTAACGTGTTTTCTTGTGTGAGGTGACCTGGAAATCAACATAAGGACTGTGGGGGTCACTGAGAATTAGTCTCCTTCGTACTTCCTGAAGATGCTCAGGGAATGAATAAGTGTGTCAGGTTTTCCTCGTTCCTTTTACGCTGCTGGCTTCAGCTCTCACCTGATGTGGGGCACTTTGTGGTTTGCAGCAATTTGTGAGAAACCTGTCAGGGACTTTCCTTCTGAAAGCTACACCAACCACCAGAAAACACAAGCGCTGTGACTGTGTTTCCCAGGAGGATGCAAACATCAGTGTGGGTGCTTTGAGCCTAAATGTGTGAAATGAAACAAAGCCCTGGAGTTTCTGGGTTGTAGATGGCACACTCCTTGGGCAGAGGGAGAAGTTCAGGGGGATAAAGAAACCTGAGCTGCTCAGGTTCATTCGTGTAACATTTGAGGAGACTGCAGAAGGTGGCTTTACCTTAAAAAGAAATAGAAAATCAGTACATGGAATACTAGCTGTAAACAGTTCCTTTTGTGCATTTCAATTTAACTTTAAATATTGCCAGTTTGATGGTAAAAGATGTTAAGGAGCATCTTCTGTGTTTTGAGAAGCTGTTTGGGATCCCCAGGTGGGTGCTGGTGTTCCCCACAGCTGGGCATTGAGCTTGCTGTGGCCTTGCCTTGCAGATCAAGGGGATGAAGGACCGCCTGGAGTTCTGGTGCACGGACGTGCGGAGCATGGAGATGTTGGTGGAGCACCAGGCCCACGACATCCTGACATAGAGGACCTCGGGCTGCCCCCGGGAGAGCGGTTCCTCAGACCACGGACTCTGTGCGCAATCTGTTGGGGGGTGGGCAGAGGGGGGAGCAGCTTCGTGACCTTGTTGGGAGGAGTAAGTGGCCTTTTGCTGTGCGACCCTTTGGTGCTTGGAGTCAAGCTTTCCCTACGCGCTCGCGGCAGTGGCACCCACCCGGGGGCTCCCGTCCCGCTCCTTATGGAGGACAGAGGCTCCTCTGCGTCTCCTTCTCCGGCCTCTGTTGGGGGATGCGACGCGGCTGTGCGTCACCGCGGCGGGGGGAGCAGAAACTCCTGCACGGGAACACGCTGGAGAGGTGCCTGACCAAGGTGTGGAGTTAATTAGTGGTAATTGGCCTTAGGAGGGCACGACCTTCCCCAGGCACCTCTCTGCCTGCCCCACAGCAGCCCAAGGCAGCGTTACTCAAATCATTTCTCCTCTCGCCCTCTTCCTCCACGTCCCCTCCTCCTCATCCGCAGTAGAGGGAGTGTTTACTCCATCAAAGGGTTTTTCTGGGATTGCCGTTTAGTGGATGTGGTTTTTATATACTTTTGGGGGCGGTTGTCTTTTACGAACACTTTGTGCTGAAGCGAGGCGCAGCAGCGTTGCTGGAATAAACTTCTCTGCCTTCCCTTTTCTGTAGTTCTGTGTGTGTCCATCTGTTTAAAAAGGTGCTTCCTTGTCAGTTTCACGTTACAAACTGCTTCCCCTCCAAGAACAATAGGGATTGAACCAGTCTGTTGATCACTGGCAGGATTAAGTGTGGTTTACCCACCCTCTTCTACTGTATTGTCAAGTTCCTTTCTTTTGTGGGAAGCTGTGGGGCTGGTACCTGCTCTCCTACTGAGTAAGTGTTTGAGGGAAAAGGCCTGAGAGGACAATTTCTGTTCTGCTTTTGCCTAATACTCCTCATTACGAGGCAGTACCAGCAAACTGTGCTGGGGTTGGCAACAGCAGCTTCAGATGGCACAGAGCCACGTTCACATACTCGTGTACCGGCCAGGCTCCTCGGGTGCGGTGGGTTCAGAGTGCTACTGCCAGTGTACCTGAGGCCTGGCCTGGCCTGGCAGCGCCCCGCTGACTCCAGAGCTCCAGAGACCCCTTGGATTCAGTGGCATCGCTCTAATGAGCAGCAGCACTGGAGTTTCTGTGCTTGGTGTGCTTGTTCTAGTTGGCTGTCTCCATCTTCTACCTGCTCACCCCCCACCCTTCTGCCTCTCTCGTCGATTCTGGCATGAATTTCTTCCAGGTTTGGAGCTGTTTGGGTCTGAACATCTGCTTTTCCCCATCCAGCCCAACGCTTCTGTCACCTGGCTCTGCCCATGGCCGTTCCGCCCTCGCAGCGCGCTTTGGGCCACCTTGTTTTCCCCTTCCGTGTTGTGCAATTTGACTTTCCCTGGTTCTTGCCTCACCTCATCTTCCAAAGCTTGTTCCTGGTGTCACTTCCACTGCCTGCAGAGATGAGCGTTCTGATCGGGGAAAATGCTTCTTTAGTTCAGAGTTGACAGGAAAAGGGCTTTCAAAAGCAGGGTCTCCTGCGTGGTGTGTTGTCAGTGCTGTCAGGAGTGAAGGAAATGCCAAGCGTGTGGTGAAGCTCATGCAGGGTAGGGTTGGTGCCACTTTAGATGGGTATCAAAACCCCTGAAGCATTACTCCTGAATCCACACTAAAGTCTTCTCCTGAGGGTGTTCTCCAGCCCCCGGTGCCGTGGGGGGTGCTGGCTGGTACTGGTGCTTCTGAGCAGCTCACGGGGGTGAGGGTCTGCAGCCGAGGTGAGTTCTGGCACTGGTTCCAGAGGCTTTTCCAGATACCTGGAAGTACTGGCTGCCCAAACCTTCCTGTGTGCGAGGGAGCGCTGGTGCCCTGCTTCCCTCACACTGTAATTCAGGGACCTGGTGTGTGTTTGGGGGATGGAGGGGCTCTTTGTGTGGGAGGAGGGGTCGGACGGTGCAGCTCTTGGACTGCAGACCGTTTCAAATGTCACTTATGGCCTTTGGAGTATTTTCTTGCTGGGAATTTAACTTGGTTTGTGCTTCCTCACCAGAGCTGCGAGCGGTTCCTGGGTGTCTGCCCTGTGCTTCGCTGACACCACGGGAATTTAACTTGGTTTGTGCTTCCTCACCAGAGCTGCGAGCGGTTCCTGGGTGTCTGCCCTGTGCTTCGCTGACACCACACGAGGTAAAAGCTGGGGTGGGGAACCCACCTCTCTGCTCCTCACCAGAGCTGCGAGCGGTTCCTGGGTGTCTGCCCTGTGCTTTGCTGACACCCCACGAGGTAAAAGCTGGGGTGGGGAACCCACCTCTCTGCTGGGGCCTGTGTTTGTATTTACTGAGGATAAAGGGACGCTGCCTTCGGGATGACAGCGGGATCACGGGTCCATCCCCCTGCCAACCAGCCCATGGTGGAAGCAAAGCCAACAAGCCATTTTCTGAAAGCTAATGTGAATTTTAATGAACGAACTCGGGGGGTTCCTTCCCGGCAGCGCTCCGTGGTGGGGTCTGTGCTCCCGGCGAGGAGCAGGCTGCTCTCACTCCTCACTCCCCTTTGCTCTTGTAGTGCTCCACGTGTGCCAGGACCCAGGCCGTGGGCCCCAGGAAGCAGGTGCACATCACGGTGAAGGCAATGGCTTGCTCCTGCGGTGGGGGAGGAACGGGAAGGATGAGCAGGGTCCCCGCGGGGCCCTGGGATGGTCGCAGGCGGGTGCTGCATCCAATGCCCCAGGTCGAACGCGCTGGTGCTTGCTCCCTGCTCTCTCCAGCCCCAAGGCTGTTGGAGAGACCGGCCGTGGGAGGGGGATTTGGGTGAGCACAGAGGCTTCCAGCAGTGGTGGACCACACCGGCTGCTCCCTAGGTTTGTCCCGGTCCCTCCATATTCCTCTGTCATGGCCCTCACAGCGGAATCAGAGAGGCTTGTGACCTTCAGCCAGGGCTCGGGGAGTTTCCCAGAGCAGCTGGGCCTGACTTTCAAATGCCTTTGCAGTGTGAATGGCAACCAGCCCCAGCCTCTTCTATTTCTGGTGCTCCAGGGCAGCGCTTAACCCCTCACACTGTCACCTTTCTTTCTTTTATTATTATTTGGCCAGAAACAGGGTCTCTGGGCTCACAAAGCACCTTGCTGCAGACCTTGGAAAGGCAGCAGGGGGTGAACCCCAAAAGGAGGGTCTGGAGGTGGAACCCAGGCAGGATTTCTGGTGAAAGCCTCCTTTTCCTGAGCCCATTCACCCAGCCCAGGAGGGTCCCCATGTCCGGGGCAGCTCCCGTGGAGGTGGGGATCATCCCCAGGGGAGGAACGATGGAGGGACCTGCACACGCTGGCTGTGACCAAAGACCCCATCCTTGCCCACAGGGACACCAGCTTTGGGGTGAGTGCCTTATGGAAGGGGGGGGGTGGGGTCCAGTCCTGTCTCTGTGCTGGAGGGGCTGCCCCATGGCTTAGCCTGGGCTGCAGGGACCCCTCGGCAGGTACCATGACCCCCAAAGGTTAAAAAAAGGGCTGAAAGGATAAAATGAAATGGAAGCAAGAGCCTGAAGGCAGGGAGCAGGCTCTGCACCCCCCCACACCCCGTGTGCTGC
>NW_015090829.1:1204247-1223599 GCF_001431845.1 Calidris pugnax | reverse complement strand
TTCCCCCCCCCCTCCCCTTTTGCTTTTGTTCCTGACAAATAACCCAGCTGTAATGCATGGGGGGGGGTGTTGTGCCCCTCCATCCCCTAGGAGCAAGTGGCACACCCCCCCCGTTTTTATTTCCAGCCCCCCCTGTTTTTATTTCCAGCCCCCCCAGGCTACTCACGGCGGCGGAGAGGGGGTGCTCGGGCGGTTTGGAGGCGATGGGTGCGCGGGGGGCGCGGGGGGGGCGCAGCACGGCGGCCAGCAGCCGGGAGCCCCGCTGGAAGCCCCGCATGGCGCTGGCAGGAGCAGGGCACTGCTCTCCTCACAGCACCACCGCAGCTGCCCAGCCCGTCACTGTCACCTCTGCCACCCCCGCCGGGCCTGCCCCTCTCCCGGCGGAAAACCCTTAAAAGGCAAGATTTTCCCCAGTCTTTCACAGCTTTTTTTTTCTTTTTTCTTCCCCTTAAGTGTTTTTGAGGTGTTTTTCCCCAGCAGCACCCGACTCCCCATGCCTCTGAGATCAAAACTTGTGTCCCCCCCCCACCAGTGAGGTGGGACCTCTCTGCGACGTTCTGCTGGAGAGAAGACCTCCTCTTCTCTCAGGCTTTTGTAAATGTATGACACTCAAAACACAATATACTTTCTTTTTTAAACCCTTGCAGAGGTGATGCCTGGTGTTCTCCGTCTGGCAGCCGGGATCAGGACCTCGTGTGTCCTGTCCGTGGCGATGGCTTCTCCCTCTTCCCTCGTGGCTCGGTGTTTGCCCAGGCTCCTCCTCAGGTGGTGGTGAATCTCTAGCGAGCTCCTCAGCCGTGGAGCCTCAAAGGGATGGACAGATCTTCCACTGATGTAGGATCAGGTTGGGCAGGAGTTTCCAAAATCAGCTTCCAATGTGCCCCGACCTGAGAGGAGAAGTGGCTGAGAGCCTTGAGCCTGGGTCTGGTTCCTCAGACGTGTGGAGGCTCATCAGTGGGAAGAACAGTCTCCTTCCAGCTCCCACAATGAATAACAGAACATTGTCCTTCTTGCCCTTTTGTTTGCCAGGATTTGTACTGACCTGCTCCAAGTTCTTCCGGGTGCTGGGAATGCCACCTTCCTCTCCCCGACTCTCCTGGAGCTCCCGGGGCTCCCTGGTCGCAGCAGGCAAATTGGATGGAATTTGGCCTTGTCTTTGGAAGGAGCTTGGAGCTCTTTTCCCAGAACAACTGTCTCAGGAGAGTGCGGGTTTTTACCTTAAAAACAGCACGATGGGCTGCGTGGCCCCCGCTGGGCCGAGCACAGGTTTGTTGACGGGAGGTGACACATAGATGTCCCAGCAGTCGTGGGATCCTCTCACCCCCCATCTCCTGCCTGGAGCTGGCTCCCTGGGGGTTTTCCTCTGTGTCCCCCCCTCACCAGAGCCTGGCCCGTGGTGGGTGATCCCCATGGGACACATGGAGCTGGGGGGTGGCAGAGCCTCCCAGGGTGAAGACTTTTCTCCTGAGCAGGTTCGCAAAATGTCTGTCTCAGTGAGACAGGAGAATGAGTCACCCCCAGGACACCCCCTCCATGGCATCTCACACTGACCTGCTTTTCTCTCAGCCCATTTTCTACACCAAACCCATGTTCTGCTCTGCCTCTTCACGCTGCTTTTAGTGATGACCTGTGTGTTGCTGGGAGCAGCTCTTCTTCCTCCTCCTCCTCCTCAGGACGAAGCATCCAGGCAGCAGCCTTCTCCCTCCCCATCTTCCCCGTCTGCCTGGGGCTGTTCTAGCTCTGTTTGTGTGAGTCTGGACCAAATGACTCAGTTCCTTCCTGAAACCCCACCTCAAAAACCCCTTTTGCTCTAGTAGATCAAGGTTTTCATCAGTGGCAAAAACCTGAGGAGCATCACTGGGGCTACCAGGGGTGACAGGGAGAGTGACCACATTGGTCTGGGGCAGCTGTGAAAGGCCTGGTTGTGTTTTCTGTGAATAGCAGGAGAATAATGTCCTTGTGGAGGAATAAAGCCTTTCAAATTAGGTTTTTAAAAGGAGCAATTGAAATCCTTGAGAAGCTGGAGATACTGTTGGTGGTAGAGGACAGATGTGGTTAACGGATTCTTAGAGAAGCTTGCCTGTGCCCTGACTGACCCAGGAGCAAATCACCCTGTGCAGATGAATAATGGCTGTTTTGATAAAGAAGATACACGGCAGCTCTTTTTCTTAACCCGGACACCCTTCCTGTCCCTCCTCCTCCTCTTCTTCAGCTTCTTCCCTGGGGAGTTTCTGGCAGGAAGGCCACTCCAGATCACGTCACCGCGTGAGCCCACGGAGCGTGGCTGGCCCAGCAGCAGGACAAGCGCCGTTGCCTCTGCCTGTGCCCCCCAGACTCCTCCCCACACACTCAGGCCCCCTTTCCCGGGCTGTCTCTGTCCTCACGTCCCTTCTGTCTGGGCCGAGGGCTGGCTCTGCTCGTTGGGGCTGGCAGTGGTGGCCTTGAGGTGGAATCCAGAGGGATTTGCCCCACCTGGCTCAGGAGGAGGGGATGAGGAGGTGCCCCCTCCCCAAGCAGAGAGACGGGGTGTCTTCACTGCCGCCGGACACAGGAAACACGTTTTTGCTTCCTTCAGGCCGATGGCAGCTTCCCTGGAGTCAGACATTGGCTTTTCTGCGGATTTATGGAGAGGGGAACAGATGTGTAATGTCTATCCTGTAAATGGTGGGTTGTTCAATAAGATAATCCTCCTCCGAGCACCAGGGCAGGGACAGGAGGTCGGGTGGGTGCTCACATGTGGCTGCAGCGCTCTCTGCACCCCCCTGATCCGTTGGGGCAGGGAGAGGGGTCCTGGAGATGCTGGGAGGGCTGGAGCCCCTCTGCTGGGAGGGGGGGCTGAGAGAGTTGGGGGGGTTCAGCCTGGAGAAGAGAAGGCTCTGGGGAGACCTTGGAGCCCCTTCCAGTCCCTCCAGGGGCTCCAGGAGAGATGGGGAGGGACTCTGGATGAGGGAGGGGAGCCCTAGGAGGAGGGGGAAGGGTTGGACACTGCAAGAGGGGAGATGGAGCTGAGCTGTGGGGAAGAACTTGTTTGGTGTGAGGGTGGTGAGAGCCTGGCCCAGGTTGGCCAGAGAAGCTGTGGCTGCCCCATCCCTGGAGGGGTTCAAGGGCAGGTTGGAGGGGGCTTGGAGCAACCTGGTGTGGTGGGAGGTGTCCCTGCCTTGAGGACTTGAACACAGATCCCTTTGGGGACCGACTTGGCAGCAAGGGGGGAGTGGGGGCATGGTGACACCAGGGTGAAGGACCTGCTGGGGACAGGGGCTGCTGTGTCCCAGACAGTGTGGTAGAGGTTGGGCGTTTCTGTGTGTAACAGGGGGTGACCTGGCCCTCTTTGGGGGCAGCCTGGTGAAACCCTGCTTTAGAAGATGCCAGGGACTGGGAGCAGTGGGGCTGGGAGCAGTGGGGCTGGGTGCCAGCTGTGGGGCTCACTGGCACCTAGGAAAGCTGTGCTGGGGGCAGAGGGTTGCCCGGGGAAGGAAGCTGGGAAAAGCCTGGCTGGTGTCCAGGTCCCTTCCCTCCCACGGTGGGTGAGGGAGGCGGTGGGAGCGTGGCTGGGGACAGAGGGTGGTTTGTTGCCGCAGGTCGCCCCCGGGGCCATTGCCGCGGCGCTCCGACAGATTTTCCCTGATAAATCTTCCGGGACTGGTTTTCTTTCCCGTTTCCTCCTTCCCGGCAGTGTGGGACAGCCCCGGGACCTTTGTGCTCCCCACAACGGGCAACGACCTTGTCTGGGCAAACATCTACTCACCAACTTTTATTATTTTATTTTTTTGTTTGGTTGGTTTTTAAGGAGGGGGGGAAAAAAAAAAAAAGTTATTTCCTTCCTTCTTTGTCAGCTGGGTGACTTCCGTCCTGCCCCGCGCGGGATCCCTGCAGCAGCCCCCGCTCAGCCCCAGACCCAAGGCAAGAGCCCCCCTCACCCTCCTCCCTCCCCAACTCCCCTTCTTTTGGGTTTTCTTTTAACTTTCCTGAAGGTGGGAGGAGGATTTTTCCCACAGTTCAGCCTCAGGCACTGCCTGGAGTGAGGAAACCCAGTCATCCTGAGAGCTTCCAGCGGCCGGCTGCTGGCGGGGAGGGAATCTGGGGACCACCAGCCTGGCCAGGGGGCAGGCACTGCTCTCCTGGCACCCTGACTCTGCCTGGGGGGTCCCTTAGTGCCATGTTGGATGGTTTCTGTGTTCCCCTGGGGCGCAGCAGGGCCAGGCACCAGCTACGGCTCCCTGAGGTGCTGTTTATATGTGTCTGTATCTTTATTATGTACTTACATGTAATATGTAAACAGATAAGTCTCTTTTTACAAGTTTATAAAATTGAAATTAAAAGCTCGTACCCTATCAAGCTGGGGCCTGAAGCTGGGCTAGAGGTGCGGGAGTTGGGGGGAGCACAGGGGTGCAGTGGGATGGGAGATGGGGAGCCGCTGAGAGGATTAGCGCTGGGGGAAAGAGGAGGGGAGAAGAGGAAGGTGGGTGCATTGTATTGGGAGAAGCTGGTGAGATGCCGTCACGGAGAGGGTGGAAGAAGAGGAAGAGGGGGCAGATTGGAGAAGCAACAAAGCCATGAGTGAGTGAGGTTTGGCTGGAGGAGCCTTGGTGGGAGCCAGAGGAGCGAGAAGGGAAGCCGCAGAGGAGGAAATGAGCCTGGGTGGAGGAGACGTGCTGCAGGCACTGGGAGGAAAGCTGGGATGGAGGAAGACCACTGGTGGTCATCAGAGGGGAGACTAAAAGAGCCGGAGACCCTGGGAGCATGAGGGGGCTGGAGGCAGCAAGCCCAGCTTTGCCAGTCACCGGGGTGTTCCGGGCAGGTTACAGAGAAAAGCCCCCACTTTCGGTGGTCTCCAAAACTCCCTGGACCCTGGGAGCATGAGGAAGCTGGAGGCAGCAAGCCCAGCTTTGCCAGTCACCGGGGTGTTCTGGGCAGGTTACAGAGAAAAGCCCCCACTTTCGGTGGTCTCCAAAACAACCCCTGCCCTCGCTTCCTCCCTTCAACCCTTGTGACTCTGCTGTTGTTGCTCTGCACCCCAGGCTGGGGACAATGGATGGTGGCAAAGAGGACCCTGCCGTGTTCACCTCCACTTCCCTGCCCTCGGACCCACGGTTGCTGGCCACCGTCACCAACGCCTACCTGGGCACCCGTGTCTACCGGGATGTCCTCCACGTCAATGGTGTGTACAACGGGGCTGTGGGGGACACGCACCGCGCCGACATCCCCAGCCCCATCAACGTCAGGATGACGGTGCCGGGTGCGGACAGCCCATCCGAGACCTTCACCTTGAACACCTGGACGGGTAAATGGCAGAGCATGGGCTGGGGTCTCCCTGTCCTGCTGCTCCTGCCAGATCTTCACCTCAGGCACCCTCGCTCTGTTCCTCTAACTGCTGGTGACCTTTGTCTAGAAGTTAAAGGTCTCTTTACCCGTGTTGCCTCTCCCGCAAGGTCGCATCTTTCTTCTGCCTGTTGTCTGTCCACCTGTTGTTCGTCTGCAGTTGTGTAGGAGCAAGTGGAAAATTCCCCTTTCTTGTGAGGATAAGAGCGCTTTTCAGAGTTTGTCTCAACCCCTGCTGAGCCAGGCTCGGCAAACGCTGTTCAATTGTGAAACCTGTTAAAATGTTTTATAGCGCAAATAATTCCTCGGGGGCTTGGCCAGGTTCAGTCTGTTAACAGTGCTGTCCAGTCAAAAGCTGTGTTTGGATCCGGACCTGGAAAGGCGGTTCCTTTGCCAGTAGGAAGTGGCTGGAAGGGCAGAAATGGGAGCCTGGGGCAGAGCACCAGGAGCTGATGGGTCAAAAGGCTGGTGGCTCTCGCTGTGCTTACAGGAACCTTCAGCCATGAGCTTCGCTCAACTGACTACTTGGCCACCCAACACATCTATGCCCACCACTCCCTTGTCCACCTGATGGCCTTCAGCATCACCATCCGGCGATTGACTCCCACCACCCGACCCATCTCGGTCCAGCTCCAGACACCTTTCGTGCCAAAGAGCCAGGATTTGGACCTGAAGCAAGGGCCGGACTTCCAGGGAGCACAGTGAGTTTGGGTCACGGGGGACCTTGCTCTGGGCACATCCTTCACGGGCTGTAGCACGCTGTCCTGCTCACCAACGGGAAATAAATTGCAAAAGTAGGGTTAGATCTAGACTGACATGGTGAGTGGTGGGGGCTGGTGCAAATCTGCTTCTTCCTGGTAGGTATATAAAACCCCCAAATTATGTATAGAAACACTTTTATTAGTTACAACTCCAGAATTATTCCTTACACTGACACGTAGAAGAGCAACGAAGGCCATGGGGACTAGATGTGATTACAGAGAAGTGAGTCTGGGGAAGACAGTGAGTTTGGAGGAGATGACCTCTAGAAATGTCTTGCTGGGACAGGGGACAAGTCGTGATGAGTTCCAGTCTCCTGCACTTTGGGGGCGGGATGGCTGCTGTGCTGACGTGTGGGGCCGGGGACCTTCCACCCTGGGTGGGGACGGGAGGTGACACTCAGCTGCTGGGGAGGTCCCCTCTGCGTGGGTGGACGTGGACGGGGTCCCACTGGCTCTGCTCCCCCTTCCCCTCTCGCCCCCCGCCCCCCACAGCTACGTCTACGGGCAGACGCTGGTTCCCGAGGTGGAGGGGGGGCCCCGTCCCACCATCCACATGCTCTGGACCCCGGTGCCACGGGCCGTGACGCTGAGCGGGGAGGAGCAGGAGCGATCCTGGGAGTTCCTGACGGCCGTGGCCGAGAGCGAAGAGGAAGCCAAGAGGAGCTACAGCCACGGGCTGGCCCTCGTGGCCACGGGCTCCCTGCTCCCCTCCCACACCTGCGCCTGGGACACGCTCCGGCGAGGGTGCTCCATGGACCTGGACGGACCCCTGCCGCTGCAGCAGGCCCTCCACGGGTGCCTCTACTACCTGCTGAGTGCCATCCCACCCCAGGGCAGCACAGGCTTCCTCTTCCACGGCATCAGCCCCGGTGGCTTGTCCAACGGCACTCGAGGCGAGGACTACTGGGGACACGTCTTCTGGGACCAGGTGGGTGGAGACCCTGCTAGCCAGGGGCTTTGCACAGCTTGGAGGAGGCTGCTGGGAGGCCCCGTCCTTTCCCCCAGGTAGGGGGTACCTTGGTACCAGCTGCTCGATGGAGAGCATCCTCCAGCTCTCGTCCTGCTCCACCAACCATCTCAGCCCCTGGAGTTGCCCACCCGGGTTATCCTCTAGCCCAGAAGCAAAGTGCCGGAGCTGAAGCTGGATCCCTGGGGCTGCCACGTAGCCAGCGGGGGCGAGGGGCAGAGAGACCCCTCCGCAGGGCAGCCCCTTGCCCAGCCCAGGTGTGGGGCAGGGCAGTTCAGGTGCTCACCCAAGGGAGCCCCAGTGATGGGCTCAGAGCACGGCCACCAACTTCTGCCTGTTTAAAATGGAGCAAGTTGTGACCTGCCCTTCTCCTCCCAGCCCCGGTGGCATCGGCGAGTCCTGCTGTGCCTGAGCCACTGCAGAAACAGAGGTGATGGGCACATGCAGCTCCTTGACCCTGGTGGGGAGTCTGCTCAGTAAAGCCGTGGGGCTGGGTGGCTCTGCCCCAGCCAAGGGCTTAGACCTGCCCTCGGAGCAGCCGTGCCAGGTGGCCACACAGCATGGTGTGAGCAGGAGACGCTGCTGGATGGTGTTGGGGCTCCTGTGCTAAACCCAGGCTGGCCCTTCAGTGGGCAGGGGCTTTGCAGTCCCAAGGGGTCTTTTGTGCTTTCCTCCTGGTGATGTGTGTCATTTTGACCCTCCCCAGAGCCTCTGGCTTTGGAGAACTCCTGCCTCCCTTCTCCTGTGTAATGGGAGGTCCTGCTGGGACCACCCTGGGGAGATACCAGGTGTGTGGCGAGCAGAGAGTAGGGGCATGGGCAGAAGCAGTCCCTTTTGGACTTACCCCTTTTAATGAGCCCACAGGACAGCACCTTTAAGTAGGAGCAAAATCGCTGTCAGAGCGTTTGGGAGGGGGTGGACTGTAAAGGTGAAACTGGTGGGAGCGTGGGGATGCCCCACCAGCCAGTCCCACCCCATTGCCTCGCTTGGACGCTTCCAGGACACCTGGATGTTCCCGAACGTTCTGCTGTTTTGCCCCGAGGCTGCCCGTGCCATCCTGGAGTACCGCATTCGCCGGCTGGATGGAGCCCTGCACAACGCGCGGGAGCAAGGCTACGAGGTGGGGACGGCGATGATGATGACGGGCTGAGGATGATGCAGCCCGGCCGCTGTCACCCAGGAGGAGAGCCAGGCTCTGCTCTTCCTCGCTGGCTCCGGTCTCAGCCCGGGGCTGGGAGCAGGGCACTGCCCGCCGGTGGTGGGCTGGGGACAGAGAACACCTTGAGATGCTGTGCTCAGCCCGTCCTCACGGATGTCTTCTCCTGGCAGGGTGCTAAGTTCCCGTGGGAGAGCGCAGCCACCGGCCGGGAAGTGTGTCCTGAGGAGATCTATGGAGCCCAGGAAATCCATGTCACTGGGGATGTTCTGATGGCCTTCGAGCAGTATTACTGCACCACGCAGGTAAAGGGAGCGTGTGCCCCCTGCATGGACCGGTGGCAGGGCCTGCAGGGCATCTGCTGACTGTCACTGTCCCTTCCCAGAGAAACTCTGCTGCTGGCTGCCCCTGCCAGAATCGCTGGTAGCACCTCAGGGTCCCTTCTTCAGCTCTGCCTCCTCTGTCCTTGCTCCTCAGGCGGCTCAGCATCCTGTTGGCTCAATACAGGCCAGTTTTCTGTCCTTTTCTCCTGCTACATCCACCTTCTTAGAGCTCCTGTCCTCCTGCTGAGTTTGGGTTTGGTTGAGTCTCCCTCATATCCCTGTTTCTCTCTGGCTTGGGCTCCCTCCAGGACCAGAAGCTGTTCAGGGAGGATGGAGGCTGGGAGCTGGTGGATGCTGTGGCTCGGTACTGGTGCAGCAGGATGGTGTGGAGCGAGGAGGAGCAGTGCTACCACATCAGAGGTACTTCTGCAACTACCAGGCCTGTTTGTACGGAAGGGGCTTCCAAGCAGAGGTTCCAAGCCGCTCCAGCTAGACCTGGACAGGAGTGCATGGGATCTTCAGGCTCCTGCCCTCTGGAATGTCTCACAGATACTGTTCGTGTCCATGTGAAAACAGGACTAGATGCTCAGCTCTCTTCCAGTGCCACAGTACTGGTTGTCTTTTTCTCACAGTCCCTTGCTGCTCATAGGACACCTCTAAATGTCTCCTTCCATGGTGTTACGAGCTGATGGCACACGCATGGATGGCTTCAGGTCTGCTGTTGAGGCTGGTGGCACTTAGGGAAAACAGTGCACGAGGGCTTTGGAGAGGAAGGACTTTTTTCAGAGACCTGAGTTTAAAGCCCCCAGGAGCCTGTGGGATTTTAATCCCTTGAAGCAACATTTGGTGCTGTTGGTGCCATGTTTCTCTGGGGAAGTGGCCGTCTCTCCTCCTGGGGACAATCCACAGCAAAGGAAGGGCCGGAGCTTGTGGCTGGGGAAAGATTTAGTGACTTGATTGACTTGATTGAATGACTTGATAGAATTAGTGACTCAAAGGCCACCTTGCCTGTGAAGTGAGGGAGATGCCCTCAGGCTGATGCTGCCCATCAGACCAAGCTGTACCAACCAGCACCACTTGTGTTCTCCTCCGCTGAGCGTTGCACTGGGGTTGCTGTGGGATCCCCCCAGAAGCAGGGTGGCAGCTCTGCCACGAGAGGGGTCCCCTCTCTCCTGCCCCTTCCCCGAGGAGGGGCACAGACCTGTGCCAAACCTTGGGTGGGCTGCGGTGTGAAGTGTCCTCTTCCTCCTCCTCCTGCAGGTGTCATGCCCCCCGATGAGCATCACTGCCAGGTTGATAACTCTGTTTACACCAACGCCATGGCCCAGCGGAGGTAAGACCCATGCCTTGGTGAAGCCCTGGCCCTTCTCCCTCCTCCTCTGCCTGGCAGGGGCAGGAGGAATGGGGGTCCTGCAGGAAACACCTTCCCCCTCCTCACACCCCTCTCTCTGAGCCCGACTCCTTCGCCCACCTTCACAGCCAGCTGAAATAAGCAGGTGGTCCCATGGCGGCTCATCTGACCTGCTGGAGGCGTCCACATGAGGCTAGGAGGGATTTCACTTCAGAGGGGGGTTTCTTGCCCTGTCTTTTGTGAGACGTCTGTACAATTAGCCAGCTGGAGACATCTAAGGCTGGAGGAACTGCCACCCCAGGTCCAGCAAGGAAAGCTGTTACCCCAGGCTGACACTTTGACCTGTGTTCTTTCAGAATAGCTGCTGCTTTGCAGTTATGGCTCAATCAGCTCTTTTTGTTCCCTTTCTTCTCTTCTACTCCCTGAGGGGGTCACAGCCACCTTATGCCTGACATGAAGAATTGTTCCTCACCTCTTTTCAGCTTAAACTTTGCAGCTGACATTGCTCGGGACTTCTCCATCCCCGTGCCAGAGGAGTGGGTGGACTGTGCCAAGAAAATCAAAGTGCCCTTTGATGCGGAGAAGAAGTACCACCCTGAGTACGACGGGTACAGCCCAGGTGAGCGGTGGGGCCGCGGCAGACCCCGGGGTTGGCCACTGATGGCTCTTTGTGAGAGCAGAGTCTCTGGGGGGCTCAGAGCCGGGCGGGGGGGTGGGGGGTGGCTGAAGTCACAGCCCCTCGTGCTGCTCTCCCCGAGCAGCAGTCGGGGTGTCCCTGTGGAGAGCCTGGATTCTAGATGCTTTTTCTGCCTCTTGGTGGATCATTTCCCAGTGCTGGGCTGATAAAATGAGGAAATTTGGAAGCGCAGAGAGTAGGAAGAGACTTTTAGCGCTGGGCTGCGGATGAGGTGTTTGCTGTGGACCCACTGCCAACAGGTCTCTCTTTCCAAGTCAAGTGCCGTGTTGGGAGCCTCTGGAAGTGAAGATGCTGGCTCCGTTGGAGATCCACGCCCAGTTTAGAGTCCTCTGTCTCACAGTTAGGGGGTGGTGGGAGCTATTCCTTCGCACCCGAAGTTCAGGTGACACCCTTCCCAGTGCCATCGTGTCAGGGCTGTGCCACTGTCCTGCCTCGACAAGCCATAAGCTGCAGTTCTGGTCATCTTTTAGCAAGGCAGCAATGAGGTGTCCTCCCTGCAGCTCCACCACCTTCCCCTGCCCATGTGGTGTTTGTTCTTCCGGGTTTATGATTCCCGTGAGTCAGGTTTGCTCCCCAAATGAGCAAACAGAGACTGGGTCTGCCAGCTGCTCCCAGCTGGCATGTGTGGTGGGACCGGCTCCCTTCCCCAGGCGAGCCCGTGAAACAGGCTGATGTCATCCTGCTGGGATTCCCCCTGATGCACCCCATGAGCCCCGAGGTCCGGAGAAACGACCTGGAGATGTATGAACCCGCCACCGAACCGGATGGGCCAGCCATGACCTGGGTGAGGAGAGGGGCAAAGCCTGGGGTGGGATTTACCCATGAGGCGGTGGTCTCCATCGAGTTAGTCACTGCCACCCCCTCAACGGGCACATTTTGTCAGCCCTGCTTTGAGGGAAGGTGGACAGCAGAGCTAGAGGAGTGCACTGGAGATGCCTGCTCTGGGTTGGAGGATGCCCGTTCTGGTGTCGCTGGAGGTTTTGCTGTATTGTCACCCCCGGGGGAGATGGCAGCTGGTGAAAGGCAGGTCTCCTCTCCCGCAGAGCATGTTTGCAGTGGGGTGGCTGGAGCTAAAGGAGGTGCAGAGAGCCCAGAGCCAACTCAACAAGTGTTTCAGCAACATCACAGAGCCCTTCAAGGTGAGCTGCGTGGCCTGGCTGCTTCCTGGCAACAAACGCCTCTTGCTTCCACCCTGCCTGTTCCCAGGTGGGGCCCATCCCACTGGGAGATGTCCCTTGGACTGGAGCCCGTGCTGGCTGTATTTGAGGTCACCAGGTTCTTGGGTTATTGTTGTATTGAGCTGCTGCATGCTCTGTCTCCTCCAAAGGGCAATAAGGAGGCATCTGCTTCCTACCAAGCAATACAAAGCCACGGGTTGGTGTGGTGCTCACCCCAGACTTCCTCCTGCCTGCTGGGGATGGGAGAGGGAACGGGGATGGTGGTACCCAGGGACCCATCAGAGCCCATCGCCTGCCCCATGCCATGGTGCATGGTCACTGCAACACCTAGGATGAGGGACGGTGATGATGATGAACATATTCAAACCCACATAACCGTAAGAGGAGACCCAGTGCAACCCTTGAGTCTTTTCTCTCTCTTGCTGGAGCAGATCTGGGTGGAGAACTCAGATGGGTCAGGAGCTGTGAACTTCTTGACGGGGATGGGTGGATTCTTGCAGGCTGTCCTCTTTGGCTACACGGGGTTCAGGTGAGACCTATGCTATGTCTCGTTTAATCTCTAAACGACCACATGTCACTTGAAAACTTACTGTTTAGCTGGAGCAATGGGGTTTTACTCATGAAAAGGAAAGGAACTTGCAGCATCCAGAAAGCTCCCAGCAGGTAATGAACAAGCAGGAACACTAAGGATCCCAGATGAACTGTGGATACTGGGGACAGTTAGTCGCTGGTGGAAAACGGTGGGGTTTTCAGAAGTGACAAGCTTTGGCCCATTTTCCCTCCAGCTAAGTCAGTGTTGAAAGCCTTGGCTTCAAAAGGAGCAAAAGCCAGGCCAATGCTGAGCTCTTCAACACCAGTGACACCCTCAGTGAAGAGGGCTGTCTCTGTACGAGCTCAGGAGGGTGGGTCTCATTTTGTGTGTGTCTGTGAACCTCATTTTGTGTGTGTCGTCTGTGAACCAGATACATCCAGACCTGCCCACGCCACAGGCTCTTCACCAGGTGTGGATGGAGCTTAAAGGCTGTGATCCACCAGTTACATCGGCCTTTTGGTTAATTAATTGAAGAGAGAGCCCATACAATCCCCTTGCAAGCAAACACAAGACTAGCTCTTATTATACATTATACACGGTGCCCTTTCAAAGGGGGCCTTTGTGACTGGAGACCCCAGTCCTCTGCCACCAGACTGAGCTGCCGTGGGCCTATTCCCACTTTGAAGACTGGAAACAGACTCGGAACAGGTAAGAGACTCTCTCCAGGTCACTTTGTGAGGCAGTAGCACGTTTGGGAAGCTCCATGCCATTCCCTAAGTGTTCCCCTGGCTGAGCTATAACATCCCGTCCTCTTTGGATGTGGCAGGGACAGAGGTTCTGCAGCCCCTCTGGAGCCATCTGCCCACGGGTGGCTCTGGGGGGACAGTGCCCAGCTGGCATCACCACAGCAGCCAAATACCTTAGAAAAAACATTAGGCTCCTCATATAATTTCAAAGCCGTGTCTTGTGTCCAAAGCAGCCCCGTGGTTTCAGCCCTGAAGCAGCAGACTCTGCAGCGTATTCTTAGTTTAATTGGGGACGGATCAAACTGACGAACCTTTTGATTTTCAGCAAGCTCTTCTAGCACTAACTATGTGTTTTTACTCCCTGTGTGTGGCCAGAAACTGCTGAGGAACCCACCAGATTCTTGGTGGAGCTGGGTGTGAGCTCCCGTGTTCCCAGCTGAAAACCGTAATCTCAGGTTGTGGGGAGCTGGAAGGTCTCGGGATGGTCTCTGTGTGTCAGGTTGGGCCCCTCTCGGCTCAGCCTCAAGCCACAGGCTGTGGGGCTCCAGCCAAACTTCCTCCCATGTTGAGATGATGTTTACGTAGCCCTCGAGGGTTGTGAGTTGTGGTCACCGGCTGGTGCCTTGGGCTGCCCCCAAGGCCCTCCAGACTCTGGTGCCTCTCTTGAACCTTCTCAAAAGACTGAAGGAGACGGTCAAGCGTTCTCCCGCATCAAGATTTGAGTAGGAGATAATGGTGACTTACCTCTTTTTCATCCAAAGCCAAAACACACAAATGGGCTCTGTTTGACTTTGGGTAAGGACTTGCAGAGAGGATTCAAGCTCTTTGCTCCATTTTTACCTTTTGGTGAAGGAGCACGTGGAGCAGCGCTGAGTTTGAAGCCCTTCAAACCAGGGGATGTGGGAGCTGACATGGGTTCTGGAGGTCACCTTGCTAACCCATTTTGGCCACAGCGCGGAGGGAAAGTGAAAACCAAGCTGTTATAACACATCTTGGTAGAGATGGCAGATTACAGAGGACTCTTTCTCCCCACGGATAAACAGAGTGAGAGGAGAGGCCCCTGGGATGTGTGAGGTTGCACTGCCTGGGGAGGGGACCGACCCCATGAGGTGGCTTTGCGTTGGGGTCACTCTTTGCTCCCGCTTCTGACCCACTCCTGCTTCCCCAGGATCACAAAGACCAGCCTCCGCTTTGACCCTGCGTTTCCCGAGGACATCGACAGGATGAAAATCACTGGCGTCTCCTATTTGGGCTCCAAACTGAAGTTCACCATCACCAAAAAGGAGATGAGGATCAAAGTGACCGAGTCTCCCCGGGACCCGGTGGGATCTCCCCTGGAAGCCGTGCTGGAGGCCTCGGGGCAGCGGTTCCCCCTGCATGGAGGTACAGAGCCCCAATGCCTGGGCTGAAATAAGGACAATTTGGGGAGAAACCATTCCCATACCTCACAAGGGTTGGTTCTTGTTGTAGGGCAGGGCGTCTCCTTCCCCACGGCAGCTGGCTGGATTCAGAGGGCAACCACCGAGACGCTTTAGACCTTGGCTGGTCTGGGCTTCACTCCCTGGTGCGGCAGAAAAGGCTGAAGAGCAGATGTCGGCAGAGGGGGAAGGTAAAGGTGGGGGTTCCAGGCTGTGCCATAAACCCTTTTCCCCCGGACTGTGTGTGTGCTGTCTTTCTTTGTGGCCCCGGGGTGGGTGGTGGGCTCAGAGCTCTCCCCATGGCTGCAGCTCCCCGAGTGACCCTGAGCATCCCTGTCTGTGCCGGGGGGCACTGAGCCCCCTTGCTCCCCTTCACATGCCTTCAACCTCTCTGGCTTAGCAGAGGAGACCAAATCTAGCCTGAAAGCAATTATTTTAAGTGAGTTTTCTAAACATCCGGGGCTTGTTTATGCTCTAAACATCTGTGTCTCTAAGGAAGCCCCAGATGATAGGTCTGTATGTCTTCCAGCCTGTGTGTGCGCCAACTCCCAGCTCCTCCAGCACATCCTGGCTTGGTCCTCCCCTTCTCCCCGGGGCTGGAAGGACCTTGGCCTCGGCTCTTCCCCACATCACTCCCCCCCGGAGCAGCCCGTGGCCGCCATGGCCGCTGGGTTTCCGTACAGCCTGCGGCCAGGACCCCCGCGTCCCGCTGACCCCCGCAGGGAGAGGCTCTGCCGAGGCAGCGGGGATGGAAGTCAGGCTGGAGCTGAGCGTTATTTTGGCAGTTACGTGGCCAAAATTACGCTGAAGTACGCGGCCAAAAGCGTTGCAGCCCTGTCTGCAGGGGCAGCCCGCAGCTCCGTTTCTTCCGTGTTGTTTGGCGTGTAACACCCCTATCTCGCTTTTAACCCCTCGTCTGCGTCATCACCTCTCTGCTCAGGCAGATTTGGAGTTAAACCCTTCTAACCTGGCGTTTGATGAAGCCCGGGCACCACTTACCCCTGCTGCTCTGTCAGACGACACGCACAGTGTATTTCTGGGACCCCGGCAGAGCCCCCCCAGAGCTCCAGCTGAGCAGCCTCAGGGTGAGCACGGACCTGCCCTGTCTTTGCTCAAGGCGTTTCCAGTGTCCCCGAAAGTCCCACGGGAGGGCAGGGCTGTGAGAAGAGGGGGGCAGGATACCCCCCAACACCCAGCCCCGCACCTCCCAGCGCCCTCCCCTCCGGCACCCCCTTCCCGGGGCTGGTTCTGGTGCCCCGTTTCCCGTGGCTGGGTGAGAGCGAGGGGGTGCTGGCGGCGTTCCCGGCCCCCCTCTCGCACAAACCCCAGGAATCTTGGCCCAATCCCAGGGGTTTATAAAAAGCCCCGTGGCCGCTGCCTGCAGCATGTGGGAACGCTTTGGGCAGGAGGCAGCGTGGCTCCCCCGCCTTGTAATTAGGCTGGCTGTCCCTCAGGCCTTGTCAAAAGTCACCCAACCCCTAATTAGCAGCAGTTCTCGGCAGCAGGGCAGGACAAACGGACCCCTCCATCCCCTCGCCCCCCATAACAGCCCCATGGGCTGCACCTGGGTTGGGGCTTGGGGAGGCTGGGGGTAAAGCCCAGCTCTGAGCCAGGTGGCTCTGGAAGGGACGTCAGTGTGTGTCATCATCCATTCCCACCCCAAAATGGGATGTCTTTTGTCCGGTTGCCAGAACGAGCCGGCCCTGCCCCGGGGAGGGCAATGGGGGGGTGGCAGAAGGCAGCGGGGCTGCATCCTGTGCTTCTCCCCTCTGCCCTCACCCGGGGACCTGCTGGGAGACTTCATCTTTCCTGCATTGAGTTTGCGGGTCCCAGCTCCCCTTGGAGGGGGTGACATCTCATCTGCTCCAGGGTGTCCCCATGGGGCAGGGAAACTTCTCTGTGTCTTTCCCCTCCGCAGCCGCCGGCGAGGCCCCGACGGGCTGTGGCTCTTGGGGCTGGGTGGCTCTGAGGGCCACCGAGATTGTTCCTTCTCCCGGCCCCAAAGGGCACGGTCAAAGTGAAAAACGCATATTTATATTGTCCCTTTAGCACCCCTCCAGCCCTACACACAGGCACGCAGGAAACTCACAATGTGTGAAGTGGTTTAATGATTTAAATAGTGCTCACCGAGGCTGGAGGGAAGCTGTGCTCCACACAGGATAAAAGGCAGGTAAAAAAAACAAACAAGGTAAACAAAAATACCCGATCTGCCCCAAGAAGTGTGGCCAGGAGCCGGGGTCGGGCACTGTGGGGCTGGGGGTGCACGATGGGCAGGAGAGGGTGAGGAGAGAAGCCTGTGGGGCTGCTCTCCCCCGCCCCCCAGCCCCGTGGGCACGAAAGCCTGCTGACGTGGCCCTGGGTGGCAGAGATGGGTGGTGGCTGGGTGATGCTGGACCAGTGGTCTTTTTGGGTGGGCCACCAGCTTGTGAAGGAGTTTCTCCACACCCTTCACCCACCGGTCACTTGTCCTCGTCGTCGCTGGGGCTGAACTGGTAGGTGAAGAAGCCGACGGACTCCTGGGCCAGCTTGGAGAGGTGGAGGACGCCGGTGATGACCAGGGCGGCCAGCAGCAGCGGCAGCACCACGCTCCCCGCCGTGGCCAGCACGTTGTAGCACTTGGCCTTGGAGCTGAAGCGCCGAGCGGCTTCCACGTCCCCGCACACCTTCCGGTCCCGCGCCTGCAACAGCCCAGGGATGGGGCAGCAGCCCCCGGGCTGCCCGCAGCCCCCTCCCCGTGCCCCCTCCCCGTGCCCCCTCCCAGCCCAGCTACCTGGCTTCGGCACCCTCCCAGCCCCAAGTTTAGTCCCCTGCCCATCCACCCCGGGCTGCCCCACAGCTCCATGCGCTGCTGCCCCCCTCAGCCCCCCCACTTTCTTTGCTATGGGGACTTTCTCTCCTGCATCTTTTGGAGCCTGGGGGGCTCCAGCCCCCACTTTGCCCCATCCATCCAGCCGGGGCTGCTCCTGGCAGAGGGCAGGTGGAGGGGATGGGGTCATCATGGCCCCCCAGCACCTTGTAGGAAGAAGGGGTTGGTCCTCCTGTGGTGGCAGGAGGCTGTGACTGTCTGGGGGGGGCATCTCTCAGCCTTATCAATGGGTGGCAGGGAAAGTGTGGGGGCTTTACCTGGGGATGGTGTCACCTGCAACCAGCCTCTTGAGGGTGTTGGTCTCTCATCCCCTACCCCAGCCCCCCCAAGGTGGTTCTTTCAGATGCTCGGTGCCTCCTTGGGAAGTCCATCCCTTGGCATCACCACGGGGAAGGTCCCAGGTGACCCCAAGTGTTCAGTCCCACCCCCCATGGCCCCACTCCATACCTTGACGGAGAAGGCGAGAGCCACGAAGCCGAGACAGCAGAAGTTCATGTAGATGGTGTTGAAGATGGACCAGACGAGGTGGTCACGGGGCGCTGGGGGGACGAGGGTGGCGGGAGACGGGTCCCGCTTGTGGGACGGCGTGGGCAGGTAGTCCTCCCGCGGGTAAGAGGTGTCCATGGCCACAGAGAGGGGCACCCCACGACTCTTCTGCTCCACCAGCCTGGCTGGGGCAGCGGGGCAGGGAGGCCCCTTTATATAGTCCTTGTCTGTGGCACGGCCTCGTCTCCTCTATATATAAACCCAAGAAATTACAGCCCTCCCGGGCTGTGGTTATCAGAAAGGCTTGGCTGGGAGCTTGGAGAAGCACACTTGGCTTTTCCAGCCTATGGGCTTTTTAAATCCAGCCTTCCTCCCGCGATGAGGAGCACGGATGGCTCCAGGGAGGCCGAGCGCTCGGAGGGTGACCATGGGGTGACTGAAACCAGGTGACCCCAAGGGGCCGATACGAGACAGAGCCTCAGTGCCAGGATCTCTCACTGCACTGCCTCCCACCAATACCTCCAGCCCAGTCCCTCCAGGTGGTCTTGGCTGGGAAGACCCCTCCTTCGCAGCATGTTTGGGTCACTGGATGCCTTAAATGGGAACTTAATACCAAAATGTGGAAGAGCTACTTCTATGGGGAGAAGCAGGAGGAGATGGGGCTGTGTGACAGGACGGGGTGTGTAAGGCCAGAAAAACACAGATTGATTGATTGATAAATTGATTTCTCTTTCTCTCTCTCTTTCTTTCTCTCTCTCTCTCTCTCTTTCTCTCTCTTTCTCTCTCTCTTTCTCTCTTTCTTTCTCTCCTCCCTCCCTCCCTCCCTCCCTCCCTCCCTTCTTTCTTTCTGTCTTTCCGTCTGTCTTTCCTTTTTCTGCCATGCCTAAGCTTTTAGGAAGAAACTTATCTGGGCTCTGGGCTGGAAGTGCTTTACCCTGTGGTGGGGCAGAGAGCCATCAGCCGGCAGTGAGAAAAGAAAGAGGAGGAGGAGGGGGCTGCCCCGAAGACACACAAGGACCCTCTTTTCCTTCCCTGCTGGGAATAAGGCGAGCGGTGAGAGGGGTTTGGCAGGATGAGCTTTATTTGTGGCAACAGTGACCTAAACGTGTGTCACAGCACCCAGGAAGCCCAGGAGCCCCCTGCCCGGCACACAAGCAGAGAAGAGGGGGGGCTGTCCCTCACGTCCCAGCCTGGCCCACCCGTCCCCTCGCAGGCAGGGGCTGTGCTGGGACACCCAGGGGTGCGGGCACCGAGGGGACGAGGCATCACTCCCTCTCCCCATGGCCAAAGCAGGGATGTTTTGGGAAAAGGAGGAGGGGGCGCCCCCAAGGTGGCAGCGCTGTCACATGCTGCCGTATGGCAACAGGAGGATGAAGATGGTGATGATGGCCACCACGGCCAGGACCAGCAGGGTGGAGCAGATGATGTTCAGCAGCTTGGCCTGGTTCCCGTACCGCCGGGCGCCCTCCAGGTCCCCCAGCACCTTGCAGTCGCGGGCCTGGGGGGGCAAGTGGGGGGCTCAGAGCAGGGGCGGGGGGGGAAAGACCCGGGC
>NW_015090829.1:1201733-1203483 GCF_001431845.1 Calidris pugnax | reverse complement strand
GGGCGGAGCGGGCGGACGGACCCCCCGCGCCCCGAGGGGTGCCACTGCCCCCCCAGGACACGGTCACCCGTGTCCCTGTGTCCCCAGCAGCTTCAGCTGGCGGGTGTGGGGCGCTTCGGGGACTCCGAGGGGGCTCAAGGGGACTTGGGGGAGGCCAAAGCCAATTTCCCCTTTGGGGGGGCGCTCCCTCGGCAGCCGGGGGTGGGGAGACGGCACCGAGGTGGGGCAGGGTCGGATGTGGGCTTGGCAGGCGGTTTCATGGAATTAACTGAGGGACGGGGTGGTGGTGCAAGGTGGGACCCCCCCCAGCCCCACCACTGAGCCCGGGTGCCCGGCAGGGGCTGGGAGCCTGGCGGCCCCCTCCCCAGGGAGCCATCTCTGCTGGGATGGTGGGCAGGAGGAGGCACAGAAATCGGCACAGGAGGGGTGTGTGTGGGTCTCTAAACACCCCAGAAGCCCGGGGAGGCGAGTGTGTTGATATTTAATTACCAGCACCAACAACGTCATGGAATTAACTGAGGGACGGGGTGGTGGTGCAAGGTGGGACCCCCCCCAGCCCCACCACTGAGCCCGGGTGCCCGGCAGGGGCTGGGAGCCTGGCGGCCCCCTCCCCAGGGAGCCATCTCTGCTGGGATGGTGGGCAGGAGGAGGCACAGAAATCAGCACAGGAGGAGTGTGGGGGGGTGTCTAAACACCCCAGAAGCCCGGGGAGGGCGAGTGTGTTGATATAAAATTACCAGCACCAACAACACACCCCCTTTCCTGCTGCTCTTCCTTGCTCAGCTCTCCTCCCCACTCGTCTGAGTTATGGGGTGGCCCTGGCCCCCCCTGAGGTGGGGATGCTCAGGGGGAATAACAGCCCCCAAAACCCAAAAGTAGGACGTGCCTAAGGAGAAGGGTGGTCAAGGAGCTTTATTTGCTGTGAAAGTCAGTGTTCATGTGGAAGCGTTTTTGTCTCGGGGTGCACCAGGAGGGTCCTGAGGTCACCCCCGTGTCCGATGGGAGCCGGGAGGGAGGTCCCAGGGGAGACACGTGGCTTCCCAGGTGGGCCCGGGGCTGCTGCTCCTCGGTGGGACGGGGTCAGACGCTGCCGACCAGCCGCAGGCTGTTGGAGTAGACGACCAGAAACACCACAATAAACGTGATGGTCAACACGGTACCCAGGCAGATCGCGGCGATGTTCAGGTGCTTGGCTGTCTTCCCGTAGCTTCTGGCAGTTTCTGGGTCATGGGCCATTTTCCTGTCCCTGGACTGCGGGAGGAGAAGATGGGCAGTGAAGGACACAAGCCAGTGGCGGTGGTGGCCATGGGCCGAGGGGATCTCCTGGAGTCCCTCTCCAGCGAAGCCCTGCACCGGGATCCACCGGGCTGTTCCAGTGCCATAGGAACTCGCAGCAGCCTGAAAGTGCTTTCTTAATGGCTTATTAAAAGCCATTTCTCCTGGCAACACGGTGCCCGGTGCCGTGGGGGCTGGGGCAGCAGTGCAGGAGGGGGAGAGCCAACCAGAATCAGGGGGAGCAGTCGGTCGGGAGCACCCACACGGCACTTCCAACGGTGCTGGAAAATACTGACGTCTGTCTCTGTGGTTATCAGGGCACCCATCACAAATTACTTGCTTTGATGGTAATAAAGGGAGGGTGCAGCTATCTCTTATCTCGGGCAGGGGTCAGGCCCCGCTGTGGTTTGGGGAGCACCGTGGGAGGGGGCCGGGACCCCGCTGCCCACCTTGTCCCCCCGGCTGGGGCTCAGTC
>NW_015090829.1:1197332-1200888 GCF_001431845.1 Calidris pugnax | reverse complement strand
GGGACCCCCCCCAGCCCCACCACTGAGCCCGGGTGCCCGGCAGGGGCTGGGAGCCTGGCGGCCCCCTCCCCAGGGAGCCATCTCTGCTGGGATGGTGGGCAGGAGGAGGCACAGAAATCGGCACAGGAGGGGTGTGTGTGGGTCTCTAAACACCCCAGAAGCCCGGGGAGGCGAGTGTGTTGATATTTAATTACCAGCACCAACAACGCACCCCCTTTCCTGCTGCTCTTCCTTGCTCAGCTCTCCTCCCCACTCGTCTGAGTTATGGGGTGGCCCTGGCCCCCCCTGAGGTGGGGATGCTCAGGGGGAATAACAGCCCCCAAAACCCAAAAGTAGGACGTGCCTAAGGAGAAGGGTGGTCAAGGAGCTTTATTTGCTGTGAAAGTCAGTGTTCATGTGGAAGTGTTTTTGTCTCGGGGTGCACCAGGAGGGTCCTGAGGTCACCCCCGTGTCCGATGGGAGCCGGGAGGGAGGTCCCAGGGGAGACACGTGGCTTCCCAGGTGGGCCCCGGTGCTGCTGCTCCTCGGTGGGACGGGGTCAGACGCTGCCGACCAGCCGCAGGCTGTTGGAGTAGATGACCAGAAGCACCACGGTAAGTATGATGGTCAACACGGTGCCCAGGCAGACCGCGGCGATGTTCAGGTGCTTGGCTGTCTTCCCGTAGCTTCTGGCAGTTTCTGGGTCATGGGCCATTTTCCTGTCCCTGGACTGCAGGAGGAGAAGATGGGCAGTGAAGGACACGAGCCAGTGGCGGTGGTGGCCATGGGCCGAGGGGATCTCCTGGAGTCCCTCTCCAGCGAAGCCCTGCACCGGGATCCACCGGGCTGTTCCAGTGCCATAGGAACTCGCAGCAGCCTGAAAGTGCTTTCTTAATGGCTTATTAAAAGCCATTTCTCCTGGCAACACGGTGCCCGGTGCCGTGGGGGCTGGGGCAGCAGTGCAGGAGGGGGAGAGCCAACCAGAATCAGGGGGAGCAGTCGGTCGGGAGCACCCACACGGCACTTCCAACGGTGCTGGAAAATACTGACGTCTGTCTCTGTGGTTATCAGGGCACCCATCACAAATTACTTGCTTTGATGGTAATAAAGGGAGGGTGCAGCTATCTCTTATCTCGGGCAGGGGTCAGGCCCCGCTGTGGTTTGGGGAGCACCGTGGGAGGGGGCCGGGACCCCGCTGCCCACCTTGTCCCCCCGGCTGGGGCTCAGTCAAGGCTTTCCCAAAGCACCGCAGGAGGACAGGCCACCTCGAATGGAGGCTTTGTAGGGGACACTGGGGGCAGAGTGGTGTGGTGGGGCTGGACGTGGCAGAAGGCAGAAGGGGGTGGGGGGGGTTCTCAGGGGGGAAAGGATGGGGAACAAGATGGGGATGGGCTGGTTTGGGGCAGGGTGGGACACGATGGGACAGGATGGGATTCAGTGGGGTGGGACAGGATGGGACAGGAAGAGACGGGATTAGGGAGCCCTGGCACAGGGGCAGGCAGGACCCCCGAGCCGGGCAGGGGGTTGGTGGGCTGGGGGAGCCTTTCCCCTCACCTTAATGGAGAAGACGAGCGCGATGAAGCCCAGGCAGAAGTAGTTGCAGTACATGGCGTTGAAGAAGGACCAGAGCACAAAGTCCGGGGGGCTGGGGGCGGGCTGCGGCTGGACAACGGGGGTGACGGTGGGGCCGAAGGCGGTGGCCGGGGAACCTGCCCTGTTCCAGCCGTAGGGCTGCATGTTGACGCTGACGGACTGGGGGTGGCTCTCCATGGCGGCCCGGGGCACGTAGGGAGCAGGGACACGGGCACCCGGGCTACTTATAGCCCAGAGGAAAGGTTTTCCGGGGTGGGGCCACCCCACCTGCCCCCACCCAAGTCCTGGGGTAGGGTCTCGGGGACGGGCTGGGGGATGGGTGGGCTCGGCAGGCGGGCTGGGGGCAGGTGGGGGAAGAGCCCCAGCCCCAGACACCGTGTGGGGGGCAGGGGGAGGGGGGTGCCCGGTGGTCGGGCGATGGCACGGGGCGGGCGCCTCGTCTGATCCTTGTTGCTTTTTGCCCTCTTGGGCTGATCAGTGATTTCTGCCCTGGGCAGGGCAGGACAGAGACTGGGGTAATTCGGACCCAGCGGGAACACGGGCCATGTGAGGGCGGCGGCCAAGGGGCAACCAGCAGCCGCCCGAAACCCCCTCCTCAGCTGCAAACCACCACCCAGGGCTTGATCTCCATCTGCAGAGGCTGAAGGCAGCAGCAGCAGCGGTGGGGGTCAGCCAGCCTCTGGGTTGACACCCAGAGGTGGGTTTTGTGGGTTTCCTTCTTACTTTGGTTTCAGCACCCAAGATGAGGTCCTGCTGCGATGACGAGGTCCTGTGGCTGCCAAAGCAAAAGGTTGAGAGGTGAAAAAGAACGCTTCAGGAAAGCAGCAGGGAGGTAAAAACCATGTGAATCAAAAACCCACCAAGACACAGAGCTACAAACTAGGTTGGGCTTGGTTTTGGAAATATCCACATCCTTCCTGCTCAGTGACCGGCTCCTGAAAGCAGGGTGGGGGGCTGATGAAGGGAAACAGCTCTGATGTTTTTTCTGAGAAATAGGATTTCCTTTGCTCAGGAAGGGCAGAGGGTTTGTGCCAGGAGGCACTTTGTGCAAGGGTTTGTGCAAAGGCATTCATCATCCCAGTACTTTGGGTGAGGAGCTGAAAGTCACAGCCCCAGATGTCACTTGCCCTGAACCCACAGGAAATTAAAGGTTTATGTATTATTTTTTTTTTTTCTTTTCCTCAGCTACTTCCCTGGTGGCGCTGCCCCCTGAGATTAACGAGGTTCATTAGGTTCAGGTGATAATCAAGTGATGACTGTGGGAAATGGGGAGGCTGGTGGGAATGGGTAAGGGGGTGGATGGAGGAGGATGGTGGCTCAGGGGAGGTTTCAGGGGGGTGTTTGTGCTCCAACCCCTGACCTATGGACCTGCTGAAAAAGCTGATTGCAGGAGCCTGGGGGGGGTTCCCCATTTTGGGGTGCTGGTGTCCCTTCATGCAATGCAACCTGCTTCTCTGGCTCGTGTGGAGGGGGAGGCGGGGGGCGAAGGGATGGGAGATTTCGGGATGCTGGCCGGAGGCAACCGGGAGCCACAAGGACCGAGCACAGCCGGGGTGTGTGTTGTCCATCACTTCCCAGAATCCATTTTGGGATCCCATTTCCCGCAGACCCCCGGCACAAGGCGGGGTTACAGCTGGGGTCTCCCCCCACCCGAGCTCGGCACCCACCGAAATTCCCAGCTCCCCACCCGCCTTTGCAGCCGTTTATTTTATTTGCCTTTGCACTTGAGCAAACAAGGTGTGAGAGAGCAGGGAGACAAAGTTCAGCCCCCGCCCGGCCCCGCTCCCCCCCGCACCCCGGCCCTGGGGAGGGGGCTGCGGCCCCGGGGATGCTCCGCAGCGGGGCCGGCCAGTCCCACCGTGTCCCTGGGGGGGGTAAGGGCTTTTGGGGCGAGCACCAGAGGGAGGGTGCGGGGAAGCAGAACGCGGGGTGGGGGGGTGGGTGGCTTTTGCACCCCCGGTGGGAAGGGTCCGGGAGGGGGATG
>NW_015090829.1:1195401-1197269 GCF_001431845.1 Calidris pugnax | reverse complement strand
GGGTGGGTGGGTTTTTGGCTGCAGAGCGTACATGGGAAGATGTGCTCCGGGATTTTTTGCACATGTTGTGATTGAGGAGGGGGGGGGGAAGAGCTCCCGGGGGGTGCACGGTGATTCCATACCCCCCTCCGTGCCAGCACCAAAACTCCCCGGGGCAGCGATACGCCGTGCGGGATCGGGGCAGAGCAGGGCTCAGGGAGAAAGCGTGAGGAGCCGGGGCGGATGCGGTCCAGCCCCCCCGCCGGCGCCCCGCCAGCCCCTTGTGTAATGGCTGTGGCTGTTGCCAGCGCCAGAAGGAAGCAGCCAAGAGCCTGGAAGGTCAGAGCGATGTTTTCAACCCGGGATTTGCTGCCCTTTAAAAAGACCTCTTGACCCCCAGCGCTGGACGGGGAGGTTTGATCCCGTATCCCGCTGCCGGGCACGCTGGTGGCCTGCGACCGGGCGGGCAGCAAGAAGCCCCTTTGCAGCCGGGAGCAGCACGTGCTTGTTGGGTCTTACGGGAAGAAGCGGAGGAATAAATGATTCACCAGGAGGTCGGTGCCAGGGATCCTGCAACAAATAACCGTTGTGTTTTGCGGGCGGGATTTCTGACATCTTACTCATGAGCGCAGCTTCTTGGCAGGATCCTAATGTTCTTGGGGAGAGGAGGAAAAAAAAAAAAGGCTTTTTTTTTTTTTTTCCCATCCTTGCAGGGCCCCAGCCCCGAGGACCTGATCTTGCTGCAGGCGAGGAGCACAGAGGCTTCCAGCGAGCTGGGGAAAGGGGAAGCCAGGCCAACCACATACTTGAAGCTCTGCCAGATGGGCTCCAGCCCGCGTTCTTGGCGGGTTCTTGCCCGGGTCACTTCGGACAGTGCCGAAGCCGGGCTGCCGAGTGCCATGTGCCAGCAGCCCCAGAGGCACGAGGATCCCTGCCCACATCCCTGTCGGTGGCCAGCGTGAAGGCTCAATGCTGAAAAAGCTTTGGAGGGGAGGAGAGCAGGGGGTCGCTGTCTTGCTTCACCCCGAAAGCAGCCCTGCCTGGCCAGTGTCCCCACGGCCTGGTGTCCCGGCGCTGCCCCGGCTCTCAGGGCTGGGTTGTCCATCTCCCTTCCGCATCCCAGAGAGTTGGGATGGAGCCACACCACCCACAGCTTCCCTGAACCACTGGAAGCTGCTCTGGCCCCGCTGCACCGAGTCCTGTTGGAGCTCATCTTGCTCAAGCCCTTTGTGTCCCCCCTAAACCCAAGCTTGCTCTGAGCAGCACTTGCTCCAGTCCCTGCCCCGAGGGTCGGTGAGGATGGGGGTGCTCCTGGTGACTCCCAGGCAAAGATGGGGTGCTGCCTGTGTCCTTGGCATCCCATATGAATGCCTCTTCCCCGGGGGTACCCAGTCACCCAGCCTGGCACACCCGTGAGCACCAGCCCGGGATGCTCCGGTTCAAGGGATAATTTCCTTCTCCAGGCGTGTCCCGATGGCAGACACCATTTCTCAGCCGGGGCTCCAGCCCGCGTTCTTGGCGGGTTCTTGCCATGCTGGTCTTGCCCGGGTCACTTCGGACAGTGCCGAAGCCGGGCTGCCGAGTGCCATGTGCCAGCAGCCCCAGAGGCACGAGGATCCCTGCCCACATCCCTGTCGGTGGCCAGCGTGAAGGCTCAATGCTGAAAAAGCTTTGGAGGGGAGGAGAGCAGGGGGTCGCTGTCTTGCTTCACCCCGAAAGCAGCCCTGCCTGGCCAGTGTCCCCACGGCCTGGTGTCCCGGCGCTGCCCCGGCTCTCAGGGCTGGGTTGTCCATCTCCCTTCCGCATCCCAGAGAGTTGGGATGGAGCCACACCACCCACAGCTTCCCTGAACCACTGGAAGCTGCTCTGGCCCTGCTGCACCGAGTCCT
>NW_015090829.1:1194274-1195155 GCF_001431845.1 Calidris pugnax | reverse complement strand
CCTCCCCCCCCCCCCCCAAATGAAACCAAACCGGGGGCAAAAGTGAAAGAAACCTTTATTTGAACCAGGCTTTCTCCAAACGAGGCGCTTCTCCTTAGGGTTACTCTTAGAGGCACTTGGGGCTACAAGATGAGCGCGAAGCGGCAGCAGAAAAGCTCTTTCCCTTGGCTACAGCCAGTTTTGGGGTGCTCAGCTCCTGCCAGAGGAGAGGGGTCTCCAGGCACTTCTGGGGAGGCTCTATAGGACCTTGAGCAGCGAGGAAAGCAGGACAGGACCCCCGCAAGAATCTCGGGGGGCTGCATGGAGAACATCCTCCCCTGGCTCTGAGGGGTGACGGGGGCTCCCGGCAAACGTGGGGGGGATGCTCTGCCCACGGAGCGACGGACGGGCTAAGTGGGGCGTTGGAAGGGGTACTGCTCCTGCTGCTGGTGGAGGACGTTCATCATGGTGATGGTGCCGGTAGCAAGCAGGGCGATGAGGAGGGTGACGATGATGATGTTGAGCAGCAGGGCGGTGAGGTTCAGGTACTTGGCGGTGGAGCCGTAGCTGAGGGCCGCGCTGTAGTCCCTGAGGACTTTGCGGTCCCTGGACTGGGGGAGGCAGAGGGGAGAGTCAGGGGGGTGCCAGCGGAGGGGGATGCCCTGGGGGGCTCCGGGCTGCAGCCGGGTGGGAGAGGAGCTGGAGGGGCCATGAAGCCTGACCTGCCGTGCTGGGCTGAGCTCCCCCTGTAAGGCCAGGGGAACCCCCGGGTGCCAACTGCCCCAAACCCCCACCTGAGCCCCCAGCCAGGGCTCTGAGGGGTCCATGGCACCACCTGGGGTTGGGGACTCCGTGGGGGCTCTGTGGGATCCATGGGTCTCCCTGACTTTGGGGGCTCATAG
>NW_015090829.1:1189924-1194258 GCF_001431845.1 Calidris pugnax | reverse complement strand
GGGCGCGGGGCTGCGGCGGGGCCGGGGGCGGGCCGCGGTCGGGGGGAGGCGGGACGGCCCCGGTTTCGTTTCCCCGAGAGCGGGGACGGGGCGGGACGGGGCCGCCCCGACGGGAAACCCCGGCCCGGGTCGGAGGAGCCCCCCTGCCCCCCTTTGCTTTGCCCGTTTCTTTGGTTTTTGCCCTTTCTTCGCCCCCTTCTTGCCTTGTCTGCTCCTTTGCCCCCTTCTTTGAGCCTTTTTCACCTCTTCTTTCAAAAGACGGGTTGATGTAGTGCTGGGAGGTCTGGTTTAGTGATGATCCTTGTTTGTTGTGTGGGTGTCTATTTTTGTTAGTGAGGTTGACAGTTGGACAAGATGATCTTTAAGGTCCCTTCCAACCTAGAAGATTCTGTGATTCTTTCTTCACCCCCTTTCCCTCTTCTTTCTTTGCTCCCTTGGTTGCCCCTTCTTGCCTTGTCCAATTCTTTGCCCCCTTATTCTTTGTGTCCTTCTTCACCCCCTTCTTTTCCTCCTTGTTCTTTGTGTCCTTCTTCATCCCCTTCTTTGCCCTCTTTTTCTTTGTGTCCTTCTTCACCCCCTTGTTCTTTGTATCCTCCATCACCCCCTTTCCCCCCCTTCTTTCCTTGTCCCCTTCTTTGTCCTCTTCTTTGAGCCTTTTTCACCCCTTCTTTCTTCGCCCCCTTCTTGCCTTGTCCAATGCTTAGCCCCCTTCTTTTTCCCCTTACTCTTTGTTTCTTTCTTCACCTCTTCCCCCCGCTTCTTTCTTCACCCCTTTCCCCCCTCCTTTCCTTGTCCCCCTTTTTGCCCCCTTCTTCATCCCCTTCTTGCCTTGTCTCTTTATCCCCTTCTTGAGCCTTTTTCACCCCTTCTGTCCTCACCTCCTTTCCCTCTTCTTTCTTTGCTCCCTTCATTGTCCCCTCTTGCCATGTCCTATTCTTTGCCCCCTTCTTTGCCTTTTTCTTTCTTCCCTTCTTTGCCTCTTTTTTTTTTTGCCCCTTCTTTCTTCACTTCCTTTCCCCCCCTTCTTTCTTTGCCCCCTCGGTTCCCCCCTGCTTTCCTTGACCCCTTCTTTACCCCATTTTTTGCCCCTTTTTTCTTTGTCCCCCCTTCTTTCCTTTCCCTTTCTCTGTCCCCTCCCGGGGTGGCTGTCTGGGATCAGCTGCAGGTGTTTTGGGGTGCTTGGTGAAGAAACCCTAAATAAGGTCCCCTCCACGTGGCCCTGCCCCCCCTTCCCTCCCTGCTCCCAGCCCCAAACCCCAGCCCCCCGCTGCCGGCAGCTCCCATTTTCGGTGGATGGAAGAGGCCGAGGGGACACAGCTTTGCAGCCCCTGAAGTCCCCAGCCCGGTGGAGGAGAAAGGCTTTTGGAGAGGGAACCCTGGCCGGGATCATCATCCCTTTGGCACAGCACGGATCGCCCCTCCCTTCATTTTTTGGAGGGGATTTGTTCCTGGAAACCTTGTCAAGGCAGGGCTGAGCGTGTCACTGGCATGGGGAAGTGGGATGTCGTGCGAAGAATTCAGACTTGTGAAATCCCCAAAATCCTGCTGCCGAGGGGGAGAGCAGCTTTGGCAGCACCGGGATGGGCTGCTGCTGCCTCCCAGCTCGTCCCCTCCGGCTCCGGCACCTCCGAGGCAGCCCAGGAACAAACCCCGCTCTCCTGGAGGGTCCCAAGCCCGGCCCCAACTCTGTCCCCCACAAATACAGGGGGAGGCTGGAAGGTGCCACTTGTCAGGGACGTGGCTGGGACCCGTGAAAAGCCCGGTGTGGGCTCCCCCCCCCCAGGGCACCATCCCCTTTGTCGGGGATGAGTGGGGGGCACTTCCCACTTCCCTCAGAAGGGAGAAGCAGGAATGTGTTTTAGTGTGGTGAAATGTTAATTGGGCAGTTCAATACATTTGATGGAATTTAAGGAAGTTTAGCAGTGGTTTGCCAAGGCTCAGGAAGTTGGATGGCAAGGTTCACCTTATTAATTACTGCGTGGGAGGAACAGGGAGAGGAAAGTGGAGTTAGAATCGAGTTAGATCAGTTCACACCAAGGGGGAGACCAGAGGGCGGGTGAGGGAGACCCTCCCGCTGAATCCTGAGGTCAGGGTGGACCCCCCTTTGCCTTGGAAACTCCTTGCGGAGCTGAGCTGTGGCCAGGTCCCATCTTGGAGTCAAGATGGGACAACGGTTTATGTCTAACGGAATTATCTATATGATGTTTATAATTAGTATTGAGTAGCTGCACAGATTAGCAATGTTTGATAGCACTAATTCAGGCACTGGGGAGCTGTTGTAGGTCGGGGAGGTCCTGGCTGTGGGCAAGGAAGGATCTCTCAGCCCCAGGTGAGGGATCCCACCCCACGAGGTGTCCCCACTCGAGGTGTCCCCGCTGGAGGTGTCCCCCCACCGTGCCGTCCCGCTGCGGCTGGGGGGAGCCCATGGGGGCCCTTCTGATGGGAACAACCGGGGGAGTGAAATAGTCAATAGTACAGGCAGGAGAGAAGCCGTTGTTTTAGCTCTGGTTTCTTGTTCTCTGCTTTGGTTATCTTGCATTTTTGGGCTTTGAAACCACCTTTCAAAATATTTCCCCGAGGCGCCTTCGCTCCCAGGCGGGAGGGCTCCAGCTCCAGTCGGAGCACGGCGCGGGGTCAAGTGTGTCCGTCACACCCGCAGGAAAATTCCCCTCCCGAGGGTTATTCCAGCCGGTCACGCTGGGACAGGGACTTTGTTAATGCGTCTTAACTCACGTCTTCCTCTGTGACACAAGGAGGTAATAAAATTCTAGTGGCAACTCCGGGATTTTTCGCGCTTAAACAAAAGAAGGGCAGCCCGGCCCTGGAAATAAGGACTTTGCTTCTCAGAAGCTTCCAGCTGTCCGTGAGGGATGAAGGATCCCCTGGGGCAACCAAGGTAACACCAGCATCCTAAACCCTCTGACGTGTCCTGGAGACCGGTGTCCCCAACAGGGCTGACCCCGGGGACACCTGCGTCAGAGACGAGCAGCAAGAAAGCTGCAAAACTGGGGATGCTCCCCAAAGTGTGGCTCTGCTCAGTAATTAGCAGTGTGGGTGTTAATTACTAGAGCCATCGTCTCCTACCTGAAGGATGAAAGGGACGAGAACCCCGTGTCAGGGCACATTGGGGTGCCCCAATGGGGCACGGTGTGTGCAGGAATATTTGCTGTTGTAACTCAGGACCTTGTGCCCCAGCCCCTCTCCTCGGTCAGCACGGGCCAGTCACAAATTTTTGGGGACATGCTGCTGGTGTTCCCAAACCTCCTGGCTCCCACGGGGCCACTGGTGGGTGGGAAGAGGCCAAGCTCCGGTCCCCTGGCCCCGACCCGCCGCCTCCTGCTCCCTTTGCTGGAGAGGGGCAAAAAATGGGGCAAAAAATGGCTTAATTTTCCTGGACATGCACTTTCCCTGTCTGTCGGGAAAGCCTTGTGCAGACATCCCCTTCATCCCAGCCCCCTCCTCCTCCTCCCCCTGGCCAGGGCAGCCCTGCAGCCCCCGGCCGCCCAAACCGCTGTGGGGCTCAGTGCGGCTTCACTTCCTAAGGAAGCTCTGCCGCTTGTAATTGGGCTTAATTACAAGCTAATTAACCTTCCCCATCCGTAAGGGAGCTGAGCGCAGGGAAATGAAATCAGAGCACTGGTGCCCTCTAGTTTTCCCAGCTGTGAATGTATTTATTTTTTTTTCTCTAATAACGGATTTCTCGCGTGTTTTGGTCCCAGCCCCGGGCTGCAGCGAGGAGGAGCTGCTGCCTCAACTTGTGGAGCGGGAAAGGAGAAAACAAAATAATCTGATGTCTTTGTCACCGCGCTGCGGAGGGAAAAACCAACCGGGGCAGCGGTGAAGTGAGTTGTGGCCGGTCTCAGCCTGGCTGAGCACAGGTAGCCCGAGGGTCCGGGCCTGTGGCCACGAGGAGCAGCGCTGGCCAATGGCTCCTGCAAGATGACACGGCCTGTAACCCTCTGGCAGCAGGCCTTGGCCACTGCTGGCATAATTAATTGTTAATTACCGTTAGGCTTTGCACAGGGTGAGCTACAGCCCTCGTGCTTCCAGACAGCCCTGCCAGTGGCCCTGGGGATCCCTGCTCCCGGGGAGGGGGATCCTGGGGACCCCAGCCGCCAGGGGATCCCTGCAACCGGTCAGGGGGATTCCGGGGATCCCTGCTCCCAGGGAGGGGGATTCCAGGGGTTCCAGCCCCCACGGGGTCCCTGCACCCACCAAGCGGCATCCAGGGAACCCCCCATCCTTCCCCAGGGGATCCCTGCACCCCGTGAGGGGGATCCTGGGGATCTCACCCCCCAGGGGATCCCCGCACCCGCCGAGGGGGTCCCGGGGGT
>NW_015090829.1:1177934-1189914 GCF_001431845.1 Calidris pugnax | reverse complement strand
ATGCGGGCGGCAGGATGCCGCGGCTCCCGGTGAAGAAGCTCCGGAAGCAGCTGAAGCTGCTGCTGCTGCTGGTGCTGCTCACCTTCGCCGTCTGGTTCACCTACCTCCACATCAGCCTGGTGCGGCAGGGCCGCGCCCTGCGCCTCCCCTTCGCCTACGGCAGAGGTAACGGGGCGGGGGGAGGCGGGAGACCCCCCCTCCACCAACCGGGGGCGGCGCCAGGAGGCCCCTCCCGGCCCCCATCACCCCTCGGTGCGAGGCCTCGGTGGGGTTCGGAGTCTCCCCGCCAAGGTGGCGGGTGTCCCCTACCGCGCCGGGCTCCCAGAGCGTCCCCCCCTCCCCGTCCCGGCTCCGCTGTGTCCCCGCGGGGGTGGGAGCCGTCCCCGTCCCCGTTAGCACCGCGGGGGTGGGAGCCCCCCCCCCCATCCCGCTGGCGACCGCCCCCCTGCGTTGCCTGGGCGGGTCTGGGGGGCGCGGGACCCCGCCACGGGCACCGCGCCTCGGTGCGGCCCCATCGGGGACCGGGGTGACCGGAGGGGCCGCAGCGGGGACCCCAACCCGCTCGGGGGTTTTTCGTTCCCCGCTCCCGAGCGGCTCCGTCCTCCTTTTTCCGCCCGCCGCCCGGCTGCGGTGACAAAGAAGGCCATTTATCGCCGCTCGTCGCTGCCTGGAAGGGGCAACCCCAGCCCTCCCTCCTTCCCGGCGCTTTTCCAGCGCTTTTCTAGCGCTTTCCCAGTCCCTGCTCCTCTGTCGGGAAAAATCCTCCTTCCTCCCGGCCCGGGCTGTCCCCCGGGGGCCGCGATCCGGGATGCTCCGGCTGGAGCCCGGGGATGCTCCGGGGGGGGCAGGGGCCCTACGGGGCTGCATCGCTCCTGGTTTGCCCCTCGCTGGGCTGCTCGGGGGGCACGAAGCCACACGAAATATTTGTTGGGTGAAACTTGAGCTGTAACATTTCTCACTTCTGGTGGGACTGAACTCGCCGAGCGGTTTTTGTCTAAAAAAAAAAAAAAAATTGGGCAGAAATGAGAGTTAGTGCTTATTTAGGCAAGAAATGGCTTTTCTGAGTGGGTCGGAGCGGGGCTGGGGCCGGGGACGCCTCCCTGCTGGCAAACCCAAAGTTTCCGACCGTACAGCAGCATGATCCTGCAAATTTTTGGGCCTTATGGTGAACTCGGGGAACTGGGGATAATGCTAATGGGAGCAGCAGGAAATGAGGCTGGAGGGGGGGGTGGGGGGAGGCTGCTCTGCCCGCTCTCTCCCCCCCAGCTGCAGGATCCTGCTTAATGGAAAAGCCACAAGCTCCAGAAGTCGAACCGTGAGGGGCTGCCCCGTGTCCCCGTGATGATCCTGGCGTTGAGGAGGGACGAGTCCTTCCTTCTTCGGGACCGGCAGCCTCAGCCTGGGGGGGCAGATGGTGTGGGGTGGCTGTCCCTGAGGATGCTGGCTGTGACAGCCGTGGATCGGGGTCCCTCCGGGTGTTGGGATGCAACAGCGAGAGGGTGAGATGAGTTTTCCTCCAGGGCGGATGTCCAGAGCGATGCCTGCGTGCCGGTGCCTTCCCTGGGTGTGTTTTTGGGTGCTGAACCCAGTGAGCACCTATTCCTGCCCCCCCCTCACCTCCTCCCTCTGTGCCCTGCATCCCACACTGCCCCGAGGGATGCTCCGAGGGGGACTGGAGGGTTTGCTGGAGCAGTGAGGAGATGCAGAGCCCTGCTCCAGCTCACAGCGGGGAAACCCTGTGGCTGGGGGATGATGGGCACGTGGCTTTGGGGGAGATGGGGGTCTGCAGGAGGTGGGGACAACATGGGGGGATCGTGGCTTGGGTATTGCTGGGTGAGGACTGTGCTCTGGCAGGGCTTTCCGCTGGGCTGGCGGTGGGGTTTGGATTCACCCCGTGCCATGGGGAGCACAGGCATCTTCTCTGGCTGGGGTGCAGCCAGGTGGGGGCTTCCCAAGGGGAGGCTGGACCTCGCTGGGCTGGAGGCTGCCCCTTTTCCCAGTCTGGGACCAGATTCCAGGGAGATGCTGCTCCTTGCACTGGGATTTTCCAATCAGTGCCTAAAGCCTGGGGGGGCACTTGGCAAAGCTGGAGTTTGGGTCCAGCGTGGCGATGGAGAGGGGCTGGGTGGAGGCTGGGGAAGGGGTTCGGCCACACGTAGATGGATCCTCGTCCTGCTGCTGCAGCCCAGCAGAGAGCCAGGGAGCCATTTCAGTTGGAAAAATATTGAGTGGAGTCAAAAGAAAAAAAAAAAGGAATAAAATAATATATCCAAGGAAAAAATACATTGAAGAAAAATCTTAGTTTGAGGAAAGGGGGAAAGGTTGGGGGCAGAGCTGTGGGGGGAGCTGTGTGGGAGGAGGGCTCCGGGGCAGCCCCCACTACTCCGAGATGTTTCCCCCCCTCCTCGCTCACATTGAAGCTGCCTTTGTGCCGTGCTGGGGGGAAGAGCTTTCCCAGCGTGCTCCCCGTGGCTGTGAGGGGTCCTGCTGTGGTGGGGAGGGGGTTCACTCTTCTCCATCTCCCAGCTTTTGTGGGAGACATCCCCCTGGCTGGGCTGGGGCACGGCCACCGGCGTGTGTTCCCTTCCCAAGGGAGAGCAGTGGGGCTGGGTACTCCCTGGGGCTCAGTGGGTGTCCCTGGGCTGGGGGGAGCGAGGGGGAGGGGGGGTCACCGTGCCCTCCCGGCTCGGCTCTCTCTGTCCTCCCTGATCCCTGGGATCTGCCGGGAGCTCCGGTGTGTCCTGGTCCTGGATCCCTTAGGGATGGGGGGGGGACACTTGTCCCCAGAGGGGGAGAGAGGTGGCTGGGGAGGATGAGGAGCTCTTCAGCATCACCCCAAGGGTCTGTGCATGGAAAGGTGTCTGAGATTCAGAGATTAATCTTTTTTTGGCCACGGTGAGCCAGACCCTGTCTGCCTGCCGCCGAGGATGCTGCCTGGCTTGCGTCAGCTGGCCGAGGATGTATGAGGAAAAAAAAGGTTAATTACTCATTAAATGAAGTGTCACCCAGCAGATGTGCTTTCTGGAGGCTGAAGGTGCAGGGCACGAGGCTTTTTGGTAGCTTGGGGGTGGGGTGTGTGAGGTGGGGGAGGACCCGCCAAGTGGTGTCCAGGGCACGAGGCTTTTTGGTAGCTTGGGGGTGGGGTGTGTGAGGTGGGGGAGGACCCGCCAGGTGGTGTCAGTGGGGTCTGTGTGTGTTGGGGAGCACAGTGAAGGCGTGGGGGGGTCACCTGGGGGGTACCCGTGTCCCCTTGGCCCAGCCAGTGGCCACACGTGGGGCTGGAGCATCCAGGGACTTGGCTGGGAACCGTGCTGGTGCTACGCCCCCGATAAAGTACCCCCCCTTTCTTATCTTCTACAAGTAGATAATTACCTTTCTCTGCCTAATTGAACACACAGATTCCTCATCTGAAATAATGAGGCCATTACGGTGTTCTCCCGGCTGGAAACCGCTCCGAGTCAATGGGGTGGAAATGCTGGCGTGCCAGGTGGAAAGGAAGAAAAAGAAGAAAAAAAAGGAAGAAAAGGGAAAAAAATTACAGTAAAAATCTAAATGGGCTCTTAGTGGGGGTGCGGGGCTGGTCCTGCCCCCCCAGCCATCTCACCAGCAGTGATTTAGCACATGGGGGTATCATGGTGATGCTGGGAGCCAGGTTTCAGGGGGGTTTTGGGGCTGGAGGAGTGTGGGGTGTGTGTTGGAGGAGAGGAGGGGGATGCTAAAGCCAATTCATGGCTAAAGTGGGGCTGTTGTGGGGGGGAAAACCCAGTCAGGCTTAGTGATACCCGCGGGACGTGGCACTGCCCGGGTCTGGCTGTGTGCCACCCCCTGCACTCCGCAGGAGGAGGAGCTGGGGACACCCCTGCCCTGGTCTGGGGGCTCCCCAAATGCTGTGGGCAGCAGTGGGCTGGATGCTCTTTGTTGGGCTGAGCCCGTGGCTGCCCACAGAGCCCTGTCCTTGGCTGTCCCTCCCCGGGGACCGCTGCTCCGGGGTCTGTTGGGCAGGGAGAGCCGGGGGGAGAAGGTTTGGGATGACGCACGGCAGTGTTTTCCCCCCCTCCCCGAACGGCAGGGGATAACGGATCTCTTTTGGGCAGAGCAGCTGCCACGGGCGCTTTGATTTTAATTGGGAGGCTGAAACGCTGCGAACGGCGGTGGGTTTGGTGCCTTTTGTCAGGGAGGCTGGGAGCAGGTAGGGAAGAGGATGAGAAAGAGCCCTCGGAAGAGGACAGGCAGTGGGGTTTGCCAGGAGCCTGGGTGCTGCTTTTCTTTCTCTTGGCATCGCCCCCTTCTCCTGTCCCTGCTTTCCCCACAGGGGCACCCCCTCAGTGTGGGGTGCTGGGGGGGCTGGTCCCGTCCCTGCTGCCGAAAAGGGAGGTTTGGGGCAGGGGCTGGTGTCACCGGGGCCGTTTCTCCAGCCCCACAGCCCTCGTCCTCCTGGCAGGGCTGTGGCCTGGTTTGCCCTGGGCTCCTTGCCCTGCTCCGCTCAGGTGCCCCGCGGCCATCAATCGGCTCTTTGTCACCGCGCCGGACCTGCCAAGAGCAGCCGGATGGGGAAGGAGGCGGATGGACAAGAGAGCCCTGTCCTTTGGCTGGGGAGGGGGGGACAGCGGGGGTGTCTCAGGGCTTTTTTGGCAGGTGATGGGGGAGAAGTATGGAAAAATTTGGAATGTGCCTATTTTGGGTTAGTCAAAAGCAAGACTGGCTTTGAACCACCCTGTGGTGGCACCTCCCCACAGCATGGCTGTGACCAGGTCCCCTTGGCATCTGGGGAGGGGTCCCCAAAAAGTCTCTTGTCGCCAGGGGATGTGGGGAGTTGTAGGGCTTGATAGTGAAGTGAAAACAAATGAGTTATGGGGGATAATTTATCCCTAAGCATCGGTTGCTCCGGTCCCTGCAGAGACCCTGGCAGAGGGGGTGGTTTGGACACGTGTGTCCGTGTGGGACGGGTCAGCGGGTCCTGCTGGGCATCAGTGACAGCAGGAGAAGAGCACAAAGTGCTCTGTCCCTTCATCACTCCTCAGCCACGGAGGCTCTTCCAAGACCTGGCAGCTTAAATCCTTTTAAAAACACTAAAAAAGACATAAAACAACCTGATGAAGAATATTCTCCGTCCCCTTTAATGTGGGCATTTGCTGTCAATTAATTTTCTGCGCTGTTTTCCTCCTCTCGGGGCTTCTTTTGAAGTCTCCTTTAACTGCTGAGCTGCTGATGCTCCGCAGGGAGCTGGGGTCACCGGTGCCACCTCCTCTGTGTCGGGAGAAAGGTGGATCCATGTGGAAGGGGCCTCATGGAAGCCCGGCTGGGCAAGTGCTGGTCCCTCGGCCGCATGACGTTTCTCCTCTGGCCGTGCCATGGTGGAGCTGAGCAGCTTTTGGAGCATCCTGGAGGAGGCATTGGAGCTCTCTCAGCTCTGTGCATCTGTCACGGCATCCCGGGGGATTGGGCATGGTCAGGGACCTGTATCCTGGCTGTGGGGCTCGGGGGGAGGCGAGAGCATCCCTGGCCCAGAACCGGCCTCAGCCCCAAAGAGGTGACCGAGGGGACGTGTGGCGATGTGGGACAGGAGTTGGTGGGTCCTGGTGTGCCAGGACTGGCCACGGTGGTCCAGCTGGATGCCCTCTGAGCCCGGGATGGTGCCGGGCATGGTGCTGCTCTGGCAGCAGGCTCTTGGGTGGCCGTGGCTGTGCTGGGAGGTGTTACCCCGAAGGGTGTCTCGGTGGGGGACACTTGTCTCAGCCGCTGCCATCGCGGTGGGGTTCCCCTGGCCCGGAGGTGACGTTGCCAGGGCAGGGGTGTAGCTGCTGTACGTCTGGAGATGCTCGGGGAGAGCAAAACTCTTTCCATGCACCACGGAACGGGCTCTTCCTGAGCTCTTTGCGTTGGTGTTTGGGGAGCTTTATCCCCCCCAGCACCGCCGTGTCTCCCCTCCATCCCTGCCCCACACTGTGCCACGGCCAGGCCCCTCCGAGCCGTGCTTTGGGAGGGGACCAGCAGCCCCCCCGTGGCACCGGTGGCCGGGTGCCTTGGCAATGGCAGGGCTGGGGGGTTTCTGTGGGGAGAGAGGATGGTGGGAGCCAGCAGGGACCACCACGGGGGATGCACGGGAGGATTTCTGGGGGGAGGCTGAATGGGAGCAGACGGTCTCTGCCAAATTTGCCCAAGGGAAAGGTTAGAAGCCCCCGGGGTGGCTGCAGCAGGTTGGGAAGCAGGCAGGAGAGAGGGGAAGCCCCAGGGGCTGCTTGCAGGGAGCTCCCAGGCTGAAATATGTTCAGGCTGGAATGAATTCTGCCCGATTCCTGGCACGTCACAGGCTGCAAGTCGCCTTCTCCAGAGGCTGTGTCCTGGGAAACAAAGCCTTTGTGCCGAGGGTGATGAGGGAGGATCATCCCTGTCAGACGGGCAGGGTGTGCGTGTTGGAGCTGGAGCAGAACCAAAGGATGCTGGAGGAGATGGGGGATGGAGGGCAACGGGTGGGTGGTGGGGTGTGGGCTGGGGGAAAACAGGGGATATTGGGGGCAGGAGGGACTCAGGACCCTGAGCTGAGCGTGAAAGTGTTGGGGCTGCCTCTCCTGGGGGCATCTGTCACCTTGAGTGGCCTCACGGCAGCCCCATCGCCAGCCCTGACCCACGCGGCCGTTGCTGTGGCCGGGGGGTGTCACGGCGTGGGTCAAGGGCACGAAAGGAGCTGGTTTTGTGCTCTGGAGGGAGGGGAAAAAAATCCCCTCATTCGGTGGAGGGTGCAGCATGGTGATTTTCATTTATTTTTTTTTTCCTGGGGGTCAGTGTTGTGGTTTTTTTGCAGTGGTGGAAGGGGCTTTGTGATATTGACTCCTTGCTGGCTAATTATAATTGCTTAACAGCTCGTTAGGGGGATCAGTGGAGGGATGCTCACACTTCTCTTCTCTGGCGGCTGAGTCTCTCCGTGCTGGAGAGCACCAGGCTGTCGGTAATTAAACCGGTGGGTTTAATAAAGATGCTGATGCCACCACCTTCACCGTGGTTGTGTCTGGGTTTAAATGTCATCTCGCTTCACGTCGCTGCTGCTTCTGCTCCCCCCGGAGCCCCGTCATGGCAGGGTGTCCCCGTTCAGCCCTTGGGGCTGAGTTTTGAGGGATACGCTGGGTTTTCTGCCCCATGGCAGCATCGTGGGAGGATGTGTTGGTGCATGGAATGGTCCTGCATGGCCAGAGGCATGTCACCATCCACGTTGCAGGGGGGAACAGGGGTGTTGGCAGCTCTCTGGGGTCCAGGGGTGGGCACTGGAGCCCTGGGGAGGGCACTTCTCCTTCCTGCTGGCTCCCACAGCGGTGATACCCCCCAGGCATCGCTCTGCCTCCGGTCCTGATGTGGTTTGGGACTAATTTACTGGGCACCGAGCTTGTGTGACCACATGAAGGTGGGGAGAGATCATCCTGAGTTCCCCAGGGCTGTAAACCGTTTAACCCGTCCCTTTTGCAGCTGCAGACCTGGCGTCTCTCCTCGCTGGTGGGGACTCGATGGGCAGAGCCCCCTGCCCGAGCAGCCCCGCTGCCCTCCCTGGGCCGGCGTCGGAGCGGGGCTGCCCTCCTTTGCCGTTCCTGACCCCACGGCAGACGCTCGGGCTGGTCCTCCCTGAGCTGCTCACCCTCTTGCCACATCCCCGGCACATGTTCTGGTGTGAGTCGCTGCCTTCATCCCTCTTTCGCTGTCATCCTCCCAACGCGGGGACCGCAGCTTGGCAGGGGTTCCATGTTCCCCTTCAGCACAGTCAGAGCTTCATGTGCCACCACGAGTGAGGTCCTGTCCCCTCTCTCTCCACCACCACACTTTTCCCAAGAGCAGAGCTGTTTTTTCACCCCTGTTTTCTCTGGGGGCTCGTGGTTTGGTAGGGTTTGAGTTCTCTTTTTCCATGGGGGAAGATGGTCTGGACGGACAAAGGTTCCTTTACGGAAGCCCTGCAGTGTTTCCCAGCCAGGCTGGATGCTGGGGGAGCTTTGTCCCTCTGGATTTGGGGAGTTCAAAAGCAGAAGTTCCAAGATGAGGAGCAGCATATCCCATCCAGCGCGGATTTTGCTCTAGGAAGGGGAAGACAGGAGAGCAGATGGTCGCCCTGAGGGGGAGTTTCTTGGAGCACCAGGCTAAATCCATCCATCTCCTTTCCCATTGCTCCGATTGTGGTTTGCTGGTTGGGGGAGCTGATGGGGAACCGTAGGCTCCCTCGCAGGTGCCATGTCCCACCAAGGGGGAGGCTGGTCAGACCCTTGCAGATGATACCATGGGGTCTGGGAAACCAAGCTACAGCTCTGGGGAGGCCCCAGGGGGCTCTTCCAAATTCAGCTTAAATGCTGTGCTTTTTTTTCATTTTATTTTTTAGCATGAGGTTTGGAGGGTTTGAACTCAGACATGATTCTTTTTTTTCTCAAATATCATCATTTTTCCAGTACCCCCTGGTCCGGACCAGCTCACCTGCATCTCTAGCAGGGCTTTCCAGGGGCTGAAGGGGACAGACAGCCCCCCAGAGGGCTGTATTTCAGTGGGGGGCAGCTCCTGGTGATGGATAAATGGCTCCACACGTCTGCTCTGGAGGTGAGAAAGGGATTGGAAATAACACAGGGACCATTCCCCGAATCCCACTGGGCTGATGTGCTTGGGAGCTCGGGCTGGGGTGCATGAATTCTCCTTTCACTGGCTGAGCCCAGGCACTTGGTGCCCTTTGGGGTCTGGTTTGGGGGGGAAGGAGAGAGAAGAAGGTACATCCCATACCTGGCTGCCTGATGGCCAGGTCCCACGTCCCACCCGATGTCCCCCCGTGGGACCCTTCCTGTTGAGCAGCCAGAGCTTGTTGGGGCTGAGCATCCAGCTGGAGGGCAGGAGCTGGGGATTTTGGGAATCAAAGCTCTGATTCCTTTGTGGATGCTCCCGTGAGGTTCCTGCTGTGCCTGTGCCTGGGTGACTGGTCTGGGAGTGTGGTGGGTGGGAGCAGAGCGAGCCACCGTGGAGGGGAGACTCGTTAGAAGCAATTAGGAGACGAGGGAGGAAACATTAGCGAGGGACATCTCTAACCACATTGGAGGGTTTGGAAAGGGTCCAGAAAGCTGCAAGAGAAATCCCGGCTCCGAAACCCGGCGGAAGAAAAGGGGCTGTGTTCGGGGTGAGCGAGCTGCGTGCCCTCAGCCGAGTGGGAGAGGAAGAGGAGGGAGGTGGGGAGGCAGGACTCTGCTGCCTGAAAGGCCCTCTGTGCTTCCCAGCGGAGGGGGGGCACCCAGGGGGTTTATATGGCCGTGATAACGGGGAGACTCATCTCCCCCGGGGGGGCACTGCCCTGGTCTCTCTGTCATGCCATGGGGTGGGTGCTTGCACCCCCGGTCTCAGCTCGAGGACCGCTGCGGGCATTGTCTGTCTGTCTGGAGGCTGCTGTGAGTCAGAGCTGGTTCCTGCCATGGCGTTGTCTCTCCTGCCCCCTCCTCGGCTGCTCTGAGAGCATTAGTGTTGCTCCCGCGCTCGCCGGGGGGAGAGAGAGCTCTTAATGCATCCGCCGAGCATCCCCGGGTCATGGCACCCCCCGAGCCAGAGGTGCCTCGCTCATCCCCGACCCCCCCGATGTGTCCCGGGGGGTGATGGGGAGCAGCCGGGCTGGGCACGGCTCCTGGGGGGCACTGGGGGGATGAACAGGGGGGAAAAAAAACCCTTTTCCCTCCCAGCGCTGCTTTCTCCCTCCTCCTCTCCTGCAGGGGTGAGGTTTGGACCAAAGGGGTTCAATTTTTTTGGGGGGGAGCAAAGTGATGCTAGTTGGTACAAGGTGCTGGCCTTCCCCTCCCCTTGCCAAGGGGTGTGTGTGTTTCCAGCCCCCACACAGGCTGATTGGCATTTGGGTGTTTGGCTAAGGCTGCCCTGGATGTTCCTATCCAATATTTAAATTGCATGGAAATTAACATGGGCGCAGAAGCCTGGAAGCCTTTCTCTGGGGCTCTGGTGGTGCTTTTGCCCCTCCCAGGATGTGGGTGTCTCTCAGAGCGAGCACTTGTCTCCCCACCAAGAAGAGAGGGGTTTTTGGTGAAGGCACACGGGTTTTGAGCCTTGGTGTGACTGTCACCCTGTCGGAGCAGTGGTGGCGTTTAATTTAGATGCAAACCAAAGGAGGGAGCACAAGCCTTGTCCTGCTTGAGTTGGAGAGGGTCCCTGATGAGGAGGGCGCTGGGTGATGGGGATGGAGAGCGAGTGGGGGGCTCGTGGCTTTGGGTCCTGAGAGCCTCCAAGGATGGAGTGTGTGTAACCTCAATGGGGGGAATGTGTGGGGTGGGTTTTTTCCCTCCTTTGTTCCAATTTATATCAAATAATCTCTCTCCAATTTACCTGATGCCTTGTAGCTGGGCCCTCAACCCGAGCGCGGTTCCCAGAGGTGAGCAGGAAGGGCTGAGCGTGGGGGGGTGACAGGATCCAGCCGTCCCCTCGGGATGCCACCTGGGCTGCTGCTGGCTCTGGTTTGCTCCCCAGCACCCGGGGGTTGGTGGCAGAGACCCGGTGGGGGGGGGCAGGTTTAGTCTGTCCTGGGGACAGAATGTGCAGCGTGGCCCCCCCAGGCTGCATGGCAGAGGGATGCTGAGCTGGCAGGTCCCGGGGGAGACGGGTTCGTCTCCTCCAAGGCCAGGAGAGATGCCCTGCGTGGGTACCGTGGGTACCGCAGAGCCGGCGGCTGCATCCCGTCCCCTGGCAGGTCCCTCGGGAGCTGGAACTCCTCCTCGTGGCTGTGATTAATCCACAGAGCAGAGGGGGTGGGGAATAACACTGTTCCCAGTGCTCTGTGCCGGAGCAGCGGCATCTGCGGCCTCGGCACAGCGTGGCCGGGCTTTATCCCCACCGCCCGCGCTGGCAGGAGCACCCCTGGGAGTGAGGGGGGTCTCGAGAGCCGAGGAGACGAGAGGAGGGTGCTGGGTCCAGCCCTGCTCCTCCCCGTCACCTTCTGTGGGGCTGCGGGAGGAAGGCTGTGGGGATGAGGATGGGCGAGGGGAGGAGGGTGATGGGGAGCTGCCAGGAGGGAGCTGGAGCTGCCAGGGGCTGAAGAATGGCTGGGAGCAGAAGAAGGGGCTTTAGAGCTTAATTTCCTGTCCCCGCGGTGGGGATGGGATTTGTGCTGCCATCTCCAAGGAGACGCCGGCTGCGCGGCCGCTGGAATACTAATGGCATGGCAGGCGGGGGGCTCAGGGGCCCCCCAAGCCCCTCCTCAGTGGGCCACAGGGTCTGGAGCCACCCCAGCATCTCCCACTGAAGCTCTTTCACTTTTGGGGGGGCGGGAGCCCCCCAAAACTTGCTTTTAGGGGGAAGGAGGGTGTGGGGGGACGGGGGGAGCGATGCCCACAGACAGGGAATGGGGCTGTGCTGCTGCTCACCACCTCTGGGGCTCCCCCTTATTGCAATATGGGGGCAGCTGGGTTTTGGGGGGACCCACAGGTGTTTGTGGGGGTGGCTCTTGGGCACCCACCTCTCCCAGCATCGCACTGAGCTTCCCTTGGCGCTGGTTGGAACCGCAGAGATGATCTGAGCCAAAAGTGACCACTGAACCCCAAACTCTCCATCCCACCGGGTTTTGGGGTGCCTGCCTGAAAAGCTCACTGGCACCCACCTGCTGTGGCGGGGAAAGGGGATGTGCCCCTCCCAAAATAATGGATTTTCCAAGTCTGTGCCATTATTTTGGGGAAAGTCGGTTATTTTAATGCAGGGAATCGAGGGCAGTTTAAAATAAACTCTGCCTTCGCAGCCTGAGGAAGGTGGGGGGGAGGTGCGGGGGGGAGTCCGGAGGTTGGGAATAATTAATGCAGCACACAGTAACGAAGCCACCTGCGATGGGGCCGTTAGCGAGGTCTTTGCAATGGTGCCTTTAGCGGGGTGGTGGGGGTTGGGAAGATGGGTTTGGGGAGAAGATGATGTTGGGGGGGCTGGAGCCGGTGGGCTCTGGGCAGAGGCGTTGGGGGGCTCAGGGACGGGGGGGGCAGGGGAGCAGGGG
>NW_015090829.1:1156451-1175746 GCF_001431845.1 Calidris pugnax | reverse complement strand
GTTTAAAATAATCTGTGCCTTCGCAGCCTGGGGAGGGTGGGGGGGAGGTGCGGGGGGGAGTCCGGAGGTTGGGAATAATTAATGCAGCACACAGTAACGAAGCCACCTGCGATGGGGCCGTTAGCGAGGTCTTTGCAATGGTGCCTTTAGCGGGGTGGTGGGGGTTGGGAAGATGGGTTTGGGGAGAAGATGATGTTGGGGGGGCTGGAGCCGGTGGGCTCTGGGCAGAGGCGTTGGGGGGCTCAGGGACGGGGGGGGCAGGGGAGCAGGGGTGCGTCCCCGAGGATGGATGTGGGGTGAGATCCCGGGGGAGCTTATCCCGGCCATCTCTGACGTAAAGGGCCTGGAGCTGATAAAGGGCCTGGAGCTGAGCTGTGGGGGGTGTAATTAAACCTGGTGCTGATGAGCCGATGCAAGCTGCTTAGCACAAATGTAATGAGGGGAATCGCAGCCAGAGCCCCCCACCATTGTCCCCCCCATCTCCCCTTCCTGGGGAGCAGCGACCCCTGCCCTCCCCCATGCTGAAGGGGTGACCCCAAAGGGGGAGGGTTTTGGGATGGGGAGGGGGCCCTGGTCTCACTCCTGCTTCTGCTCCCCCCGCAGATGGCGAGAGGCTGGGGGAGGTGACGGACCCCGGCCGGCGGTCAGCGGCAGCCCGAGCAGCGGCGCGGCAGAGGAAAGCCGAGGACTCCAGCGAGAGCCACGAGGAGGAGCCGATGGTAACGGCAGAGCCGGGGCGCAGAGGGGTGGGATGGGACCCCCATGGAGGTCACTGGCCCGAGTCTCCTGCCCAGCGCACGGCCAACCGGAGCAGGGCACTCCGAGCCTTGGCCAGCTGAGGGATGCCAAGGATGGGGAGGGGACAACCTCCCTGGTTCTGCTCAGCAGCCCTCGTGTGGATAACACAAATCCCTCATATCCCAGTGAAACTTCTGGTGGTGTGCCTCGGGCCTCTTGCTGTGATGCCCCGGGATGAGTCTGGCATCATCTCTGCACTCCCTCAGTGGTGATAAGGTCCTGCTTTGCTGGGCAAAGCCACCTTCTCCTGTATCCTCTGCTCCATCTTGGTGGCCTCCACTTGTCTGTGCTGGACTGGAGAGCCCCAAGCTGGGCTCAGTGTACCCCAGGTGGGGTCTCCAGTCCGACGCCGGAGAGATCTCCCCTTGCTGATGGCCCAGGAGGCCCTTGGTGTTGTAGCCATGAGGACACCCAGCTGTCCCCTATGCAATCTGCTGTCACCAAGTCCTTGTTGAACACCCTCCTGTCCCCTCTTCAGCCTGCTGTCACCAAGGGGGACAGGCAGGTGGGATGCCGGGAGAGGGAAGCCACGGGGTGTTCCCTTGCCCCGTCCCTGCCAAGCTGCTGCCAGCCCTGGTGACAGCGAGTTGCCCTTGGGGTGGGCATCGCTTGGGCTCTTCCCAAGCTGTGGTACTTCAAGCACGGGCGAGTGGTTTGTGTCTGGAGGGAGGGGAAAGCATCGAGTCCCTGTGCCCGGAGCCCTCAGTGCCCATCTCAGTGGCTGGATGCCTCCAGCACCACGGGCTCTGCAGATAAAAGGCTGGTTTGTCCCCAGCTTCGGGAAATCACCCCCTGTTCCAGCTGCGGGGAGCTGGGCTGGGAATAGTCCCCTCTGTTGGGGCAGGTGGGGGAGAAGTTCACTCCAGTTGGAAAGCAAACGGCCCAGTCCAAAGGGACTCCACGAAACAGGGCAACAAAAATGCTCCTTCAAAAAAGGAAATGGAAAATTCTCCTCCTGGCGTGCTCCCAGCTACGGGTCACACTGTCGGGGCTGCTGGTCTGTCATCTCTGGGGCAGAGCAGGAATGGCAGTGGCTTGTCCTCTCCAGCCATCTCACCCGAGGGATGGAGACCAGACCTGGTCCCTCTCCATGGAGGGTTTTCTGGGCGCTGGGGACAGAGAGCCTGGTGCCGGTAAGGAGAGCTGGCTCCAGGCTAGAGAGCAATTAGTGGTGAGAAATACTGATGGGGCAGAGGCTGATTGCGCCTGGGTGGTGGCAAGGGGCGGCCCAGGAAGGAGCACCCCAGCTCTGATTGCTCCCAGCTCCTCACAAATCAGGGACAGACACAAAAAGGAGAGAATCGAGGTGCCTGGAGAAAGCCCAGGCTGGTGCTGGGTGAGGACGGGGGGTCAGCAGGAACTGGTCTCGGCTTTCCCTGGGAGGAGAGTGAATCCTTCCGAGAAGCGTGGCACAATTACGCTGCCTCCCTAATAACGTCTTCCAAGGGCACCGCTCCCCTCCTCCGGGACACTAATGAGCTCATTTAGGCAAAGTTCTCTAATTATTTCCTTGGCGCTGTGCATCCTAACGGGAAGCGCTTTGACGATGCTGCGGTTCTCACCCGGGCTTGGAGCTGGGCTCTGCTTTTGGGGGTGGCTCCACTCTCTTGGGGGTGGCACGGTCCCTCCTTGCCTGGCTGAGGCCACAGGGGACAATGACTGTGACTCCTCCTGGGACAAGTGGCACGGATGTCCATGTCCCCTTTGGTCCCAGCCCCAGAGAGGGGTGATGCTGAGTGTGGGCATCACCAGTGTTACGATGGGCTGTGACACCAGCCAGGTCCCCGGGGGACAGGCACGGAGTGGCAGTTTGGTGGTCACTTTGGGGAGGGTTGGTGGCCTTTCCTCACATGCTAAGCTGGTCCCTCATCCCCCATCTGCCCGTGGTCCCTGGGATGCGGTGGCAGAGTTGGGGTGATGCCCACGGGGCACCAGCTCTGCCTGCTGGTGGTGGAAGAGGAGGATGCTCTGTGTGGGCTCCAGAAGTGCCTGGCTCTTTTAGTCACCCATCACCTTTCCGGCAGGCTGGGGGCAGGGGAGTGCTCACCTAATCCCATTAAATTACAAAACACAATCAATCGGATTAATCTGATCCCCTTTAAATGAAGAGGGGGAGCAGAGAAGCATCCTATTTCCTCTGAAGGTGAGTGGACGTAGAGATTCCTTCTGCTCTTTTGGAGACAGAGCCCAAAAGTAGGGTTTCCAGTAGCCTGTCAGACCGGGCAAATATTTTAGATGGACAGAAAACACACTGTTTGGGAGAAGTTTCTGTCCTTGGCAGAGGAAGGGAAACGAGTTTAGCTGGGACACTTTGCAACTCTGCTCCCCAGAACACCTTCCCAGTGTTTTGCTGCCTCCTCCTGCCCCTGTTCTCCTTTGCCGTTAGCCTTGAAAACACTTTGGTTTGGCAATGCTTGATGTCCAAAATGAGATGCTTAGATGTAGGGAGACCTCCTGTGAGCATGGCCGGGTCAGCCCCAATCCCCCCATCTCTGACCTCTCCCCCACAGAACGACGAGCAGGACTTGGACGGCTGGTTTTCCAGAGGCCAACGGTCGGACCGAGCCACCACACGCCCCAACCTCAACCTGACCAAGCAGCCTTTGCCCTGGAGTGAGCAGGTCAGTGGGCAGGAGCTGCAAAGAGGGCGATGGTAGAGGAGAAGGTCCTCAGGGGATGTCCACTCAGTCCCTGCTTGGGCAGCCCGTGTCCCCCCAGCCTGCGTGGCTCCAAAGCTATCTCCAGCCACCCTTCTCCCTGCCCTCCATCACCCGTCTCAGGGGCTCTGCCTGGTCCTGGGGTCAACGCAGTGCCCATGAGGATGAGCTCCTTGGGTGCATGTGCATTACCCCCCTCCTCAGTCTGTGGGGGTGTGCAAGGGGACATCCTGCTGCCTGTCTTCTCCAGATGGGTCCATGCTGTGCTCATCTTCTGGTGCTAGGTGGTGGGATGGGTGCTGGGGCTGTGTGAAGGACGGGGTTGGGATTTTGGTGCTGTCGCCAGACAACATCCATTGTCCAAGTGTGCTTGGGAGCCCAAGGAGCAGCAGCTGGTGGGTTATCTCCTGGGGCAGGCACAGGGAGGGGAGCTGGCACAGGGAGGGGTGCTCAGCCCTTCCTCGTTGTCACTGAAGAGGAACTGAGGCTGGGAAGGTGACATCCCTAGGGCAGGTGACATCCCTACAGCTCAGTGTTCACGGTCAGCCTGCCCTAACGCTGTCCTTGGGAGGTGAGGGGAGACGCGAGGAGGACACCCTGCTTATCTTCCCCTCTCCTCCCCCAGTACAAAGGGAAGGCCAACTTGCACGTCTTCGAAGACTGGTGTGGAGGGGCTGTGAGGCACCTGAGGAAGAACCTCCATTTTCCGCTCTTTCCCCATGTGAGTCCCGTCCTGATGGTGGTGGGTCAGAGGGAGGGTCCGCTCATCCCTCTCTGGGTGCTGCTGGGTCTCCACTGGCTGTGGGCTTGGTCCTCCAGACCTTTTCTTGCAGGATTTCTGGGTTGGTTCAGGGCAGGCAATTCCCAGCAGAGCAGGGATGAATGGGGAGATGGGTGGTGATGGGACCCCCATGTCCACCCATGGCTGGGTGATGGTGGTGTAAGGTGTGAGGCTGGGCATGAACCGTTGGTGCTTTCATGTCTCCGTCTCCCCTCGGCAGACCCGCACCACGGTGAAGAAGCTGGCTGTGTCACCCAAGTGGAAGAACTACGGGCTGAGGATTTTTGGCTACATCCACCCCTTCAAGGATGGTGAGTGATGGAGTTTGGCCTCTTCCCCTCCTGCAGCAACGTGGAGAAGCTGCCTCCTCCCCCGTTCTTGGACCACACAAGGACTGAAAGGCTCTTAGAGATAGTCCCCAAACCCTGGCTCCCAGGCAGGAGGGTTTTTCTGAAGCGAGGACCCTTTTCCCTGGTTGCTTTGATGGGAGGCAAGGCCCTGACCCAGAACAGAGCCATGACATGAGGTCTGGGGTGGCCCCATCACCTCTGTCCACCCATCCCTGTTTCCCCATCTCACAGCGAGGCACCAGGGCTGAGCCCGTGCCACTGGGGCTGCTGTTTTATCCTGTGGTGACCTGCTCCTTGGCTCTCCGCAGGGGACTTCCAGTTTTCTGTGGCATCAGATGACAATTCCGAGTTCTGGCTCAGCTCTGACGACAGCCCATCCAACTCCCAGCTGGTTGCCTTCGTGGGCAAGGTGTGTGCCTTCATCCTCCACCCTCTGCCTTTCCCCACCCCAGGGGTGCCCCAGCTCCTACCAAAAGTGTCTCCTCCCCGGGGTGCCTCGCTTCCAGCATCCTGATAACCATCCCCAGATACCTTCTGGGCACCCCTAGGGCTCGATTAACCATGTTTCAAATGCACAGGCGCTCTTTAGCCATGGTATGTTCTCCTTTCTCCATGTCCCTCTGCTGCAGAGCTCTCAAAGGGAGCGTGCAGGCTCCCTGGGGGACTTTGCCGGAGGCAGCTTCTTTGTCCCCATGGGGGACACCGGGCAATTTCAGCCTGGTCCCAACTCTGGCCCTGGCCAGGCCTGGTTTGGCTTCTGAAGGACCATTTGCCCCTTGGTCCCACCCTAGTTGTCCCAGAACAGGAGATTTAATATTTGCTCCTGGATTTTTCTTGGCATAAACTCCTATAACTGGAAACCCTGAGGTCCATCATCGCACCCATGGATTTTTGGGATCTTGGTGACAAGTTCTTGTGGCAGGAGTGCCACAGCTGGGGACAAGCAAGCCCTCCTGGGATATCCTCCTGCCTGAAGAGCCTTTCTGGAGCATGGCCTAGTGCCTGGTGGAGGAGAGATCTCACAGCCTGGTGGGGTTTGGGCCTCGTGCCCCCTTGGCCTGTGGTGTCCCCAGGGCTCTCATGTGCTCCTCCTTCCTTCCCCAGCTGGGCACCGAGTGGACGGCACCAGGAGAGTTCACCAAATTCAGCTCACAAGTCTCCAAGCCTCTACGGTAAGTGTCTCCTTGCTCCTGCTGCCTGTCCCAGGTGGATGGATTTGGGGAGACAGAGCTGCTGGCTCCATGCTGACTCTGACCAGTTCCTCCTCCCTGGGAGGAGACCTTGGCCATGGTCTGTTCACAAAGGTCTTCCCAATGGCTCTTCCCAATGTGGGGTGTGGGCTGGACAGGATCTCAACCAACCCTGCCCCCAGGTCCATGGCATGAAGGTGTTGGGGGACGCAGGCACCTCTGCAGACGATGAGGTGGAGATGGATGGGGGGTCCCCCTGATCTCGGGAAGGTTCCCAGCAGTGGCATGGGGGAGCAGATGCCCACATCCTGCTGCCTGGAAGGTTCAGCCGCGTGTGAGCAAGGCAGAGAGGGTTTCCCGAGGTGGCTCCTGTAGCAGGGGAGCTCCCGTTGCTCCGGCAGCGGTGGTGGTTGGCTCAGCAATGATTTCTGACCGGCTTCTTCCCCTCCTGCGCAGCCTCATGTCCTCCAGGCGCTACTACTTCGAGCTGCTCCACAAGCAAGACGACCGAGGTTCAGACCATGCATGTGAGCAAGGCAGAGAGGGTTTCCCGAGGTGGCTCCTGTAGCCGGGGAGCTCCCGTTGTTCCAGCAGTGGTGGTGGTTGGCTCAGCAATGATTTCTGACCGGCTTCTTCCCCTCCTGCGCAGCCTCATGTCCTCCAGGCGCTACTACTTCGAGCTGCTCCACAAGCAAGACGACCGAGGTTCAGACCATGTGGAAGTTGGTGTGAGTAAATGCTCCTGCGCCTTTCCGGGGTTGTCCTGTCGAGAGGTGGTGCCAGGGCTTTTCCCGATGCATGTTAAAGCGCTTTATCCTGGAGCAAAGCCATGATTTCTCCCCTTTCCCGTGGCTGCCAGGGGCTCAGTCTGCAGAGGGGACCAGTCAGCGTCGCTCGGATGGAGCTGGGGCTCATTCCCCATCTCCCTGGGCAGGACGCCTGGCACGGGCTGCTTTTCCCTGGGCTCATCCCATCCTTTCGTGCCGATGGCCCTTTGGGAGCTAAAGGACCTGCCGTCCCTCCCTTGTGCTCCCGCTTCCCGATGTGCTCCCGCAGCGGGTGCCAGCGGAGCCCCCCAGGCTCCAGCAGTGATGGGACACCCAGCTCCTCCTGGCTGGTCCCATCTCTTCTCCTTGTTCCTTGGTCTCCTGCAGAAGGGGAAAGGTGTCCCGTAGGCTTCTTCTCAGAGGAGCCCATTACCGTGGGCAAGGGGAGCCCAGAGCGTGTAAGGTCAGAGCAGGGGGGTCCCAGGACACCGGCTGTGAGTGGGAGCCCACCCCGATGGCTTGTGTCCCAGGGTCAGTGGTGGGAGAGGCGGCTGAGATGACGGAGTGGGTCCCTTGTTTCTTTCTTCCCTCCCCTTGGAGATACCGTGAGTTTCAAATCTGAACTTGTCTGCCTCGGCTGCGCAGCCCTGGCAGAGCCTGGAGTGTGTGCGTCTCTGGGAGGGGAAAATGTTGGCTCGTTAGCAAAGGCCTCCTTTCTCCCAAGCAGCCATTAATCACTGGAGCTGAGCTTGTGCCAGCAGAGCATCAGGGAGGCTGACGACACCCCTTCCTCCCTGCCTCTCCTCTCCCTTCCTCCCTGCCTCTCCTCACCCTCCCCAGGCTCCATCCTGGCCCCTCCTGATAAGATCTGCATTTCTGCCCTGAAAAACAAATAGATGGGGGAGACGTGTTTTTATTTTGCTGGAGGGAGGGAAGCCTTTCAGATGTTCAGAAAGAAACAACAACAGCAACAGAAAAGCAGGACCCTAATGCGTCTCTGCCTGGGGGTGTTTAAGGGCTTGTCCGGACAAAGGCTCAAAACATGCTTTTAAAATGCAGTAGTTCAGTCGGTGCAGGCAGCGATGAAGACCCTCTGAAGTCAACACAAACTCCTGAGTGCAGGAAGGAGAGGGGGTGTTGCAGGGCTGGGCTTTGGCACAGGTCCCTGGTGGGTGCCGTGGGCTCGCTGCTCCGCTCCCTGAGGCTGAAGGGGGGTGTGTGGGGACACTGCCCTGCGCCCCAGCATCGTCCCCCACCACGAGGCAGGACATGGAGCTGTGCTGTCTCCCGTGCCCCCTTGGCCTGTGGTGTCCCCAGGGCTCTCATGTGCTCCTCCTTCCTTCCCCAGCTGGGCACCGAGTGGACGGCACCAGGAGAGTTCACCAAATTCAGCTCACAAGTCTCCAAGCCTCTACGGTAAGTGTCTCCTTGCTCCTGCTGCCTGTCCCAGGTGGATGGATTTGGGGAGACAGAGCTGCTGGCTCCATGCTGACTCTGACCAGTTCCTCCTCCCTGGGAGGAGACCTTGGCCATGGTCTGTTCACAAAGGTCTTCCCAATGGCTCTTCCCAATGTGGGGTGTGGGCTGGACAGGATCTCAACCAACCCTGCCCCCAGGTCCATGGCATGAAGGTGTTGGGGGACGCAGGCACCTCTGCAGACGATGAGGTGGAGATGGATGGGGGGTCCCCCTGATCTCGGGAAGGTTCCCAGCAGTGGCATGGGGGAGCAGATGCCCACATCCTGCTGCCTGGAAGGTTCAGCCGCGTGTGAGCAAGGCAGAGAGGGTTTCCCGAGGTGGCTCCTGTAGCAGGGGAGCTCCCGTTGCTCCGGCAGCGGTGGTGGTTGGCTCAGCAATGATTTCTGACCGGCTTCTTCCCCTCCTGCGCAGCCTCATGTCCTCCAGGCGCTACTACTTCGAGCTGCTCCACAAGCAAGACGACCGAGGTTCAGACCATGTGGAAGTTGGTGTGAGTAAATGCTCCTGCGCCTTTCCGGGGTTGTCCTGTCGAGAGGTGGTGCCAGGGCTTTTCCCGATGCATGTTAAAGCGCTTTATCCTGGAGCAAAGCCATGATTTCTCCCCTTTCCCGTGGCTGCCAGGGGCTCAGTCTGCAGAGGGGACCAGTCAGCGTCACTCGGATGGAGCTGGGGCTCATTCCCCATCTCCCTGGGCAGGACGCCTGGCACGGGCTGCTTTTCCCTGGGCTCATCCCATCCTTTCGTGCCGATGGCCCTTTGGGAGCTAAAGGACCTGCCGTCCCTCCCTTGTGCTCCCGCTTCCCGATGTGCTCCCGCAGCGGGTGCCAGCAGAGCAGCCTGTCCCCTCCAGGCTCCAGCAGTGATGGGACACCCAGCTCCTCCTGGCTGGTCCCATCTCTTCTCCTTGTTCCTTGGTCTCCTGCAGAAGGGGAAAGGTGTCCCGTAGGCTTCTTCTCAGAGGAGCCCATTACCGTGGGCAAGGGGAGCCCAGAGCGTGTAAGGTCAGAGCAGGGGGGTCCCAGGACACTCTGTGAGTGGGAGCCCACCCCGATGGCTTGTGTCCCAGGGTCAGTGGTGGGAGAGGCGGCTGAGATGACGGAGTGGGTCCCTTGTTTCTTTCTTCCCTCCCCTTGGAGATACCGTGAGTTTCAAATCTGAACTTGTCTGCCTCGGCTGCGCAGCCCTGGCAGAGCCTGGAGTGTGTGCGTCTCTGGGAGGGGAAAATGTTGGCTCGTTAGCAAAGGCCTCCTTTCTCCCAAGCAGCCATTAATCACTGGAGCTGAGCTTGTGCCAGCAGAGCATCAGGGAGGCTGACGACACCCCTTCCTCCCTGCCTCTCCTCTCCCTTCCTCCCTGCCTCTCCTCACCCTCCCCAGGCTCCATCCTGGCCCCTCCTGATAAGATCTGCATTTCTGCCCTGAAAAACAAATAGATGGGGGAGACGTGTTTTTATTTTGCTGGAGGGAGGGAAGCCTTTCAGATGTTCAGAAAGAAACAACAACAGCAACAGAAAAGCAGGACCCTAATGCGTCTCTGCCTGGGGGTGTTTAAGGGCTTGTCCGGACAAAGGCTCAAAACATGCTTTTAAAATGCAGTAGTTCAGTCGGTGCAGGCAGCGATGAAGACCCTCTGAAGTCAACACAAACTCGTGAGTGCAGGAAGGAGAGGGGGTGTTGCAGGGCTGGGCTTTGGCACAGGTCCCTGGTGGGTGCCGTGGGCTCGCTGCTCCGCTCCCTGAGGCTGAAGGGGGGTGTGTGGGGACACTGCCCTGCGCCCCAGCATCGTCCCCCACCACGAGGCAGGACATGGAGCTGTGCTGTCTCCCGGGATGTTATTGATGCCACTGCTGGTATGGGGCTGGACCTGGCCTGCCTGGCCCAGGAGGATCATGGTGGCCGTGTGGCAGCATCAGCCCATGTCCCACCCCCAGGAGCATTCCCCTCTCTGACCATGCAGGGTAATCCCAAATCTTGCTGATCCCAAACCACCTGGAGAAAGGCAGGAGATGGGTCTGTGCCGAGGCAGGATCAGTCCTCTCCCCTGTTCCTCTCCTGCCAGGTCAGGGTGGGATCAGTGCAGGCGAGTTTCTGGGAGCTGGGGATGGGGTAGGACCCATCCCAGGGTGCCAGGGGTTGGGCAGTGGCATCCCAAGACCCCGACACCCTCCCACTCATCCTCCCTCTCCTTTCGTTTTTTCCTAGTGGCGGGTTTTCCTCCCCAGTTTGAAGTTCGAAGTGATCGACTCCTCCTACATCTCTCTGTACACAGGTAAGGGCCACGCGTGTCCTGGGCCACGGCAAGCAAGGTCTCGAGGGGGCTGTAGGTGTTGGTGCTGCTGGGGAGGGACGGCATCAGAGCCCGGGAAGGAGACCAGGTCCTGGGAAATCACATCCTGGGGGAACATCTCAGCCTCTCGCACCCACCAGAGCTTCTGCTGGGTGTCAGGGAGGAGGCAAGGGGCTGGGGTGGGCAGAGGTGATGCGAGGAGTGTGCTGTGACCTGCCCGTGGGTGGGACGTGGAGGTGACACACCACAGAGACACAGCTCTCCTGGTGCTCCAGCCCTGTCCCTGCTAATGAGACCTGGGAGGGCTGGCTCCTCGGCCCGGCCCTGAGTTATGAGGAGCTGTCGTGTAAGCAGGGATGGATGGTGCAAGGTTTAATTAAATCTATAGATCTTCTGCTTCCTGCCCCTTCCCTGGCAGCAAGAAAGGACTTGATAGATGGGTCCTGCCCCAGTGCTCGATACGCTGGAGGACTGGTCATCAAACATGCCCTGGGAGGTGTCGATAAGGCGGGGGGGACAGGCAACTGGCGGGGATCAATGGGGAGAAGAGGAATGGGGTGGTGCTGCTGGTATTGATGCAGGTGCCTGTGAGATGGATGATGGGCAGATAAACTCCTCCCCCTGACCGCTATCTGTCAGGGCTGGTGCTTTCTGCTTCTCTTTCCCGCTTCCCGGCTCCCTCGGGCCCCAGCAGCATCCCGGGGCGAAGCCACGTCACTCATGGGCAGCCTGTCCCCGTGGTGTGGGGGACACCAGCAGCACACAGAGGATCCTCCTTCCTCCCTTCCCCTTCTCTGGGCTTCTCCAGAGGAAAAAGCTGGAAAGTGGAGGAAAAAGCAACCCCCCCCCCCTCAGCCAGCTGCAGGGAGGCTTTTGGGGAGCCTTTCCCCACTGCCAGCAAAAGGATTTGGGGTTTGGGAAAGGGAACCCTTTGGTTTCAGGACCTGCCTGTCTCCCTGCTGGCAGCAGGGCTGTCTGGAGAGGGAGCACCCGTGGGTGCCTGGGGCAGGCGGCTCTGAGCGTGGCCAAGGTGACCGGGGCAGGGTGACCTCCCACGGGCAGTGCTGGGGGCTGGTTGGCAGCCAAGGACAACGTGCCACCCTCCTCCCTGAACAGGAGGCCAAACCAGCCCATGTTGCCTTTACCTGCACCTCTGTGGGGAGGAACATCCACGGTTTGATTCCTGTGTCCTTGGGAGTTGAAGCTCCCGAGTGTTCCCAGCCCTTGTCTGTGAGTGATGCTGATGCTGGGGCCAGGGCTGCCTGCCCGAGATCCCTTGTACCCGGGTCCTCTCAGTGCTCCTTAGTAAATGGCAATAATCATTAGGCTGATTAGTCACGGGGTCTGCGAGCGTGTGGGAGGGCTGGAGGGTTTGCCCCCCTGCAAACACATTGGCTCCCCTTGTTCCTTCCCCTGGGAGCAGGAGGAATCCACAGTCCTCGGAGCCCTCTTGGTGGGAGGGATGGAGAGGTTGGGAGGTGCCACCGTGGAGGATGCTGCTGGGACAAGGCTCCGTGTGCCCATGGGGTTCAGCCCCTCTCCTCTCCTTCTCCAGATGAATCATCCCTGAAGATGAACCACGTGGAGCACATCCCGCAGACCTTGGCCAGCCACAGCGGGAGCTACCTCTGGGAGGCTCAGCAGGATGAGCACGGGGCTGACATGCTGAAGCCTGACCCCAGGGACACCTTCTTCCTCAGTGAGTGGCTGGGACCAGACCTTCACAGATCTCCGTGGGGTTTTGGGGGAGGAAAAAGGCAGGATCCGGCTGCCACAGGCACCCAGAGCATCCCTCCTACCTTCTGCCCATCTCCTGGGTGGAGGGTCTGTAGTGGGGTGAGCTGGGATGGTTTGGGGTCGAGGCTATAAGGTGGGATGGGCTATGGGGAGTGGTGGGGCATGGCCTGGGGCTGAGCTGTGGCTGTTTCTCCCCAGCCCCTGCGATCGAGGCCTCCCGAGTGGAGAACGTGCTGGTGCCCTGTGCCTACAGCCCCACCTACGTGGTGAAGGACTTCCCCATCGCCCGCTACCAGGGCCTGCAATTTGTAAGTGTCTCCCCATGACGGGGACAGGGTCACGCTCCTGTGGGGGACATGGTGAAGTGGAGCACTTTGTCCTCGCCCCAGGGCAGGGATGTTTCCACCTGGTTAAAATTCAGGAGAAAATCTCCCACGCTGGAGGATCCGGCTGAGCTTCCCATCCTGACCCCAAGGGGTTTGGGTTAAAAGCCCCACAGGGTGTTTGAGGCGCTGAGGGTCACCTTGCTGTTGGGGGGCCATGCTGGTGGCCTCAGGTCCCCGGTTCCTGGCCCTGCCAGCCCCTAATTCCTTGGAGCAAGCCCGCTCCGTGCTGTGATGACGGTGGTGTGGTCATCTCCCCAGGTCTACCTCTCGTTCGTGTACCCCAACGACTTCACGCGCCTCACTCACATGGAGACAGAGAACAAGTGCTTCTACAGGGAGTCCCCCCTCTACCTGGAGAAGTGAGTGTCGGGGGGTGGTGTTTGGGGGTGGTACGTGGCAGGAAGGAGGGGGCTGATGTCAACAGGGCACTCCAAGAGCTGGAGAAGCAGCGCTGAGATGGCGCATCCTCAGCCCTGTGTCCCCCACACCTTAAGCTCTGCCCCCCATGGAAGGGCCACCTCTGGGCTGGCTCTTTCCCCATCTCTTGGGCGTGCAGCAGCCTGAGACCTGGCAGTGCTCCTGGATTTTGGGAACCCCAGCTCCCTTTGGAGCCGGGCTGTGCCCGGGCACCTGCGCTGCAGCTGGGGATGTTCCTCCCTGCGCGTGTGTGCGAGCACGTCCCTCCGCGCACACCCCTGCCTTAGCCCCGGGACCTCATCCCTCCTCTCTGTCTCCCAGGTTTGGATTTTATAAGTACATGAAGATGGATGAAGAGGAGGAGGATCCGCGCCAGCGAGCCTTTCTCTTCCTCAGCCCAGACAGTGAGTCACCGCTCCCCGCTGGCAGCTCTTGGGCATCTCTCAGCAGCTTGGCACGGGGCTGAGCACCCGCCCTCCTCGCCCACTGGCCCGTGGGCTCCTCGGGATGATGCCCCCAGAGATGCCAGGGGGCTCAGGGAGGGCAGAGCTGTGGGGAGCCGCTTGTCTCCAAGCAGTCCCCCCTGCTCCGTGGCCATGCATCCTGCTCGGCTCAGCCACAGATGTGGGCAGCGGGATGCGGGAAGTGGGATGCTTGGGTTGGGATTTGATTTCCCTGCTTCTTGAAGCATCTCCTGGGTTGGCCTGGGCAGTGGGCAGCAGGATCCGACCAGATAGGGTGTGGAGTCTGGGGGTTCTCAGGGGACCTGGGTTGTTCGGAGCCTGCCCTGCTGTCAGTTTGGGGCTTGGCAAAGCCCTGGCAGGCTGGGTTTGCTCACGGATGGAATTAGAGTGGTGCCAAGAGGTGGCCGGGGCTCAGAGGGGTTAATGGGCAGAGGCTGGAGCTGCCAGCCCTGCTGAGCATCCCTTAGTGCCCGCCAGCTCTGTCTCCCTCGTCCAGCTGCTGCTGGCAGCTTCATCTCTTGCTGGGGATGAGCTCTGCCTCCTTGTCTGGGGCTGCAGGGGGGTGTGATGAGTGGCTGGGACCCTCGGGGTATTTATCTCTGGCCTCACTCCCTAGATTTCCTAGAGGATGAGGATGATGAGGAGGAAGGAGCGGACAGCCCTGAGCCCACAGACCCGCTTCCCGAAGCCAAGGGGAAGAGCTTTGGGCCGGTACCCGGAGCCAAAGGGAAGGAGACCCCTCCGGTCACCGGGGGCTACGGCGACGACCTGGACTATTACAGCTTCCGCCGCCGGCGGGGCCGGGCCCGGGAGGAGACGAACACACCAGGGGGATGGAGCCCGTCCCACCGGGCCAGCACCAGCCCCACCGCCACCCCCGAGGACCCCCGCGGTGAGGAGGACAGGGGCCCCACGCTGGAGCAGGTCCGTGGGCGGGTGCTCAGTTGGTTACCCCAGGATCCTGGCGAGGGCGAGGAGGATGAACTGGGGCTGCTGGCACCTTCGAAGCGCGGCGGGGGTCTGAGCCTCCAGCCCCACCTCTCTGCTCCGGTCTTTGGGGGCAAAGCCAGAACGCTGGGTCCCAGCAAGGCTGCAGCGCTGCGGGAGGACAAAAAGCCCCAGAAGGCCCAGGAGAAGGTCTACGTGACCAGGCTGCAGCCTGGGAAACGCAAAGCCCCAGCACAGGAGCCAGTCTTTCCTGGCATCTTCCTTTACCCGAAACCTCTGAAGAAAGTCCATCTTCGCTCCAGGACCCCTCAGAAGCATCCCATCTCTTCCAGCAAGCTCCGTGCCATCCCTGGCCGCCGGACCCCCTGGCTCCTGGGCAACATCTCCAAGGAGAGGGACCCTGCCAGGAAGAAGAGCGGGCGGGGGGGCGGCAGGAGGTGGGAACGTCCATCCAAGATGGGGACGGAGCGGCGGGCGCTGCCCAGCCTCCTGGCCCTGGGGACCGAAGGGCTCTTCAGCAGGGAGACCCACGAGGACACAACCCCTGCCCCAGGCAGGACAGCGGCCACCACCGATTACAACTCCTCTGAGGCGACCCGCTCGGAGGGGACACGGGTGACATCCTTTCTGAAGATGTCAGAAACAACGGCGTCCCAGCAGGAGGAGGGAAAGGGCCAGGAGGAAGAGGAGGAGGAGGAGGAAGAGGTGTCGGACTACAGCTACGAGACCGGGGAGCTGCAGCAGAGCTGGCTGGAGGACTCCATCAACTGGCAGAGGACCTTCAGCGTCAGCTCGGTGGATTTCGAGCTCCTGCGCTCTGACTGGAACGACCTGCGCTGCAACGTGTCGGGCAACCTGCAGCTGAGCGAGAGCGAGGTGGTGGACGTGGTGGCACAGTACATGGAGAAGCTCAACGAGAAGAACGGAGGGTAGGGAGGGAGCGGGGCGCGGGTGGGAAGTTGGAGGGACATGTCTTCACCCTGCTTGGCTCCTCGGGGCCGGGTGAGTCGGATGGTGGGTTCAGGCCAACCCCTTGAGCTGCAGGGAGAAGAGGTCATGGGGATGGTGCTTTCAAGTGCTTTTTCTTTCCCATAGCATCTACACCCTCCTGAGGATCGTCAACGTGGAAAAGCGTCGTGACACGGCCCGGGGGAACCGCTACCTGCTGGAGCTGGAGTTGGCGGAGCGGGGCCAGCGCACGGTGCGGCTCTCTGAGTATGTCTACGTCCTCCTGCACCAGGGCAAGCAGGACGACAGCGCCGAGGCCAACCCCGAAGGGCCAGTCCTGGGGGCCACTGAGCCCCAGCCAAGCACCTGGAGCATCCTGTATGGAAAACCCATCCTGTGCCGGCCCCTGCGGCTCTCCTGGAAGCAGGATGTCATGGTCCACTTCGTGGTACCTGGTAGGTGACAGCGGGCCGTGTCCCTCCAGGGTCTCTGCTGCTGCCCCTGCCCTCAGCGTCCTCTGGGATGAGAGGAAGGCAGCCCCGGTTGTATCCTCCAGGGTGGCCCAGGGGAATGAGGTTCTCACTTCTCGTGAGATGCTGAGCTTCTCACTTCTCATCAAAGGGGTGTTGGTTGGGTTGGGGAAGGGGGTGCTGTTGGGACCCCCATGGTGAGCCTGAGGGATGTTTGTGGCTGTGTCCGGCAGTGAAGAACCAAGCCCGCTGGGTCCAGCAGTTCATCTCAGACATGGCCCGCCTGTACGGGGCTACGAAGGACGCCAACTTCAATGTCATCTTGGTGGACTTTGACAGCGACGACATGGACGTGGAGAAAGCCCTGCAGGACGCCCGACTGCCCCGGTAACCCACCCCACAGGAGCCTACCCTGCTCCCCCCAGGGCTGCCGAGGGGGGTCTGTGGGGTTCCTTGTGGTGGGACAGGCCATCCCAATGGTGCTCACACAACCTGCCGCTACTTCCCCAGCCCGGCCATGGGTCTCTGCCTCACTGCCTCTCTCCTCCTCCTCCTCCTCTTTGGGGGTTTGCTTCCCATGCGGAGGAGTCGGGGATGCAGAAACCTTCTCTGTCTCCATGGGGGACTCTTGGGATGAGTTCTAGGCACTTGACCCCCTTCCTGAGAAGGTCCCATCTCCTCACTGGTGGTCCCTGTCCTCTGCTTTGGCTGTGTCCCTTTCGGTCACCGGCACTGACCACCCTGTCCTCTCTCCTCAGCTACCAGTACCTGCGGCGCACGGGGAACTTCGAGCGCTCGGCCGGGCTGCAGGCTGGCGTGGACACGGTGGAGGTGAGCTGGGGGGAGAGGAACCAGCCCTCCCCTGGGGTGCAGCTTTTCACCCTCATCCTCTCCCCCTCGTGTCTGTCCCCTCCTGCAGGACGGGCACAGCATCGTGTTCCTCTGCGACCTGCACATCCATTTTCCCCCCAACATCCTGGACAGCATCCGGAAGCACTGCGTGGAGGGCAAGCTGGCCTACGCACCCATCGTCATGCGGCTCAGCTGCGGCAGCTCCCCCCGGGAGCCCAACGGTGAGCGGGGTCCCCTCTGCCACGACACCCCTCCAGTGGGAAAACCTCCCCCCAGCGCCCCAGGAGAGCTTGGGCCGCGGCCGGGCTGGGATGTGCGGGGAGGATGGGTTTGTTCTGCTCCAGCCAGAGGAGGGTCAAACCTGAGGGTGTCTGGGGTGCAGGGGGTGCGATGAGAGAGTTGGGGGGGTTCAGCCTGGAGAAGAGAAGGCTCCGGGGAGACTTTCCAGCCCCTTCCAGTCCCTCCAGGGGAGATGAGGAGGGACTCTGGATCAGGGAGGGGAGCCACAGGAGGGGGGGGAAGGGTTTGACCCTGAAAGAGGGGAGATGGAGCTGAGCTGTGGGGAAGAACTTGTTTGGTGTGAGGGTGGTGAGAGCCTGGCCCAGGTTGGCCAGAGAAGCTGTGGCTGCCCCATCCCTGGAGGGGTTCAAGGGCAGGTTGGAGGGGGCTTGGAGCAACCTGGGCTGGTGGGAGGTGTCCCTGCCCAGGGCAGGGGGTGGCACTGGGGGGGCTTTACAGTCCCTTCTCATCCAAACCATTCCGTGGTTCTATGATGCTCCCCAAAACCAAACTGTCACCTGGCACACCACCCTAGGAGGTGGCATTGGTGGGGATGGACCCCTGGTGGGATGAGGGGTTGGGACGGGGCGTTCCTGTGGTTCATGGGTGGTGGGGAGAGCACAGAGATGATGGCTGGGGGATTTGGGGTCCCCCCCTGTGCCCCTCGCCTCATCACTGTCCCCCCTCCAGGCTACTGGGAGGTGAATGGCTTCGGCCTCTTTGGCATCTACAAGTCGGACTTTGACCGCGTGGGAGGGATGAACACGGAGGAGTTCCGGGACCGCTGGGGCGGGGAGGACTGGGAACTCCTCGACAGGTGAGGCTGGGGGTGCCAGCAGCCCCTGACCCCCCCGGGCAGGGATGCCCATGCCAGTTTGGGTGCATCACCTGGGAAACCCTCTCCCCCCTCCATCCAGCTGGCAAAAGGCCGGGGTGACGTGGTGGCCGAGGGGCACAGCGTCCCTTTGGGAGGGTGGGATCTGTCCCCTCCCTTCCCTGAGCGTGTCCCCGTCCGGCTGCAGGGTCCTTCAGAGCGGGCTGGAGGTGGAGCGCTTGCGTCTCAGGAACTTTTACCATTACTACCACTCCAAGCGCGGCATGTGGAACGCCCGCAGCAAGAAGCCACCCAAGGACTAGCGCCCCGTGCCCGGCCTGCAGCCACCGACCCCCTCCTGTGCCCGCTGGAGGCCACCTCCGGTTGTCCCCAACCTCTGCCGATGTGCCCAGGTGCCGGCACGGAGGGCACCCCTGAACGAACCGCGGTTATTTTAGGGAGGGGGGGGAGCGGGGAGGGAGAAAGCGGGCGGTGATTTTTTTCTTAAGGGTCTAATTTCTTAGTCAGCGATGAATTTATTAACTCGTTAGTGCCGGGACAGTGGGGGTCCTGCTGTCAGGACCTGGGGGGATCCCCAGAGCCGGTGGGTCCTGGGGGCTGTGCCGGGCCGGTGATGCCGGAGGCGGAAAATCGGTACCCAAGCTCGCAGCCGGCACTCGGTCTGCAGCCCCTTTGCTGGGTGGCCCCCCCAGATTGCCCAGTACCTTGTCCCTGTGCCAGGCTGGAGAGCTGAGCTTTTGGGGGGGCTACTGGTACCCACTGGAGTGAGTGGGGGGTACGAGCCCACAGGGGCTGCCCAAACCCTCTTGCTCCCCTCCCCGGGATCCGTGGAGCCACCGCAGAGGGGAAAAGGGGTTCGGCTCTGCCCTGCCACACGGGGACACCCCACTGCGGCCCCATGGGGTGGGGGGCAAAGCCCCTTGGCACCACGGGCTGGCATTACCTGCACCCGGGGGGGAGGCTGGGTTGGGGTGGGAAAGGGCAGAGCCCGGAGCCGGTACGGGAGCAGGGGGAGAGCAAATGATGTTTCCAAGCTAATTTCTGTGAAATTATGAGGTAGGAAGCTGTTTTCAGGAAGTTTTGTCTGTTTTGGGATTTGTTTTTTTTTTTGTTGGGTTTTTTTTTTTGTTTTGCTTTGTTTTTTATTTTTATTCTTAAAAAAAATAAAATCAATGTCTTGGCTGGGATTCCCTTCCCCTCCATTGGCCTCGGGCCCTGGCAGGGACGCATCCCCCAGCCGGGCGTAGGGCACGCAGAGCCAGGTTGGCCCGTGTCCCCTCGCTGCTCCTGGGTCCCCTGGAGATGATCGCAGCCCTCTGGGGGGGCTTGGGAAGCCCTGGCCCCATGGCATGTCCCGGAGGAGAGAGCAGCCTTGCCCCGAGCGTGCTGGTGGATGCACTGGGGGCTGCTGAGGGTGGGAGGAGAGGGCAAGAACCCCCTGGGGCAGGGCTCCTGGTGGGACGATGCAGGAGGAGGAGGATGGGCATGGGGCAAGGATCTGCTCTCTTGGGGACCCTGGAGGAGGAGGAGGAAGGCAGCCGTTGTGTTTTTGATGCCCGAATGCACGCCTGGGCTTGCAGGGAGGTTGCGGAGCCTCCGCCCCACACCTGGGCTCCAACGGGGGCTGTTCCCTGTGCCCCACAGGCTGCAG
>NW_015090829.1:1116115-1156441 GCF_001431845.1 Calidris pugnax | reverse complement strand
TGGGGGGGGGGGGGGGGGGGGCTCAGCCCGGTGACCCCAGCGAGCCTTGGGGAGAGCCACCAGCCACTCCGTATGCTCCCCGCACGCCCTCGCACGCTCGTGTCGAGGATGGACATGTCTGCCCTGAGCCCTTTGCTCACCCCCTTCCCTGTGCACGAGGACGTGCCCGGCCGCAGGCAGCACCTCCGGGGCTGGAGAACCCCTGGGAGAGATGAAATCACTCTGGAGTTTCCCCCCGACTCCACCAAGGGCTTTATTACGGGGGGGGGATGTGGGTGGGGAATAAAGCCCTTGGTGGGGTGGTGGGGACAGACTCCAGGGTGATTTCACCTCTCCCCTGAGTTTTGGGGTGAGGATGGAGGTGGTGGGCTCAGCAACCTGCTTGCCGTGGGGGAAACACCTACCATCGGCACCTCTGGGGGGCTTTTTATCCCAAACTTGGCACTTCTGGCCCCGGGATTTGCCGGGGTTGGGAGGGGGAATGTCAGTCTGGGCGGGCAGTGGGTTTTTCTCTCTGTGCTGGCTCCTCTCCTGGCCCCGCTGCCTGGTTTTTCCAACGCGTTGGAGGCACTTTGTTGTGGGTGAGGGCTCTGCGCCGGGAGTTGGCCCGTGGGCTGGTGGCCACCTCCGGGGCCAGCAGCTGCATCCCTAAAGCTGCCTTTCCTTAGGCACGGCTTTTCCAGCAGCTTCCCAGCCAGCAGATCTCCCCAAAGCCACCGCTGTCGGGAGCGGGCACCGGGCTTGGCCGGATCCAGAGCCCGATGCTGGAAGGGACCGGTCTCACCAGTGCCATCCCCACTGGGGACACTGGTCCAGCCCCGCTGGGGAGGATTTGGAGCCAGCCGATGGTGCCTGCTTGGGGTAGGGCCAGCCCCACAACGCCGGAGGGTTTGGTTCCTGCTGCAGTGGCTGAGCCGCAGCCACGGGGACCGTGGGGACCACGGGGATCCTCTCCCAGGCCAAGCGTTGGAGCCCGGGGTGACAGCGGGGTGCAGGCAGGTCCCCGCTTTTCCAGGAGCAGCCGCAGTGCTGGGGTGAGGCGCTGGCCGGGCGGCTCGCCCTGCCCCGGGGGGACACTGCCAAGGCGTTGGGGCTTGTTCGGGGAGGTGGAGGCAACCACCAGCCTGCAGCGGCCTCGCTATGGGGCTGTCCCAGCCAAAGGGCTGAGCAAGGGGTCGGTGGAGGGCAAGGGGGGGAGCAGGGAGCGTCCCAAATGCCTTCAGGTTGAGAACGGGCCAAACATGACAGCAGTGGCCAGATGGAGGGTCCCCCTGCCCTATACTGGGCTTTGCCGGGGGGTCACCTCTCGGCAGCCCCCGGCGAGCGCTGGGTGCGGTGTGGAACCCCGGGCTGCAGTGCTGGTGGAAACGATGGCCCCCAAACTGGTTTGGCCCGTTCCAAACGCTCCCTCTCGGCTTATCTGGCTTCAAAGGGCTCCTGCTCCATCCCACGCATACAAATATGCTCCCTGTGAACCCCCGAGGGAGCCCCCCGCCCCCCAAAATCCGTGCCCCCCACCCCAGCTCTGCCTCCCCTCCATCTTCTCTTGGTAGCCCCCAAAACCCATGGGTCCCCCATGCTGGGGGGTGCTCAAGGGGATGCGGTGGAAAGGACACGTTGGACCACGGCCATGGTGGTGGTGGGGACCAACGGTGATTTTTTGGAGCATCACGAAGGCGGCTGAGAGGTGGCTCCACTGGCCAGGATGGGGCATCCGGGACCCCCGGCCACCCCACTGGCCCCTCAGCCATGCCCAGGCTTCTTGTGGAGCCACCACGAGCCCCGAAAGCTCAAACTTGGCTGGGAGGGCAGCGGGTTTCGAGCGCACATGCAAAACACCGGCAAAGAGACTGGTTGGGTAAGGTCCCGGGGCGGGCCCGCGCCGCAGCCCCACGCCCGCCACACCGGCCCCGCCGCAGACGGCATCGCCCACCCGTGCCGGGGTGCCCGCACAGCACCCAGGGGTGCACCCGCCTGCCCGGGAGGATGCTGCAGGGCAACGGCCCTCCGGGGCCACCCAGCAAGGTACGTGCCGGCCGGTCCCGTGGCTGTCCCCGGGGAGCGCCGGTGGCACCCACCGTGCCACCCATCCCCATGCCCTGGGTGGGAAGGAGCGGTGCGGGTCAGGTCCCTGCTCCTGGCCAGCGTTGGCCAAGAGGCTCTTGCCCTCCTCGCCCTGTCCCTCGGTTTCCCCGGCATGGCTCTTGGCACACGTGTGCCGTGGCCAGGCTTGCGCGGTGCCGCCTCGGCCACTCCCCACGTGAAGTGCCGATGGCACCCGCAGCCGCTGGCTCCCCCGGGGACCTGGTTGTGGGGACCGTGGTGCTCGGGGGGGTGGGAGAGGACAAGGAGCACCCAGGAGGTGGGGTCTCCCTGGGGATGTAGCTCTGTCACCCCGCAGAGGAAGGCATGAGGTGCCTCCAGGCTGAGAGGGGCGGTGACCGCTTTGGGGACCCCCAGACCGGGTTTGTTTAACCCCGTGTCACCCTCACCGTGGCTGGATTCCCTCAGGAATCCCCCAGTTTCGCTCTGAATGTGGGGGATCTTTGGTGCTGATTTGCTGCTTTTTAGGCATCCCAGTGCATCCTTGCTCCCGTCGAGCCACTTGAGAAGGTGAGCGTTGGTGGTTTTGCCCTAAAACCTGCCTCAGCCCCCCCGCAGCCCCCCAAGACCCCTCAGTTTCCATCTGTAAGCTTCAGGGCAGTGTCAGGTCTGTGGGACGGGGGCTTGGAAGGGAGGCAGAGCTTGGGGGAACGGGGCTGCCGGTGGGCTTGGGGACAGCCCTGGGACACCCTCTGTGTCCCCCCCACCCAGGGGGGCTCCCGGGGCCATCCCCAAGCCCCTCGGTGCCTGGCACAGGGAGGGCGGGCAAGTGTCAGCTTGCTCGGGGAGCGATCCGCCCTCCCCGCCTGCTCCCGGGGGGGAACCCGTGATTCATACGGGCTCGGAGGGCTGGGAGCGCCCCGCTGAGCTCTGCCAAACTCGGTGCACCCGCCGACGCTCCCCATGGGGGTGGTGCCCAGGTGGGAGAAGAGGGGGGGCCCTTGGGGTTATCGCTGGGTGCTGTACCCCGAAAGGGTCAGCAAAGGTGTGTGAACCCTAAGCAAAGGGGGGCTCCCAGTTAGCCCATGAAGTCCCTGGACCCTGAGATGGGGAGGTGGGTGTCCCCCACCCCGCATCAGTCCCCAGGCACGATGTGATGGTGGCACCGGGGTTTGCAGCCCGCTGGGGTTTGGGGAGGCCATCGAAGCAGGGACTGTCACCCCAAAACGCTCGCCCGCAGCTCTCGTCACCCCGCCCTGGCATCAGCCGCTGCTCCTGCTGACGGCGGCACATTCCTGGGGACGGCCGCCCTTTTCACCCTCCCAGCCCAGCCCCGGCGTTGTCCTCAGCGGCCCGTCCCTGTCATCACCGGGTGGCGTCAGCCCCGGCCGGCAAAGATCGTAAGGCAGCTGCCAGGCGGGTCGGCAGCGGTGACGCTGAGCCGTGGCTGGCTGCGGAGCTGTGGCCGCGTCGCCACGCTCACCTTCAAACGGCCAACGCCGGCGCTGGACTCTGTGGCCGGTGCGCTGTGTCGGGGCTGAGCGGCAAAACACCCTGTGCCCACGCACCAGGGCAGAGCCGGAGGGCTCAGGCGGGCTGAGACCGGACACAGCTCAGTTCAGGAGTGAGCAGACCAGGCAGCGAGTCGGGGCCGGGGGATAGTGCCATGAAGCAGCACCGTGGGGAGCTGGGGAGACGTTCCTGAGCACACCCTGGGCTGGGGGGGGGGTTACGTGGCATCCCCCACCCCAGGGTTGGCCGGGGCGGCTCGGCGGGTGGGGCCAGCCTAATTAGTACCTGTGGGGTGGCAGCGGCTGAGTCACCCCGCGTTCATTACTGCTGGGCCTGCTGGCGTTCAGCCGCCCCTTTTTTTTTTTTATTATTGTTGTTTTTTAATTCCCCAGCTGATTTGAAAAGCAAAGCAGGGAGGGCCCGGCCAGTAATTACTGCCAATCAGCCCCCACTCTGGCCCCTCGGCAGGCTGGCCCCCCACCCTGGAGGGGTTTGCTGGCCATGGTGGTGGGCAGCCCGGGGGTCTGGGATCAGTGGTGGGGCTGCCCCGGGGTCCAGGGCTCTCCTAGGGGGGGCCCGGGGTCTGGGGCTCTCTGAGGAGGCTGCCCGGGGCTCACTAGGTGGGGGGGGCATGTGGGGGTTCGGGACTGGCTGAGAAGCTCGTCTGGGGGTCCAGGGCTCTCCTGGGAGGCCATGTGGTGGTCTAGGACTCTCCAGGGAGGTTGCCCAGGGTTCTTAGGCTTGTTGGAGGGACAATGTGGGGTCTGGTGCTTCCTGGCAGGACCATGTCGGGGTCTGGGGGTCAATGGGGAGGCTTCCTGGGGTCTGGGGCTCTCCCGGGAGGCTGTGTGGGGGTCTGGGGCTGGCTGAGGAGCTTGCCTGGGGGTCTAGGGCAGGTTGTCTGGCATCTTAGGCTTGTTGGCAGGAAAATGTATGGGTCTTGGGGTCAACAGGGAGGCTACCTGGGGCTTGCTGGTGGGGCCACGTGCGGGTCTGGGGCTGATTTGGGAGCTTGCCGGGGGGCCTGGGGCTTTCCAGGGAGGCCATATCAGGGTCTGGGACAGGTTGCCTGGGACAGGGGGCTTGGGGCTTGCCAGAGGGACGATGTGGGGGTCTGGGGCTCGCTGGAAGGACCATGTGGGGGTCCAGGGGCTCAATGGGGAGGCCACTGGGGGTCTGAGGCTTGCTCATGGGATAACATGGGGGTCTGGGGCTTGCCGGTGGGGCCATGCAGGGGTGCTCTCCAGAGCATCCAGGTGTAGGTTTGGGGCTCACTTGTGGGGCTGCCTGAGGGGGGGTGGTCTGGCTCTCCCCACTGGGGTCACAGGTACGACCCCCCCACGTCCCATCCCCTGCCCTCGTCCCCGCGAGGCCGCCCGGGGCGCCTCCACCTTTGGCGCTGAGGTGCGGGTGTTGGCGGGGCCCGGTGTGTCCCCCCTCCTTCCCGCCGAGGCGTGGCGGCGGCGGGGCGGGCCGGGTGCCTCCCTTGGGCTCCAGGAAGCCGCCGCGCTCACCTGCGCAGGCCAGCCCGGGCCCGTGCCCGTGCCCCGCCATGGCTGCTGCCACCATGCAGGAGAATAACACTTTCTTGCTGTCGGCCCTGCAGCCCGAGGCCGGCGTCTGCTCGCTGGCCTTGCCCTCGGACCGGCAGCTGGACGGCAGGGGCCGAGAGGCGGAGGAGGCCCAGCGGCTGCGCAGCGCCCGCGTCCAGGAGCAGGTCCGCATCCGCATGATGCTGCGGGGGCAGGCGGCCGCCCGCCCCGAGCCCCCCGACATCGCCGACGGCAGAGGTGGGAGATCCCCCGCAACCCCCGGGGTGACCGTGGTGAAGGTGGTGGTGGGAGCCCCTTGGCTGGCACTGGGCTTCATCTTGGGCTATGGCGTGGGGCTGGGGGGTTGCCCCCCCAACCCTGACTAACCCCCTGAGCCCCCCACTGCACCCCCAGCACCAGGGAGGGGGTGACATGGCCCCAACCTGGGCTCACTGCACCCCACCCAGGGGTTGTGCCTCAGTTTCCCCACCTGGGGGGATTGGCATAGAGGGTTGGGGGGTTCCCGCACCCCACTTTGGGCTGGGGTAAGGGGATTTTTCTTGCCCCGGCGGATCCCTCCCTGGCCCTCCCCGGCGTTTGAGCGGTGCCGCTGGCCGGGCTCCAAGCTCCTCCATTTAATGTCTGCGCTCGCGGCCTACGCCCTCCCGCTTTGTCCAGCACCGGTGCGGGGTCCCCCTGAGCCCCCCAATCCCAGGGGCTGGGGGACCCTGGTGGCGGTGGGGAGAGACCCCCCTCGGGACCCCGGGGGCTGCCCGGGCGCGGGTGTGAGTCACGCTCCCGTCACCACTGGGGCTGGCAGCGTCCTCGTCCTCCTTGTCCCGGGGTGGTGGCAGGGCGGGAGGGTGGTGTGGGGTGCAGGGGGTGGCCGGGGCCCTGCCGGGCACCTGTTCCCGGGGTGGTGGGGCTGGGACTGGTTTTGGGGGGATGCCTGGGCTGCCGAGCCGGCTGCGGCTGAGGGGACTGGGCCAAGCCGCCATGTCCCCGCCAAGGTGGCAATTACTCCCCAGCTGTCGGGGTGCAATGGAAGGCGGGGAGGCTGCTGCTCGGCACTGCCGCCGCCACTTCTGCTCCCCGTTGCCGGCAGGCAGGTGAAGGCAGCCTCCTCCTGCTCCCTCGTCCCCCTCGGCGCTGCTGCAGCTCCCCAAGCAGGTTCCTCGAGATGAGTTGGGGGGATCTTCAGCCCCTCAGACCACCCCTTTCCCCCCCAGTGCTCGTGTTGACCTCTCTGTCTCCTTCCCGCAGGCAGTCAGTACGGCACCACCCTGCACTCCTCCTTCAGCTCCCGCTCCCAGAGCAATGGCTTGGATGCCAAAGCCTCGGTATGTTCTGGGGGGGTTTGTCCCCCACCCTGTGCCCATCACCACGGCGGCTGGGGATGACAGCAGAGACCCAGCCGCAGGCTGGAGCTTTGGTTGTGCCAAGGGAGGCAGCTGGCTCTGTCCTTTCCTCTCCCCGTAGTGGGGATGGAGGGGATGGGGGGACAAACCCGTGGGCATACCTGAACCCCACGCTTTCCCCCTGCAGCTCTACCAGCCGCTGGCCAAGAAGGATTTTGGCACGCTGAAGGGCAGCAGCTGGTCCTCGCGCTCGGCGGTGGACCTCACCCCGCACAAGCGGATGGCGACCATCAGTAACGGGGGCCTGGCGAAGGGCCGGGGCTACGGCACCGGATACGCCATGTCGCAGGTGGCCAACACCTCGCCGCGGCCCAACTCCTTCCACGAGCGCAACTACCGCTCCCGGCAGAACTTCGACACCCTCTCGCTGCGCTCCCTGCGGCTGACCGACGGGCCGCTCCCACCCACCGCCATGGCCGACGACCGCTACAGCGTCATCTCGGAACAGCTGGACCCCGTGGGGCACCGTCCCCTCTACAAAAGCCAAGGCAACGGCGGCTTCGCTCGCTCCTACACGTTTGAGAGGCAGATGAGCGCTGGCTCGGCCACCAAGGCCGCCTCCGAGTGGCTGGAGGGGGGCGAGGTGACCCAGAGCCGCACCATCCGGGCTCCTGCCATGCGCACCCTCCAGCGCTTCCAGAGCAACAACCGCTCCCGGCTGAGCACCGGCTCCTTCGGCGGCGTCCCGGTGGCCTCGCAGGTGGGCGTGGGGGGCTCCTACCTGGGGATGGTGGAGCACAGCTCCCGCGCCCCCTCTGTGCGCAGCCTGGCCGAGTCCAGCCACCACCTGCAGGACCAGCGCTCCATGGAGATGTACAACGGGCACAGCACGCTGCTCAGCCACCAGTCGGGGGGGTGAGTGCCCCCGCTGTCACTCGGCTGGTGGAGGGCAAAACTCTCCATCTCTTGCCTGGCGTTACCTTGCTGCAAGGGATGCAGGAGGAGGGATGAGGTGGTGGGCACAGCTTGGGTCCATAGTGATGGACCATGGCAGGGGTTGACCTCCAGGTGTGTCCGGTGTGTTTAGCTCCTCTCCTGGCACATCCTGAGACACGAGGGTAGGAAGATGCTCCTTCAGCTGTGTCTGGAGTCGGGAGCCCCCAGAGCATGGTGGGGAGGGAGATGGGTTGGTGGGTCTCCTCTCAGATGCAGGACATGGTGGGTGCAGAGGTGGAGGACCCCTGTGGGATGCTCTGCCTGGGGTCTTCCTCATCTGCCTCTGGCTTCCAGGTTTGATGACATCGACCTGCCCTCTGCAGTGAAATACCTGATAGCCAGCGACCCCAACCTGCAGGTCCTGGGTGCTGCCTACCTCCAGCACAAGTGCTACAGCGACAGCAACGCCAAGAAGCAGGTGAGGCCCCAGGAGCCAAAGGGGAAGGGGTTGTCCCCAGCCCCCCTGCCATGGTGGGACACCCCTGGGAGGGTGGAGGAGGTGGAGGGAGCCCCCAGCTGAACTGGGGAGCAGCCAGGCCTCTCAACCCAGCCGGGCTCTCCTCTCCCAGGCCCGCAGCCTCCAGGCCATGCCCAAGCTGGTGAAGCTGTTCAACAGCCCCAACCAGGAGGTGCAGCGCCATGCCACCGGCGCCATGCGCAACCTCATCTATGACAACGTGGAGAACAAGCTGGCGCTGGTGGAGGAGAACGGCATCTACGAGCTCATGCGGACGCTGCGGGAACCCGATGACGAGCTCCGCAAGAATGTCACAGGTTGGGGATGGGGGCAGGGGTGGGCAGGGGTCCTACTTCCTCTGGGGCGGCTCATGGTGCCTCCACCCCATGAGTAAAGCTGGAGTGGCACTCCATGGGGTGACCTCTTTGCATCATTGTCACCCACCCTGTCCCACGGCTGTGGGTGGTTGGCATGAGCCACCCCTAGGGAGGTGGGTCAGGGTGGACGTGCTCTCCAGCCACCCCCAGGACTGAGGGTCTCCCTCCGCGCAGGGATCCTGTGGAACCTCTCCTCTAGTGACAACCTGAAGGATCGCCTGGCCCGGGACACACTGGAGCAGCTCACAGACCTGGTCCTGGTCCCCCTCTCCGGGCTGGGGGGCTCGGGTGTCATCCAGCAGAACCCCTCAGAGGCAGAGATCTTCTACAACTCCACAGGATTCCTCAGGTACCTGCTCTGACCCTCCTGCTGTGCATAAAGGTTTGAGTGGGGGAAGAGACACCATCTGTACTGCACACATTGGGAGCAAAGTCCCCAGGGCTCATTTCTGGGGTCCCTGTCCCTTGCAGCGCTCATGCCTCAAGGCAAAGCCTGGCCAACCCCATGGAGAGAGGCATTGTCTGCCCTCCCCACCATGGTGCCTGGTGGCAGGAGGGAGGTGGCTGGGGGGAAGCCCCTTCTTGCCATGATGGACCCACCTTCCCTGTGCAGGAACCTGAGCTCTGCCAGCCAGCAGACCCGGCAGAAGATGCGCGAGTGCCATGGACTGGTGGACTCCATGATCCACTACGTCAACAGCTCCCTGGAAGTGGGCAAGTCCGAGGACAAGGTGAGCCCCTGGAGCTGGGGGCTGGCAGGGTTTGGGAACCCTGAGAGCAGGTGCTGCTCCTTCCCTCCCTCCTGCTGGCCCCCTGGCCATTGTGGTGCAAAGGCACGTTTTGATGGGATGGTTGGAAAACCATCCTGTCTCCATCTGACCTTACTGGGCATAGTGGGGTGGCACTGGTGGCATTGAGGTGCCTCTGGCCACCCCCATGGGATCCTGCTCCAGAGGATGTGCCAGCTGGAGATGCCCTGGCAGGCGGCACAAGGACTGACTCCCCTGTGCCCCATCTCCCCCCACAGAGTGTGGAGAACGCCGTCTGTGTCCTGCGCAACCTCTCCTACCGCCTGTACGACGAAATGCCCCCCTCCTCCCTCCAGCGCCTGGAAGGCCACAGGAGGAACAACAGCAGCACAGTGACGGGGGAGCTGGTGGGCTGCTTCAGCCCCCAGAGCAAGAAAGCACGAGAGGTCAGTGGCCAACAGGCGGGGGGCACGGTGACGGCCGCGTGGCCTAGGCGGGGTTGGCACTGGGAAGCAGCTGGCAGTGGAGGTGACGCTGGGGCGGAGGTGGACGCTGGGTGGGACACGCGGGTGAGCTCAGCAGAGGGTGAATCAGGGGCATGGGGGTGAATCAGGGTGCTGAACCCCCACTTTTCCACCCTATGGGGCATGACACAGCCGGGGTGACCTGCTGAGCCACTGCCAGCCTGGAGCTGCCCAGCGGTTGGGGCCAGGCGTGCTGGGGAAAAGGGGGGACACCAGCAGTGAGGGAGGCTGCAGAGGGGACACCCCCTGCGAGTCTAACAGTGCCACCCTCCCGTCCCCGCAGCACTACATGAACGCAGACATCGTCACCTTCACGGAGGTCTCCAAGGACCCCAAGGGCATGGAGTGGCTCTGGAACCCACAGATCGTGGGCATCTACAACCGGCTGCTGCAGCGCTGCGAGCTCAACAAGCACACGACAGAGGCAGCCTCGGGCGCCCTGCAGAACATCACCGCCGGGGACCGCAGGGTGAGGGGCGTCCCCTGGGGCTCCCCCCATCTCCCCTGGTTGTCCCCCCTGCCTGGCTGGTCACAGCCATGCCTGGAGGGGGATGCACCTCCCTGCGGGTGGGTGCCAGCCTTTCCTGGGTGGGGGACGTGGCCATCATGCTGCTTGTCACCTGGACGTGGGTCACCCCATGGCCCCGTTGAGCAAGAGGAGGAGGAGGAAGGTGGGGTGGGAGGAGGAGGCAGCTGGGGGTTCCCAGCAGGTGCCTCCAAGGGGGTGTCTCCTCGGCAGTGGGCGGGCGTGCTGAGCCGGCTGGCCCTGGAGCAGGAGCGCATCCTCAACCCCGTGCTGGACCGCGTCCGCACCGCTGACCACCACCAGCTGCGCTCCCTCACCGGGCTCATCCGCAACCTCTCCCGCCATGCCCGCAACAAGGACGAGATGTGTGAGTGCTGGGGCTGCGGGGGGGAGCCCCATGGACCCTCTCCACCCTCTTCCCCCTTGCTCTGCCCGCTGCTTACCTCCAGCCGTGTCTCGGCAGTGTCCTGCCTGCTGCAGCCCTGCTCACACTGAGCACGCGGTGATCAGTCCGTTCCCCCTCCCCAGTAACCAAACACCCCCCCAACACATTGTGCTCTCCCTGCAGCCCCACCATCTCACTTGGCTTCATCTTTGTCCCCCAACTCCTCTCCCAGGTGCCCAGGAGTCTCAGCAGAGACTCCAGAGAACAAAGGGTTTGAAGATGTCCTTGGTGCTCCTTGGTTGGACCCTCTGTGCCCTCGGTTGCCCCCCGGGAGGTTGCAGGGTGATGCATGTCCCCTGGGTCTGGCCACCAGCCCTGATGTGATGCCTTTGCCCCCCAGCAACCAAGGTGGTCAGCCACTTGATCGAGAAGCTGCCGGGGAGTGTCGGGGACAAGTCACCACCTGCTGACGTCATCGTGAACATCATCGCAGTCCTCAACAACCTGGTGGTGGAGAGCCCTATGGCCGCCCGCGACATTGTCTACTTTGATGGCCTCAGGAAGCTCTTCTACATCAAGAAGAGAAGGGACAGGTGGGAACTCCCTGTGTCCTCTGCTGTCCCAGCTCAGACGTGGGGTCCTGTCCTGCTCTCCCCTTCCTCCCCTGGTCCAGCTCCCAGGTGCTGGGAGTCACCAAACCCACTCAGAGGGGTCTCCACTCAGAGTGGTCTCATGGCCACCTTCCAGCCCTTTGCCACCTCCTTAGGACACCCCACCATGGGGTTGCCCATCGTTCCAGCCCATCTGTGCAGCCACCTTCTTCCCGCCTGGGTGCTGCTCAGCTCTCCTGCCAGCAGCACGTGCTACCCTGCCCCTGCCCTTTAGTCTTCTGCCTCTTCCCACCAGCACCGAGTCCTCAGCCCCTCAGGGACCCTCTGGGGTGGCATCCTTGGGCTGAGGGGCACCCCCCGTATCCAAAGCTCATCGCATCCTGTCTCTGCCCCAGCTCGGACAACGAGAAGTCCTCCAGAGCGGCAGCCAGCCTCCTGGGCAACATGTGGCAATACAACAAGCTCCACCGGGACTTCAAGATGGTACGTGCCACCCTGCGGTGCCTCCCCCAGCCGCAGGGACGCTGGGACAGATCCCAGGGGAGGGTGGATCCAAGGGAGCCAGGGCCAGGGGCTTCTCCCACACCTCCCGAATGCTTCCAGGGATAGAACAGGCCCCAAATCCTGGAGGGGTGGGGATGTCCCTAGAGCATTGTCCCTGTGGTGGCACCTGCACCAGTGGGGTGGGGACAGCCACGTGCCCGATGTGGGGACAGTGTGGCCCTGCTGGGGCAGGAGCAGAGTGGGTTTGTGTTCGCATTCCCAGCGAGGGGTGGGCAGGAAAGGTGATGGCGCTGGCGTCCCCCGCGTGTGACGGGTGGCCTGTCTCCTTGCAGAAGGGGTACCGGAAGGAGGACTTCCTCAGCCTGTGAGGACATCCCTGGGCGACGGACTGCCCGGCCCTGCCTCTCCCCGCCGGGATGCCCCCTGGCTGCCGGCCCTGCCCTGGGGATGCTGCTCCGTAGCGTAGTCCCCCCTGTGTCTCTCCTGCCCCCCTCTGCCACCTCCCCCTGCCCCGGGCTGGGGGACGCTTGTCCTCCCTCCTGCCGCAGCCTTGAACCCAGCGTCTGCTTTTGGCTCTGCTGCAGGGACTCCAAGTAGTAGGGGGCTGCGGGTGCTCAGCCCCCGGGGACGCTTCCCGCTCCTGGGGAGCTGCTGCGAAGCTCGGCCTGTCCCAGGGCTTGGCAGAGGGGCAGGAGCCTCCTGCAGAGCAATGCTGGTGGGGAGGGGGGCTTCTGGGAGCACCCGATCCCGGCTCCCCCGAGTCACAGCACCCCGGGGGCTGGGAGGGGGCCGGTGTGGGGCTCACGGTGGGTTACACACGCTCTGCCCGGGCTGGGTGGGGATGGGGCTTTGCAGAGCTCGGTGGGGGTGGAGGGGCTGTGGGAGGTCTGAGGTGGCTTCCCACATTTTTATGGGGTGGCCCCGCGGCCCTGAGGAGCTGGGAAGCGGCATTGGTGACGTGGTGCCAAGTCCCCCCTTTGTCAGGGGTGGGTGGGGTGTCTCTGAGACTGCCCCTGCCCTCTCTGCCAGCAGCTGGGGGGTGTCTGAGCCCCTCTGTCCCCATCCCTACACCCAGCAGGGACTGTCCCTGTGCGGGCAGAGCTGCTCCTGCGTCTCCTTGCCGTGGGCTCTGCTGAGGGCTGGGCCTGGCCGGTGCTGCGCCAGCGGGATTTGGGCAGGGCCAGGTGGCCGGTGTCTGCCAGGCAGCATCTGCCCACGGGTGGGGAGATGCCCTGGGTGCCCGGTGCAGTGGGGTGGCGGGTCCAAAGCTCTCCCTGCCATGGCAGCGGGGGCCAGGCCAGGGCGCACGGGTGGGCTGTGGGGTGGCTTTGGGCTGCCGGCGGGTGTGGGGCTGGGGGGAGACCCTGCGCTTAGGGGGGCATCGCGCAGCCCCTGTGGGAAGCGAGGTAGAGTAGGTACAGGGGGTGTTGGTGGGGGGAGACTGGGCGGCGCTGCCAGGAGGGGCCGTGGTATGGCCCCCCCGGTGCGCTGGCACCCGGCGTGATCCGGGCTGGCGGGTCATGGTGCGTTTGTCCCCCCACCTCTCCGTGTACAAACCCCCCGAGCCCTGAGTATCCCCAAAATAAAGGCCTTGAACGATGCCCGCTTGCCCCTGCGCTCAGCCAGCATGCGGGAGAAGAGGTGCCATCCCCCCAGAGTGTCATCCCCACGGTGTCACCCCCTCGCTGCAGCTGGGATTGCTCCAACTCAGTGCGCTGGGGACACTGGCACAGGGACAGGACACAGCATGGCCGTGCCTGCTGAAGGACCCAGCGGTGGCACCCGTGTCCTCGCGGATGGAGCAGACCCACGGGGACGAGCAGCGTTTTATTGCCACGGGACTTTCCCTGGGAGAGAAGGTGCTGCGGCCGCTCCCCTCGGGCACTTCACAGCCCCTGGGACTGGGGCACGCTGCTCCTCAGAGAACATCACCCATCCCAGCGCCGGTCCATCAGGCAGGAAAAATGTCCCTGCAGCCCATGGGGAGGGAGGGGAGCCCAGCACCCATGGGTGCCCAGGCTCTGGGGGCAGGGGTATCCCCTGGGAATGGTGTTCCGCCACAGAGCGTGCTGCCAGGAGGAGCCAGCTCCTGTCATTCCCTCCGAGACCTGTGCTTCGGTCCCATCCTAAAGCCCAGGCTCCTCTGCCCGTGATCCATGTCTGTGCAGTCCCATGGAAAGGGGGACCCTGCCTTTGCTGTCCCATGCCCCCCTCAGATGTCATCCTCTGTCACCAGGCAGTAGAAGTCCGTGCGGGCGCCGTAGTTGCGTGACCCCAGGTCGGAGATGTCGAGCTCGGGCCTCTGGCTGTCCCTCAGCTGCGTGTCCTCCCTCGTGCCAGCAGCCGAAGCCACGGGAGTGCCAGGGCCACCGATGCGGGGAGGCGGGGGGCTTCCGAAAACACACCCCCGGAGGCCTGCAAGGAGCAGAGAGATGGGGGTTTGGTGGTGGGGAAGGGGCTAAACCCAGCCCGGCTGCCACGGGAGGGCGAAGCAAAGCCCAGAGGTGACCTGGGCACATCAGTTCCCCCCAGGAGAAGCAGCAGGAGACAAGGACCTGTGCCGAGGTCCCCGTCGGGGTGGAGGTCCCCACCGCTGTCCAGGTAGCTGCTGTGCAGGATCAGCATGGGGTCCTTGTCCTCCTGCAGCTGGGTCTGCGGGTCCCCCATGGTCCCCTGGAAGGACACCTTGCGGGGCAGGGCCAGGCACAGCTCCTTCCAGAAGTCCGACGAGGGGGTCTGCGTGGGGCAGGGAGGAGGCGACCCACGTCAGGACCACCACTAAGCCAAGCCCAGCCCCGCAGTGGGGCTGGGGAAGGCTCCGTGGGGCTCGGCAAACTCTTCCTGGTGCTGGGAGCTGAGCCAAGGCGAGGGCTGTGCTCCTGGCGTGGCAACGTGCCCACGCGCCGCTGGAGAAACCGGCCCAACCGGCTGCAGCGCTCCCGGGGGCTCCAGCTCCCAGCCTGGCCCCGAAATGGCCACGGCAGCCACCAGCCAAAGCTTTGCTCTGGGAGCCCAGGTTCACCCTGGCCAGGGGAGAACCCAGCGTCGCACGGGGCTCCTGATAGTGCACGTTTGGGGAGTGAGCACCCAGATCTGGGGCTGTTTCTGTTGTTTTTTTAAAAAATTGCCTCTAAGAGATGAGTGCCCTCAGCTGCGCTTTAGGAGCACTGTGGCACAGGGAACAGCCCTGGGGTGTGATGGGGAGGCTGACCCAAACCGGGGCGCTAGGGAGAAAAATGGGGGTGCTCAACTCTCACCATGGAGCCTGCTCGCCACACCAGCAAGGTCACGGTGCTCCGGTGCTGCTTCAGCAGGCTGATGGCAGGGTGGGTGATCTCCCGGTACTGGCTCTCGAAGACGATGAAGATGGGCTTCTTGGAAAGCTCCAGCAGCCTCCACAGCCCTTCCCTGTGGGACAGAAGGGTGGCAGGAGGGTGAATGACCTGCCGGCTCCTCTTTCCGGGAGCAGGAAGGAGCCACCCCTACCTGAAGCTGCTGTTGCACCAGTCTTGCTCCAGGTATGCGACGGAGAGGACCACGATGAGACGCCGGCACCGGCTCACGTTCATGATCAGGTCGGCCGAGGGCTCTGTAGGCAAAGGGATTTGAAGCCCCCGGGTGCCGGTGTCACCCCTCTGCCCGGGCCCGTGGGGCTGGTGCCTACCTGAGTTGGGCAGGATGGTTTGCTCGTCCAGGAAGAGCTTGTAGCCGTAGCGGTTTTCTAGCTGCGGCTTCATGATGAAGTGGACAAACTTTCGGTCATCAGGGGCAGCGGCGTGGGAGACGTAGGCATCGTACAGCTTCCCATCTGGGGACAGCCATGGGGAGAGGGGGGTGTCACACCGGGGAGGGCTCTGTGTTGGAGGGGAGCTTTTCCCAAGGTGGGGCACCACCTCTCTACCCTTCCCCAGGGGCTCACCGTTGATCTCCAGCTCTCCGTAGCGGTTGCGGTACCAGAGGAGGATGCTCAGGCGGCATCGGACGTAGAGCCCGGCCAGGAGCACCAGGAGTGCCAGGACCAGGAGGGCTGCCAGCACCGCGGGCACGTGCCCTGCCGCCTCTGCAGGGACAGGGAAGGGCACGGTGAGTGGGGACGGTGCCTCCTGGCCCCCATTTTCTGGGTTTGGTGCAGGTTTGGGCCGTGATACACTGCCCTGGGAGAGGCAGCGATGATCCCCGCGGGGCTGCCGTTCGCACAAGCGGGTCCTCCTCTGAGGTGTCCCTTCTCTGCCCCCAGCATGTCCCTACCCACTCGCCGCAGGGTGAAGGTGGCCGTGGCATTGCTGACCCAGCAGGCAAACACCCCGAAATCGGCATCCTGTGTCAGGTTGAGCTGCAGGACGCTGGCGAGGAGCCGCTCTGAGGCATTTTGGCCAAACCTGGGAGGAGATAGGGCCACCATGGGTTGGGTCATGCAGTGACCCACCATGGCAGACAGATAGATGGACGGATGGATGGACACGTCCCAGGGCAGGGTCCTTACCAGGTGGTGTCCTGGCTGCTCTCGCTGCCCAGCCACTGCCCGTCCTTGCTCCAGGCAGGGACAGGCTGGCAGTGCTCGGTGGCTGCCCAGCGCACGGTGCAGTTCAGGGCTACCCAGCTCCCCAGGGCCAGCTCCAGCGTCTCGTTGGCCACCGGGAAGAGGATCTCGGGGGGCACGCTGCAGAGCTCTGGGGACACAGTGGGAAGGGGGTTCGGGATGGGAAAGCTGGGCAGGCAGCCACCGTACCCATCCCGGCTTCCCCTGAAAAACAAGCTCTGCTGTGAGGGTCTGGCACCGAGCGGCACTTGAGGCTGTTTTGCAACAGGCTGAGACGGTTTTGGGGGCTGGGACGGACCCTTGCCCACCTGTTGAGGCAAAGCTGGAGCAGCGAGCAGGACCCCCGGCTGTGCCCACCATCGGGGGATCCTTCCCAACTGAAAACAGGTGAAAATTTTGATTTTGCAGCCTACCTGCCATGGTGCTCTCAGGCGATGTCTGGGGGGGCTGTCGGCATCACCAGTGGGCCACCGGCGGCAGGAGGGCCCCTGCGGCGCGGTGGCTTCCGGGGGGACAAAGTCCACTTGCCACCGCCGCAGGGCGGGCTGGGCCTGCACGAGATCAGAAATGGCTCCATGAGCGCTGGCTGTTCCGGGTCAGGCCGGCACAGGGAGTGTCCTGGGGGTCCCCGCGGCTCCCCACGGCGACTGGGGTTGGGGGGCAGCGGCTGCCACTCCAGCGAAAAGCCAAAGCCCTGTCCCAGCCACGGCTCGGTGGCCACCGTGTCACCTGCCCTCCCCGTGCAGCGCCGGCTCGCAGCCCGGCTCTCCCGACCGTGGATTTACGGGCGGGAGGTGATTAATGACCAACTGGGGCTGCAGGACGTTAGAAATAGCTCAAACCAGAGGCCGGCGAGGGGACATGAGCCACCACCATAGCTCACCTGCTGAGTGTGAAACCCTGGTGAGATGCCCCTGCTGCTGCGTCTGGGGGGGCTTGTGGGACCCCCTTTGTGCTACCAGCACCCCATCTGGGCTGCAGTGCTGCTGCCAGCCCGCCTGCCCGTGGAGGTTGCTAATTAAACAGCAGGGCGGTTTATTTATAGCAACATGGGCTTCCTATCTCGTGAGCTCTTGTAGTGTGTCACGTGTGGGGGCCAGGGGGGAGTGCGGGGCCGGTGTGTGGGGACAGTCCCCCCCCCCGGCCCTGCAGTGGTCCCATGGGAAGAGGGGGTGCAGGGAGGACACCCCACACCCCGCCGATACATGGCAGCAGGGAAAGGGGTGCTGGGAGCAGATGGCGAAGCAGATCCCAGTGTCGGGGTCAGGCTCCTCCGTCCCCAAACACCCGCAGAGCCCCCAGTGCGGGTGGTGTGTCCTCTGGGGACGATGCAGGAATAACAAGGACATCATGCTGCCGGTGACTCTGTGAGGTGGCACGACCGTAAACACCGAGGCTGGGAGGGATAAACATGGCTCTTGGCTGCCTCCTTGCCCCTGAGCTTCATCGCTCTCAATTGCCAACTGGTTTTGGGCAACAGTGGGGCTGCTGCGGCCAGGCTGGTCCCTGGAGGGACAGGACGGGACGGGCTGGGGGTGTCTGTGGCACTGCTCTGCTGAGAGCAGGGATGGAGGGACGTTGTATTCCTTTGGCAGAGCAGCCCCGGTGCCGGGGGTGACGCCGAGGGTCAAGGTACGGCGGGGATGCTCCTCACACGTTCAGCTTGAGCAGCTGGGAAGTCATTTAAACCTAAAGTATTAACTGGGTTTCTCGGTGGCTGGTGGAAGAGCAGGGGATGGAAACGAGCGAGGGAGATGAGCCAGCCCCCCCAGCTTTGGCACAGGGAAGGGGATGGAGACACTATGCTGAACGCTGTGGGACTTTCTCTGCCCGGTGGGGATGCTCCAGCTCTGCTTGGTCCTGCCCCGATGGGTCATTTGTAAATCGTTTCACTCTGATAACTGGAAATAAGGAAGCCCAACCAAGATGCCAGCCGGAGAGCGCAGGGAGGCCCTCAACGCCTTCCCAGCTCCATGGAGAGGCACAGCCGGCCAGGGCCCCTTCGCCCTGCGGCATGAAACGTGGGTGTCAGGGCTGCCGCCCGCCAGGGAGGGAGGAGCACGGGTTAACGGGCAGCAGCACCCTCCCAATCCCCACAGCTCGGGGCTGGGGACACCCCGCTTGTGCAGCGTGGCAGGGGACACCACGGGTGCTGTGGGGCGGTGGGTGATGGCCAGGCTGATCCCCCTGGAGCAGGGCCATGGGGCTGGGGGCTGGGGGGAGAGGGTGAAACCCTGCAGCCCCTGGCCCAGACGGTGTCAACGCGGAAAGGGGAGCGGAGGGAGAGCTGCATTTACCTTCCGAGCTTCCCCGGCTGCCCCGGCTGCAGCTTCCTCCAGCGCCTCCCTCCTGCGCCGCTCCAGCCGACTGGACCCGCCGGATCAGTGCTTCTTTTTTATCTTTTTTAAATAATTTATTTATTCCCCCCCTCCCCGGTTCAGCCCCTGCCCTTCGCCGGGCACTCCCACCGCCCCAATGGCGGGGCGCCAGGCCTGCAGGAGGGGTTGGCCGTCCCTCCCTCCCGCTGCTCCACCTCCGGCTCCACCTGAACCTGTGGGGGAAAAATAAATAAATAACCCTGGCTTTAGGGGAGGGGAAAAGGAGAAAAAAAAAAAAAAAGGAGAAAAAAGGAAGGCAACCCACCCAGCCTGCTGGGCCAGCAGCCCCAGGGAGCCGGGCACATGAAGGTTGCACGAGGCTCCTGGTGCCGAGGAGGAAATTCCCGGGTTCTCCATGGCTGGAAAAGCCCACGGAGGTGTCAGGGCAAGATGAAACCCGCACCCAGCACCCACCACCACCGGTAATACCAGCTCCCCGGGCCCTGGCAGCAGCCGGGGGCTTGCACTGGGGGCTTGGGGGTGTCTGCTCAGCGCAGCGCCCTGGGCAGAGCCTGCATTTTGGGACCAGGGTTTGCTGAGCACCGGCAAACTCGATACTCCCAGGCTTCATTAAGGTGAGTTACAGGTGGGGGGAGGCCGGGCAGACCCGGCTGTGCCCGCAGGCGTCTTCGAGTCTCCCATCTCTTTCCTTCTCCTCCATGATTTTAAAAGCCACTTTGCAGGTTGAAGCTGGTACCACAGGGTGGCTCCCCTGGCTGGCGCTGGCCACAGGGAAGCAGGCCCAGCCGTGGCCGCTGGTAAGGGCAGGTGATGGCTTGGAATAACGAGGGAGAAGGGGACGGGATCTCTCGCACACCCAGGCACAGGCTGTGTCCATTGGAGTGGCACAGCCTGGTGCTGCCACCAGCGAGAGAAACACCAAACTGACCCGCAGGTGCTGAGCAGCAAATATATCGTTGTCAGTGAGGTCATCACATGGTTTGGGGACAAAAAGGGAAGAAAAGAGGCTATTTTTCTCCTGCAAGGCCCCAGCTCAAGCGGGGTTAGAGGTCTCGGCACCTCGTCAGGCCTCCCCACTGAGGCTGGGCGGTTGAACAGCTGGCCGGGATGGTCTCTTTCAGCTTTCCGGCGTGTTTGTGCTCCTAATTATTCCTTTATTTTTTATTTTGTTTTTTAACAAAACCTCTCCGGCAGCCCGGGGGAATCACCCGGGCCGGGGTCACCGCCCGTCGCCCCGCTGTTTCCCTGGCAACGGTTCGCCGCCGGGCCGGAAGTGGGCTCCGCGCGGTGCACGCCGGGTACTGTAGTCCCGCCCCGGCACTACAAGATGGAGGCGCTGCCCTCATCCGACCCCAGTCCCTGCTGCCAGGACCGGGCCTCACCCGGGCCTGGAAACAGGGGTGCCGGGGGTTTAATAAGGCCGGGTCAGCGCGGAAGGCCCCGGAGATGCTGTGAGGACAGGCTGAGAGAGTTGGGGGGGGTTCAGCCTGGAGAAGAGAAGGTTCTGGGGAGACCTTGGAGCCCCTTCCAGTCCCTCAAGGGGCTCCAGGAGAGATGGGGAGGGACTCTTGCTGAGGGAGGGGAGCCACAGGAGGAGGGGGAAGGGTTTGACCCTGCAAGAGGGGAGATGGAGCTGAGCTGTGGGGAAGAACTTGTTTGGTGTGAGGGTGGTGAGAGCCTGGCCCAGGTTGGCCAGAGAAGCTGTGGCTGCCCCATCCCTGGAGGGGTTCAAGGGCAGGTTGGAGGGGGCTTGGAGCAACCTGGTGTGGTGGGAGGTGTCCCTGCCCAGGGCAGGGGGTGGCACTGGGGGGGCTTTGAGGTCCCTTCCAACCCAAACCATTCTGTGAATATGTAAAATATTGGTGCTGTTGACCTGTCGTGGGGGGAAAGGGATAGAGGGAACCCTATTGGAGGGCTGGGTCTCAGGGATCCTGGGGATGGCAAGGGCGTGGGGTGACTTGGTGGCAAATCAGGAGCTGATAAAACCTGTCCTTCAGGGTTGTTCCTGCGGGTAGGTAAGTTAAAAGTGAGAAGTGGAGGTGGTTTTTGGTCACAGTGGGGAAGGGACAAAAGAAGCCTGAGGGCTGAAGCATGGCTCATTTTGGTTCCCTGTGGGATAGTTAGTGGCTTTCCACGCTCTTGGGAGTGACATTCTGAGGCTGGGTTAACCCTGGTGCCTTCCTCTGCTGTTCTGACTCCGGTGTGTCACCCCTGGCGGAGTCACAGCCATCTGAGGCTGTCGCCTTCAGACCCTGCACTGGGGCTTGTGGCCTCATCCTGCCTCCTGCCACAGGTGGGAGTGCTGCTCAGGCATGAATGAAAATTTCTGTGTGGTGTAAGCTTGTTAATAGCCAATTCCTGATGCATTTAGCAGCTTGATGCTAATTAAATTTAAGCTACTTGGAGCTGCTGGGCAGCTATGTTCCAAGGCCATCGATACAGTATGAAACCAGGCTTCGCTTCCAGGTCCCAGAAATGAGAATATTGCTCCGGGGTGAGGTGCCACCTGGTAAGAGACCTTTAATCACAGTCGCTGCTCCTATGCGAGGAGGCACAGTGGGACTGGCTTTTTGCTCTTAAACTGGGACTGCCCGCACCCTTCAGGGGAGCTGAAGGCGGTGTGGCCTCTCGTGACACGTGCAGCGCTCTCGGCGCTTTGTGCAGTGAGAACCAGTTTAATTACAGGAAGAACCATCACTGCACAGGCTTCTGTACAGCAGCGTGGCTCTAGCCACAGCAGGGGCTTGGGCCAGCCTGGCTTTTAATTACAGCACAAGACAAATCAGCCCTAATGAGATAGTTGTTCGTGACCTGTGGTACTTGAGTTTGCTTATCTGCATCTTTCTGAGTTCTCGGGGTCGCTGTCACTGCTGTTACACCTGCACACATATGGGTTCAACCCGTGGCTGCCATGTTTCCTTCAGTTCATCCCCACATCTCTCCTCCAACACAAGGAGGCACCTACTGCCTTTCTGTAGAGGAGAGGATGAAAGGGAGAAGCCTGAGGCTGGGCTTTCAAAGCAATTAGAAGTTTCCAGTTCTTATAAAGCAAAAAGGCTTTAAAGCTTTGAAATGCTCTGGTGGATTTGCCCTGGAGTTACAAGGACCACAAGAAAGCTGGAGACCGAGCTGCGGTTGCCTGTCCCATGCTGCTGCCTCCCTCATTAGTTGAAATTAGAAAAATTAAGAGAGAGGCTTTTTCCCTGCACATTTGCAAACGCAGCTGGGTGAGGCCGTGTGGGCCTGGCGTAAGGTGTGCGGGGAATCTCAGGGTATCAAAGGGCGGTTTCTGCACTCGATGCTGAGGGAAGAGTCACGCGTTTGAGGGCATGTTATCATTCCTGGGCAGCAATGAACAAAGACTTTGTTCCTTGAGCATAAATGACTCTGCTTTGGGTTGGTAAACAAATGGGTAAAGGTACATATGGCAGAGAGCAAAGCTGAGAGCTGGCAACATGCCTGTGTGTATGTTAGAAGAGTGGCAACGCTGGCTGTGACACCAGCCCGGCCCTGGATGTGACCCCAGCTCCCTTCTGCTGCAGGGCTCTGGGAAGAGCGGGAGAAGTGCTGGGCTGGCTGGGCTCGGATTTAGGCTGGCAGGCTGTGTTTTGGAGAGAGAGATAACCCGTGGTAGCCTTACGGCCCAGGGTTTTCTGTGCAGCTGGGTGTTTCTGTTACCCCAGCACATTTAACAGGTTGTTTTCCCACTGTGTGTGGTCAGAGTCTCAGCTTCTAAGTGTCTCACCACCCAGTGCTCGCACTCGCCCTGAGCTCCGGCTACACATGAGCGCTTCGGCTCAGGCCTTTTCTGATTATCCACGTTAACACTAAAAAGTTTTGGTGGGGATGATTTCTCTGGGTGATGTCGAAGGCGAAGGAGGGAGGCAGGAATGATAGCGGTGTGAGTACAGTGAGTCAACGGCAGCTGAAACCCGGCCGCTGGTGTCGGCGCGGGCGTTACCTTTATTTACCGTTTGCGGTGGTGGCTGAGCCGGGCACAAGGGCTGGGAGCGCTCGGGGCAGAGCAGGGGCTGGGCCCGTGGCCAGAGGCAGCCGGGCTAACGGCGGCGTCTTTCCATGGCCCCACAGACAGCAGGCGGGGGCTGCGGCCACGGGGAAGCTGTGCCGGGAGCAGGATCATGGACAAAGAGGAAGAAGGACTTGAGTTTCTCAGCGGGGCGAGAGCCTGGAGGTCACTGAAGACAGAGGAAAAAGGGGCCAAAGTGCAACAAAAGAGCTGGCGCGGGAAGCTGGGAGGAGGTAACTGGCTTTTCCTGCGATGCCGAGTGGCACGTTAAGGCTGTGAGTGACGAGGAAGCCAGGTCATCTCCTGTGGAGCAGCGCTGCGCTCGCCCCGTGGCAGCCAGGTGCCCACCGCGCTCTGTCCCCGGTGCCAAAGCTCTGCCCGGCTCCTCGGCGTCCCCGGAGCGCGCTGTCCCCGGCTCTGCTGCAGCTCCCTCCCTTCTCACCGCCGTGCACGTCAGAAAGGACCCTGCTCCCACGAAGCTGCCCTCACGATGTCACTTCCCAGTTCAAGTCCAAGCTGGGACACGTGTCCCGGTGCCGCGGTGGCTCCTCCGGCGCTGCCAGACCGGGGAGGGGGGGCTCAGGTCCGTGTTCCTCACCTTCCTCCATGAGTGGGGGCTACACCTCGGTGGAGTACTCCATCATGCTGGGGAGAGAGGAGAGGGTGCTGTAGGGGGACTGCCCAAGCTGGGGAGCAATGGGGGGTGTGGAAAAATATTCAGGAGGGGAACAGGGTCTTTTGCCAAAAATAAATGGAGAAAGAGCAACAGGCTGTTTGTGGGAAATCCTTTCCTCAGTGGGAAGCCAGAGCCTGAGAGCTGAACTGTGGCAGCGTGGGGCGTCCTGAGCCCCGCTCGCCTCTGCTGTCCCTGGGATTTTGGGGTGAGAGCCGGGATTTGGGGTGGCCATGAAGAGGGTCAGGCTGAGCCCTCCTGCAGAGAGGAGTTGGTCCATGAAGGATGGCAGCACCAGGGTGGCCCAGCCTGTGGCTCTTGGCTACAGTGGTTCTGTTTCCCACTCAAATACTTGATTATTTTTTTTTTTTTAAACAAAGTTTAAATGGAAAATTTGGGAAAAATTGTTCCTTGTTTTAACTTGGAGCTTTTCTTTTTTCTGAAAGAAAAGCAAAGCCCAGCAGACCCTTCCTCTGGTGGGCTCTAGTATTGAATTGCCTCAGGTGGGACCCATTTCACAGGCCTCGAGTGCCTACAAGCACCTGGGCTAGTGAGTGGGGCATGGGGGGGAGATGGGCCCTCATTTATGGGTGATGCCGCTCATCTTAAAATGAGTGTTTTTGGCTGGAGGCCCCGGGCAGAGGCTGGGGTAAGAGCTGGGGGAGAAAGGTCCCCGAGGGCGGGAGCCGGCAGCCCCACCGTCCCCAGGCCTGCAGTGGCCAGTGGGGCTGTGGAGGGATGGGTCCTGCAGCTGGGCAGGTCTCCCCGGGACGTCACCCACCTCAGTTCTTTGTAAAGGTTGTTGTGTTTTCTGTCCCGAAATTGGTTCTTCACGGTCTTGGGGACGTCGGGGACGTACCAGGCCGCGATCAGTTTGACACACAGGGCCGCGTGCTGCGGGGGACAAAGGCAGCTGCCACGGTGAGGACCTCCCTGTGGTGGTGAAGGTGGCCCATTCCCTGTTTCCCCTGGCCACTGTCCATCCCCCAGTTGCCCCGTCTCCTCCCACCCCCCGGGTGCCCACCTCGAAGAGGATGAGGAAGGCCAGCCGGGCTGCGAAGATGTGCCAGAACTGGACGGTGTAGCTGTAGTCATCAGCGTTCCTGTAGTCCCGGTACCTGCGGCACAGCCCCCTTGGTGCCAGCCCAGGATCCCTCTGGGGGGTCTGAGAGGAGCCCTGGTGGCCACCCCCGAGCTCTGCCCCACGGCTGGCAGGTGGGATGGCACGGTGAGGGGCCAAGCAACGGCTGCTGTTACCTGCACTCTGTGATTTCTTGGCCCGGCAGCATTTTGGGAATCTTGGTGTGGGACTCGAAGTCCTTGATGCGGAAGATGGAGAGGCTGTGGTTGATGTAGCCGGTGGAGCAGCTGCGGGAGGGGGGAGCGGTGGCGTCACTGGTCCCGTGGCAAAGCGGGGGCTGTGGCTCCTGGCTGGGCTGGGGGGCTGGGGCATGCCCCTGCCAAAAGCCACAGCTCCCGTGTCTTTCCAGGGGATGCAGTGTCCCTCATTGCCACAAAGACTGTCTCCCTTCAGCTTTCCCTTCTAAGATGTGGGGTGGTTTCACCTCTGGGGTGTGGATTCTCTGGTGACTAGAGCACAGACTGCATCTCCCATCCTGGGGAAGCCAGAATCCATGCGGGGCTCCCCCTCCCCTCCCTGCCCGTTTTCTCAAATCCTGGGGGAATTGGGTGGCTCTGAGACTTCTGTCCAGCCTGACTGAGCTTGGCCAGTGGGCCAAGGCTGGGAGGAAAGGAGGAGGGCAGTCCCGTGGCTCTCCAGCAGTGCAGGGTGCTCTCGCCACTCAGGGACACCAGTTTACCCACCACAGGGATGGTGTGAGGAGGGGGCCAGCCGGGATGCTGCGGACGGTGCCATCTGGAAAACCTTCCCCCGCTCCCCTTTCCCCCCACCCCACTGTGGGGGGCCACTCTGCTGCCTTGTGCTTTGGCGCCGGTGGCAGCGGGGTGGGCAGGGACACCGCAGGCAGGGCAGTGACAGCCGAGCGGTGGCACTCACTCCACAGCAGTGCTGTTCTCCGTCATGCAGGGGCTGTAGGTGTACTTGTAGACCTGAATGGGGATGAAGTCAGAGGTGATGGCGATCACCAGCCCGTTCCCGATGACAGCCAGGGTGCCAATGGCCTCCAGGACCTGCAGCCAGATTCCTGTGGGGGGGAAGCGGTCAGTGAGGCCCCTCTGATGGCTCACTGCCACCATCTGAGAGCTGCAGACCCAGTCCCAGCTTGGGGACAGGCTTGTCATGGCCAGAAGAGGAAGGGAGGTTGAGAAGGGACCCTTTACTCCGTGAAAGACATTGAGGGGCTGGAGTGTGTCCAGAGAAGGGCAATGGAGTTGGGAAGGGGTCTGGAGCACACGGAGAAGGGTCTGGAGAACTGAGGAGCGGCTGAGGGAGCTGGGGGTGTTCAGCCTGGAGAAAAGGAGGCTAAGGGGAGACCTTCTCACTCTCTACAGCTCCCCAAAAGGAGGGTGTAGCCGGGGGGGTTGATCTCTTCTCCCAAGGAACAGGTGATGGGGCAAGAAGAAACGGCCTCAAGTTGCCCCAGGGGAGGTTTAGGATGGAGATTGGGAAAGATTTCTCCACTGAAAGGGTTGTCAAGCTTTGGAAGAGGCTGCCCAGGGCAGTGGTGGAGTCTCCATCCCTGAAGGGATTTAAAAGCCAGGCAGATGTGGTGCTGAGGGACGTGGATCAGTGGTGGGTTTGGCAGTGCTGGGTTGATGGTTGGACTTGATGATCTGAAAGGTCCCTTCCACCCTGTGCAATTCTATGGTTCTATGAAGGAGACCTCTAAGCAGGTCCTCAGCCTCTGCAGGGTCTGAAATCGCTTCTCCTTCTCCAACCCTGTGCTCTCCTACCTCCAGGATGAAGTGATATGGTCCCTGGCCAAGAGCTGCTCAAGGGCTTCAGCCAGGGAAAGAGTGTGAAGAGGCTCCTGGGGCCCTGTCTCACCGATGTCGTTGGCCTTCCAGGGCACGATGCGCCGGCGCAGCCGCATCATCTTGATGGCGTCCAGGCGGATCTCCAGGAGGTTGTTGCAGAAGGCCAGCAGCGGGGCAAGGGGGAAGGCGGCCACGAAAATGGTGGTGAAGCTGTACTGGATCACTGTGCGGGAGCAACACGCCACGTGCTGCTGTGACGCCACCCCAGAGGGGACATCCTGCAGGGCCCTGGCTGCTCTCTGGGTCTGTCCTGCTTTGTGGCTTGTGTCTGAGGGGCTTTGAGGGGGTGAGAGGGGGAGATAGACCTGTCTTGGGAACCCCACATCTCCCAGGGATGCCCACTTCTAACAGGGGGATCTGTGGGGGTCCCACCGGGCAATGGTTGACCAGCCAGGCAGAGGGACCATGGTGGGAATCCAGCCATCCCCTTGACACTGCTGGGAGGAGAGGAGGGTCCCAGGGCCAGCACCGTTGTCTGCTCTCTCTGGATTTGGGAATGTTCTCCTGGCTGGGTCCCAGAGTTCTCCCTCGCCCACGCAGGGGCTCCCCAGCATCAGGGTGTCTCCAGCCAAGGAGGACACATGGCTCTGACGCCCTGCCCTACGTACCCATCTCCAAGAACTCGTCAAAGAGGCTGAGGAATTCCACGTTGCTGAGACGATAGTTGTTCACCCACTGCCTTCTGCAGGCCTCCTCTTCCTCCTCCTCCTCCTCTGCTGACATTGACCTCCTCTTGGGGTGCTGCCGCTTCTGGCGTAGCTTGTGGGTTACCCAGCTGGTGAGGAAGAGTGAGCCATTGGGACTGCTGCCCGCAGAGGACAGGGGGGTGACCGCTGCCAGGGACAACCCTGGGGACCCCAGGCAGGGCAAAGGGGGGGATCTTGGCCTGGAGCCCGGGGTTACTCTGTGGGAGCTGGGGAGGTCCCGAAGGGGCACCAGGGGGCACTCCATGGGCTGGGGGCAGCTTACGGGCTGAGATACTCCACCACATTGCTGATGGTCTGCTTGAGCACCATGATGATAGCCATCTGGATGAAGAGGTCGGTGATGCAGCCGCTGGGGTGGCACTGTCAAGGGGTGAGAGGAGGAGCTGGGCACCGCTGGCAGGGCCACCTGGCCTGAGGGCTGCTGGCCCTGGGGGCTGCTGGCCCCAGTGGCTTCCACAGGAGAAGGCCGAGGTTCCCAGAGCCTGGCCGGGCAGCGGGAGCTGTGTGGGGTCAGGGAGCTCCACTGCAAGTGTCTCACCTCCTCCAGCCTCCACTTGCCAGCGACACGCACGTAGTTCCCGGGGTGGCCATTGATCCTGAGTGAGGGACCAACAACAGCAGTTGAGCCCCACGGATGGGGCATCGTCCTCTGGGCACCGGGGGAGAGGAAGGGGCTTCCACCACCCACCATGCCCATGGGGAGAAGTCGTGTCCCTCCTGAGGTCCCAGGTGGGACCCCTGTGCCTGTTGGGGAGGGCAGAGGGACTGGGATGTCCCTAGACCCTGGGGAGAGTTGGGGATGTGTGTCCCAAACCGGGGCTCCCCTCGGCTCCCCCCCCCAGCCCCCACTCACCGTCCCAGGAAAAAGGCGATGTAGATGAGTGAGGAGAAATTTGTGAAGAACTGGAAGGTGAAGATCTTGACGGTGAAGTTGTTCTCACGCTGGGATAAGGTCCGTGGTTTCTCTGGGGGGGGGGGAGTGAGGCTCAGGGGCTTGGTCGCAGAGTGGTGGGACCTTGCCCTGCTCCCTCTCAGATGCCCCAGCAGCTCTTTGAAGGTTGGGAAGGGTGTCTCTGCCCCTCCTGGAGCCTTCCCTGCCCTTGACTGAGCCCTCTGATGGAGCTGAGCCCAGCTGTGCGGGGGGGTCCCTCAGAGCTGTGAACTTGGGGGAAGGGGCCCTTCAGCTGGGGGGAGAACCATGTTGGGAGGTGTCCTGAGCTGTGGTGGTCTCCTGCTTGTGCCGGGTCATAGCTCTGGTGGGTGACTGTCCCCCCAAATCATAACGTGGCTATGGGATGGGCAGCACATGGGCCCCTGGTGAGCCTGTGTGTTGGGGGGCTGGTGGCTTCCCATGGGGACCTGCATGGCAGGAGCCACCTGGTGGAAGAAGCGAAGGGACCTGCATTTGGGGACCAAGAGGATGGTGCTGCTGGGCAGCTTGGGGTGCGGGTGGGAGACAGCCCCCCGTTTCCCTTACCCAGGTCACAGAGATAGAGGGCCACATGCCTGTTGACCTGCAGAATGGAGATATAAAACAAGAGGGGAGGGTTGGTGGTGGGAAGGCAAGGAGAAGACCCTCTGCCTGCCCCATGTCACTCCGCACCTTGGTCATGATGACGATGGTGATGTAGTGCAGCACGGCCCCCGTCATCACCGCCATGGTGTTGGCCTGGTCACGGAGGAACTCGAAGTCACTCTGGGTGAAGAAAGCTGTTGCCACCACCCGGTAAATGACAAGCCCATGGGCGATGCCGATGATCACAGCGATCTGTGGAGGAGGAGGAAGAGGGCAGTGGGACATGAGAAACCCTGTATGGTGGGCACCTGCTCCGTCCCACCTGGGGTGGCCCCAAGTGCAATGCTCAGTTCAGGATGAAAGGTTCATAAGGTGGACCTCTCCACCTGAACTACTTGTCTGGACTCTCTCCAGTGGCCCACGGGGAGAAACAAGGGCATAAGGCTTTGCTTCTTACACTCTGTCTCACCACCTTCCACGGTGAGAGCAGAGCCCTCAACCCAGATCCCCCAAGCGTGGTCGGCCTCTCCCGTGAGTGTAGGGAGGCCCCAGATCCTTGTGATGGGGACGGACCTGCCCTGGCAGCCTGGGTCCTGCCTTTGCTCTGGTCACAGAACCCTTTGATGTGCCGTTCTTGCAGCAGAGCAGGGAGGGAAGGAGGAAAACCCATGTGCCCTTGAACTGGGTCTTCCAGTGTCCGCCCTGGCACCTACCATCACCAGAACCAAGAGGAGGATGATGGTGCTGCGGAAGTAGGAGTGCTGGTACTGCTGGGGTTTGTGCTCTGAGTCGTTGATCAGCTCCATAGCCAGCTCCTCCTTAAAAAAATAATAGAAAAATCAAAAAATGTGAAAGAAAGGATCTGTCAGAGCTGTGCCCAGGCAGCAGAAAGTCCAGGAGTTGTTATGTTGACAGACATAAGGGATGAGCAGCACCGGAGAAGAACAGGGATGGTCACCCAAGCCACAGCAGTGTGGCCAGTCCTGACTGAGTTCCAGCCCCTGGGCAGAAGAGGAGGTGACTAGCAATGTGGGGAGATGGCTAGTGTCTGCTTAACGCTCTGGAGGGCTCTGTCTCTCCCAGCACGGTCAGATGTTGGATTTGCTGTTTGTTCAAGTGTCTCCATGAGATGCTACATCTACAGAGAATCAAGCTGGGCCAGGGGGTCCCTGTGAGGTGTCTTTGCTGTGGGTCCAGCTGGCTCCTGTCCTGGGAAGGGAAGCACCAAGCCAGGAAGATGCCATCCTCACCTCTTCTTCATCCCACTTGTACAGGTCCCAGTTGGTGACCACTGTGGCTCTCTGCCTCTTCCACAGCTCCAGGAACACGGTGGCTGTGGGGGCAAGGAGAGAGTGCAGGGACACTCAGGGATGGCTCTGGAGGCAAAGCCACCCCTTGGTCCCACAGAGCAGGATGGACAGTCCCTCATGGCAAATCAACCTGGAATGCCCCTGACCATGAAGGACAGGCAGCCACCTCTGCATCTCAGTGACCGGGGAGGACCTGGAGGTGCAGCAGTGAGTGCTGGGCCCCACGGGGACGGGATGGAGGTGTGGGGTGAGCTTTCCCTGGGAGCCTGGCCAGCTCTGGCCTCTGCAGGGGGCTTGGCATAAGCCAAGATAAGCACTGGGCTGTGCTGCTGAGGTGGGCACCTCCACACAGCCCCCGCCAGACATGTTACTCTGGAGTCATGAGAAATACACCTTCCAAGTGGAAGATGCATCCTGCCCTGCGCCCCAGCACGGCTGCACCTCTGCAAATCCATTCAGCCACCCCTTAATTAGTCTGGATTGACCTCCTTGAGCTTGTCCCTGTGTAACCCACCCCACACAACGTGCAAGATGGTGTCTGTGACCTGCTCGCACCATGGTCCCACCATGAAATGCCCACCCTAGACCTGTGGTGGGGTTTGTAGCTGATACGGTGGTGGGATTCCATCAGCTCATCCCACAGCAGCTGTGTGACCTGGGAAGGTTCATGAGAGGTCTGGGGTCCCTCCTCCCTGCAGCTGTGACCACTTGTCAGCAGGTGCTGGAGAAATCCAGTGAGAGGCTGCTGGTGTTCTGCAGAAGGTTGTGGTGGGTGAAAGCTCTAAGGAGGGACAGGTAAGGAGTGTTTGGGGAGCTGAAGGAAATTGCTGGGGTGTTTTAGTCCTTTGCTCTGTCTGGAAGGGGAGCTGGTGGCCTTGGGAGTGGAGGAGAGAAGGACTAAAAAGCTCCAAAATGGCAAAGTTGTGTTGGTGTCCCATTTTCCTCCACCTGCTTTCCCCCTGAGCCGCCATGGGCTGCTCCCTCGTGTGTTTGGCACCAAGACATGGACACCTACCCCAGATGGCCATGAACATGGCAAACAACACCGTTCCCTCGTTGTCAATCATATGAGTGACCTGGAGAAGAGGAAGGAAGAGGGTGATGGGGACAGCAGGGTGCATGGGCTGTGGCACGTGGGGTCTGGGGAGAGGTCCCTGGGCTCAGTGGTCCTCCCCCTACCCCGGTCCTCCCCCCCACCCAAGACAGGTAACAATGCTGCAGGAAAGGGATGGGCACTGGGGCTTGTTAGGGGTAAACTCGTTAATGGTTGGACTTTAGGCTATTAAAGGTCTTTTCCAGGCTAAACAATTCTGTGTTTCTAACTTTTCTGTGGTGGGAATGGAGTTCAGGATCTGGCTGCAGAGTTAGTGGAGGTTTCCAGTGATGGTCACTGCTTTTCTGGGGTGGCTTTTCTCTCTAGGGGTGTGGGACCAGCAGAGGAGCGTGTCCCCGTCCTGGGAGGGGGGTGCCCACCTTGGCGTAGGTGCAGGTGTCAGAGAGGAGCCAGAAGGGGCACTTCTGGTCACAGAGTGGGCACATGAGGGTGTCGGTGGCTTCGCAGATCTCCTTGCTGAAGAGAAAGGGGTGGAGGGAAGTGAAGGGGGATGATGGTGGCTCAGGGCCGCGTCAGGGGTGAAGGCTCCTGGAGGGGCCGCGCCTTCAGCTTTCCCCACTGCCTTACCTCACCTGGCTGGAGCTGAAGATGGTGATGCCAGCCACAAAGGTGACCAGCCCCACCACCGCGGCGACTCCCAGCAGGCAGGTGTACCAGCCCAGCCAGGCGAAGTACAGGGCCACCTTCTCACCGAAATAGCTCCTGGAAGGGAAGGCGAGGTGTGGTTTGGGGCCAGAGAAGGCACCACGTCATTAGGAGTCACCAGAAAATGCTCTTCCAGCCCCAACAGGGTGTCAGGTCCAGGAGCGGCCGGGCTGTCTGTGTGTCTGGGGATGGAGGGCAACAGGAGGCTGTGGTGGGGACTGGCGGCGTCTGCACTGTGTGGGGTCCTGCAGGTCCTGAGGTCCTGCTCTCAGTCAGCCTGGTGACTAAGATTTTCTTTTTTTTCAATTTTTTCAAAATCTTTTTTCTCCCCCCTTGGCTAATAGGCCACAGGGAGAGCCCCTCTCGCTGGTGCCCACCTCCATGGGGAGGTCAGAGGGGTGGGAATGGCCGAGAGACAGAGTTGCAGTTGGAGCCTGCAGAGCAATCGTAGGAACGCCAGGGCTGAAGGAGATGAGGGGGCTGTGGGGTCCGGTGTTTCTCAGACCAGAGCAATTTCTCCTTCGGGGCTCAGCTCCCACCCTGCAGGGCTTTCACCTCCTGCTCTGGCGGTGGCAGCATCTTGGGGTTCCTGGGGTGGGGAAGAGGGCTGGGGACGTGGGTGGGATCTGACTGATGGACCTGCCTCCCCTCCCGTATTCCAGAGGAATTAACATCCCTCCAGCAGCCAGAGGTACCGATGTGCTCCCTGGTCTTTGCTTAAAGCAAACAAAAGCCCCAGCAGTCTGTCCCTCCTCCAGATTTCACACTTGGCCCCTTAATCCTTGCGAGACAGCAAGGAGTCACCATGCACGGACTGAGAACCAGGAGCTGCCTGCCCTGGGGAGCCCCCGGTGCCTCTGCCGGGCTCGGAGGCTGTAACAAGCGTTTGAGGAAGGGAGCACATCTCTGTTCTAACATTTCATCTCCCTGAGAGCCCAGCGACTTCATGGAGCAGCACGTTCTCCTTCCCTTGACTGCGAGGCTTCGTTTTCTTCCCCTTTTATCACAAGAGCCGTGCTCTTTCCCGGGTCGTTCTGTGGTTATTGGAGCCCCTGGTTGCCCTCAGCGCCCCGAGCTCAGCCCTGGGCCGGAGGCTCCGTCCCCCCTCCCCTTCCTTCTGCAGGTGGGAGCGTGCAGTTGGAAACGAGGGGGGCTCATTAAAACCCACAGGGATGTGGGGGTTGTTCCCTGCTGCGGGATTAGCAGAAGGAGCTCGGTGCCGCAGGGACAACCCTCGGGCTAAGGACTGCAGAAGCAGCCCCAGACTGGTGAGAGGAGCTGGGTTCAAACTAATGATTTCAAAGAAAACACAGGGTCCTGGCAAAGGGCATGGAGCTCCCCGGGTTTCAGGTGGGATGTCTTGGTGAGAGGGACCTGCCCTGCCTCTTCTGTCCATCTTACCTGATCTTCTCAATGGGCTGTTTGCGAAATATGTTTCTCCAGCGAGCCCATTTCTCCTTGAGGAAATCCGTTGCCTCTTCTTTCTGGAGAGCAGAGCAGTCGGTCGGGTACGGGGATGACGGGGCAGCCCTAACCCCCACCCCAGCTCCCGGGACCTCCGTCCTGCCCCCCACTCAGAGAGGTCTCCATGCAGCCCCAGTCACCCAAAGGTCTCCCACACCCAGTCTTGCTCCTCCACCTCTCGTGGTTTTTCCTCCTGGGCACCCGTGTCCCCGGCCTCACCTTGTGCAGGGGAAACGCTGCCTCAAAGACCTTCTTCTTCATCAGATCCCGCAGCATCTCTGGTGGTGGAGTGGAACAGAGAAGGTTAGTGAACCTCTGCTCTCTCCCCAGGTGCTCCCTGCCGGGCAGAGTCATCCCAAACTTTTTCTGGAGCCTTTGGGGGGGGGAAACAAACAAACAAAAAAAAGCCCCGCCCGGGAGAGGGTGAGTTGTTCAAAGGGATCAGCGTTAATCCCTGCGGTTGTGCCGGGTGCCGCGGGCTGCCTGTGCCTGGCTCTGGGAGCCAGCCAGGTCCCCGGGTCCAGGGAGGCAGCCAAAAGCCTGCACCGGTGCTGCCCCGCTGCTCCCGGGGTGTCGGGGAGGGACGGGCTCCTCTGGGGGCCCAGGAGAGCTGGGTGGGGGGCTTGGGGAGAGAGGGCTATTGCTGGTTCCTGCAGCCCAAACCTCCCAGCCTCTGGAAGAAGCAGCAAATTTCCTTGTGTGAGCTGCCCCCTGGCTCTGCCCCCTCCTGGGGGGCTGAGTGACTGGGGGTGTCCGTGCCCACCACGGTCCAGGCTGAGCATCCCCCTGCTGGCCCCCATCCCTTACCAAAGTCAGGCGTCGTCGTGTGGTGCAGGATAAAGTGCACAATCCGTATCCTGAGCAAGGAGAAACTGTGGTTAAAGGAGTCTCTGGGGCTACAGACCAGGTTTGTGTGGCCCTGGAAAACGGGGGAGGGCAGGGAGAAGGGTCCTGGAGATGCTGGGAGGGCTGGAGCCCCTCTGCTGGGAGAGGGGGCTGAGAGAGTTGGGGGGGTTCAGCCTGGAGAAGAGAAGGCTCCGGGGAGACCTTCCAGCCCCTTCCAGTCCCTCAAGGGGCTCCAGGAAAGCTGGGGAGGGACTGGATGAGGGAGGGGAGTCATGGGAGGAGGGGGAAGGGTTTGACCCTGAAAGAGGGGAGATGGAGCTGAGCTGTGGGGAAGAACTTGTTTGGTGTGAGGGTGGTGAGAGCCTGGCCCAGGTTGCCCAGAGAAGCTGTGGCTGCCCCATCCCTGGAGGGGTTCAAGGGCAGGTTGGAGCAACCTGGTGTGGTGGGAGGTGTCCCTGCCCAGGGCAGGGGGTGGCACTGGGGGGCCTTTACGGTCCCTTCCCACCCAAACCATTCTGTGACTCTGAGGTGTGCACCAGAATCCAGGGCAGGGATGGGGAGCTGCTGGGGATGGGGAGGAGCCAGCAGCTTTGCAGGTGGAGGTGGGAATGAAAAGCCTGGCAGAACCGTGAGCTGGGCTGGGGAACGGATGCTGGGGCGGAGGAAGGGGAGCCCAAGGTGCTGGGAGTCAGTAGCCCAGCTCAGCACCCACCTGGTGGTCTCTGGTACGTCACAGCGGGCATCGGGCCTGCTGCCGGGGTTATCAGGGTTCCACAGGAGCTGCTGGTATTTGCGGAAAATCTGTTTTGGGGCACGGACCCCGTGAAACAGCTTCTCATCCTCAATTTTCTAGTGGGTGGAAGAGAAGGGCTGTTAGAACGATAGCAGCGGGGCAGGGAAGGGGCAGAGCTGTGAGGTCCAGGGGTTATGACTATTAATTTTTGGTCCCCCATTAATTTTTCAGCACTGATGTAGAGATGGGGTCAATGTTCTGGGTCTCTCCCATCTCCTGGGGTGCAGGAGCCCAAACTGGGCTCAGAACAGGCACCACAAGAGCCAAGCACCCGCTGCCTTTCCCTCCTGCAGCCCCTCACCTTGATGATGAACCCCTTCTTGCTCAGCTCGTCCAGGAACTTCCTCCTCTTGGTCTCCTTCTCGCTGCCCACCTCATGGAAGTCACTCACCAGCACAAAGTCCCACTTGTCTTCATCCTGCCCACAGAAAATACCCGGGGTGTGTGGGGGTGGCAAGCCCAGAGCTCACTCTCTCGGCTCCAGGTTTGGACCTTCATCGTGACTGTGTAGAGGGTCCCTGGGAACTGGGAGTGGGTGGGAGAGCGGGGATGGGGAAACTGAGGCAGCTGCTGCCTTGGTGCTGCCCCACTGCCCTCTTTGAGCTGGGCTGAGCTGGCTGGGAGTGCAGCGGGGGCGAAGTTTACCTGGGGGATAAAAGCAGAGTCTTCCAAGGGAAAACGCCTCCAGGGGGTCAACGGAATTTCATCCTGCAGGAGAGAAAAGGGCTGAAGGCTTCAGCGGGGTCTCTGGGAGATCCTCCACCGGGCATGGAGCAAACCTCTGCCTACAGGGGGTTTGGACAGTGTTGGGCTGCCCTGGACCAGCGCCTGCCGGGGACACCGGGACCAGGCTGCCCTGGAGTACGTGTGGGCACATGGAAACCTGCCCCTCGGCAAAGCCCCCCCGGCTTTCAGGGGTCCCTGGCTGTGCCATCGCTCCCACCCCCAGCACATCAGAAGCAGACAGAGTCCATTCGATAAAAGGGCATTTCCACATGTGCCCCGGAGCCACCCAGCCCCGTTCTCTGGCCGGCACCCACCATGGGGTGCCCAGGGATGGGGGCACGGCCAGGCTCCCCCTAAACCTCCTCCCGTGCTCTCCCCTCTCCTGTTTGGGGTCTTCCTCAGCCAAATATAGCTCCGTGTTCAGGGTCCCCAAGGGACTGCTGCTCTGTGAGAGCCTGCACCTCCTGGAACTCGAGGTGCCCAGCGCCTGTGGCCTCCTGGGGTCCCGAGGGAGCCAGGCAGGAGGGAAAAACCCTCCCCTCCCTCTGCCCTGGGGTTCGCTCCTCCTTGTTTCTTCCCATGCCCTGACGTTTGTGCTGGGAGAGCAGCCGCTCTCGCTCCACGCTACGGTGGTTTTTACAGCCTTTCGTCAGCCTTTCCCCCTCTTCAGCTGTTCCTGTCAGACCGGGCACCGCGGGGAAGGGAGTTCCGAATTCCAGCGAAGGGAGAGCGGGGCACGGGCTGTCGGGGGCTTGTGCAGCCCTGCAGCCACGCAGGTGAGGAACCTGAACACCCCGGGTGCCTCGGCCCGTGGCCAAGGGACAGAGCGGGGAAGAGGAGCTGCTGGTGTTTGGCTTCTGCCCGGCTCCCCCCCGTGTGCCACCGGCTCCGAGGACAGGGGCTGCGCAGGGCCGAGTACCATGGGTCACCTTCACTATTTAAGTCTAATTATGCTCAGACACCCGAGTGGTGTGGCTCTGGGAGTGCGTGGAGGAAATAAGGTGGCCCCGTGGCAGCTGCCCTCGGCGCAGGATGATCATTTCCCATCCTAGGGTGTCCCAAAGGACGACGCAGCGAGCATCCCTGGGGTGGCCTCTGCCCAGGGTGATTTCCCAGCCCAGGGTATCCCATAGGATGCCACAGTGAGCACCTTTGGGTGGCCTGGACCTGGTGGGTGCCCGGGACTGGAGCTCATCAGCCTCAAACCACTTTGTCCCTGGCTTCCCTGGTGCCATCTCAGCCTGGTCTTGCAGCCACAGCTCTCTCTTGGGCAAGAGGGGATTAGTCCGACCTGTCTTTCAGCAGCTCAGCAAGAGCCAGGCTTCAGGTCCCGGTGAATGTGGTGAGTTTGACAATGACGTGCTCCATGACAGGGGCAAGGAATGAATCCTGTCTTAAAAATGGCATTTTGGGGGCTTTTCTGCATTTCTCTGATGTGACTGACGGCGCAGCCCCACAAACAGTTATGTCTCCTGTCCCCAGGGCATGGTGAAGCTGCACAGAAGCGGGAAGGAGCTGCCAGGGGACAGGGACATCATCAGAATTGCCACCGAGGAGCCAAAGCGGTGCCTGGCCAGACGAGTTCCTCCGGCTGCAATCTTGGGGGCAGAGCCACGGTGGTGCAACCGTGCCCTGTCGTAAGATCTGGGTGCCAGGCTCTGGCTGAAGAATGAGGCCATGGGAGCAGGAGAGACGGGGATGGGGAAAGGGCTGAAACCCTCTGCCAAATCCTCTCTCACGTGGAGCTGGGGCCTGGCTTCGCCCAAAGTGGGAGCCGGGAGGAGAGTGATGGACGGAAAGGCGAAGGAGGAGGCTCGAGGAGAGGGATGTTCTCCCCAGAAGGTGCTGCTGCAATAAGAACCGGGCCTTCTCGCTGCTAAAAGGTACCCCCTCTCAGGTCAGGACGCAGAGGGGGGGTTATGGTGCTGTCGTCTGCTCCCCCAAAGCTCTGAGCAGGCTTTGGGGTGGGAGAACTGGGCTTCGGCTCGGGTTGGTGTCCCCAGGAGGGTGAGCACCTCTCCCTGTCCCTGGCCAAGAGCCCATCTCGGGGCACAGGGGTGGGAGGAGGAGTCTCTGCCCCCCGGCTGATGCTGGCACAGACCTAGTCTGGCACCACCTCTCCGCAGGTCCCCGTGTCCTGTTCCTGCCGGGCTGGTTTCTCAGATGGGCTGCCAGGGCTGCCACCTCCCAGCTCTGCCTGTGTCCCTGCCACGGGGACCGGGGGTCTCAAGGAGTTCCTAGATGCACCTCAACACAGTGTCCTGCTGGTGTTGACCCCCCAGCAGTGCTCAGGAGGTGGTGAACGGATCCAGTAGCATCCCAGCATCTGTCTCCAGGTGGCTCCCAGCCCTGCTGGCTGCAGCCACGGTCCCCTGGTCACAAACCAAAGTGTCCTGGCCAGAACATGCGTCTCCTGGGGAAGCAGCTGATGGCATTTCCAAGGCAGGCTCACAAATGGGACGTATCCAGCCATGGGGCTTGGGCTGCGTAGCCGGGCTGGGGGTCTGCAGCATCGGAAACCTTCCTCCCCAGATCCCTGCTGGTGCTACCAGCCCCTGCCTGTCCCTCCCCATGGGGAGGGCATAGGGCTGAGCCTGCAGAGCTTCAGCAGAGCATCCTTCCTCCACCAGCATTCCCGGTCGGAACACTGCCGGTCCCTCTGACCTGACACAGCCAGATCCTGCCCCTGCTTCTCCCTGCTCCCGAAATAGCAAGCACCGATTCTAATCCTGTGAGGGAGTCGTTGCTGTTTAGTTTTCCAGTTAAACCCTAAGAGGGGGTGGGGGTGCTCCCCAGGCCGCCCTGTACGGCGGCTCTAGGCAACAAGGATGGGGTGGGAGCGGGGTCCGGCTTTTCTCCCTGTTCCCATAGCAACGGGATTTACCCTGGTACCCGCTGTGGGCACCGCCGGTGCCTCTGTGCGGGACTGCACAACGGGGGGAAATTTGCCAATTACTCTCAGATTATCCCCGGCAGTGACAGCTACAAACTGCCCTGGGCAGCAGAGGGGGTGAGCAAACCCCCCGGGAGGGGAGCACGATGGCTGCAGCATCCTTGCCAGGCAGGGGCTGCTTTACAGCAGCCTTGGCTACTGGGGCTCTCTCCCGGGAGCCCAGCCTGCTTTTGGGGCCAGATGTGGCTTGTTGGCAGGGACGGTGCAGGGAACTGGCATCACTGGCACTGCCACACCTATTCCTTGTGTCCCGGGGGACGAGCGATGCGGTGGGACGATGCGGCACAGGGCACCCAGTCAGCCCCGCGCAGGAGAAGCCACCTCAGCTCCAGAGCCCTTGTGTAAACCCTGGACTCTAATCCCTGCTATCGAGGAGGACGGTGCCCGTTTCGCTCTTTCCTGCCCTGCCACTGGAGACCCACTGGGCAAAGGTGTAGGAGGAGTAACCTGCACAGTGAGAAGCAGGAATTTCAGTGCCAGAAAGGGATTGTGTGCCCTAAAGCGTGGCTGGATTCAGTGGGTCCTTGTCCCCTTGTCGCAGGGCAGGGACCCCCAGAGCGAGGGTACCGGGTCCTTTAGAGACGGTGACAGGCTGGGGCTGCAGTCACTGCGTGAGGAACTCAGGCAAAGGACCTGGACAGGATCTGGCATCCTTGTTTTCCTTTCCAGTCATGGATCGGGGAGGGCTTGGGTGGTTCCTGTCACCCACACTGAGATGAGCAAATTGCTCTTATCTCGGGATGCTTCTTACAAGCGCTTCCCTTAGAGCACTTAAACCTTACCTCAGAGTTTCCCAAGAAATGTGACAATCTGTAATTGAACAGGCAGGTAGCACACCTGTGCATTTATTGTTGCCCCAATCTAGAGAGTTTCCCTGGCATTTTTTGAGTAAAAGAAAACTCTTTTTTTTTTTTCTCTTTCAAGCTGGAGAAATGATATTTCTCAGCTCCCCTCTCCCTTTGCTTTATTCCAGGTACTCCTGGAAGACCTGGGGCTGTCACCTCCACTGCTGTTTGTGGTGGGTTTACACAAGAGAAAGACCTGGTCTCGCTCTAAACCAAACCATCCCTCTCTGATCCGTGCTCTGGCCCCTCTGAACCCCGGTACCCACCCCTGGGGCCACGCATGTCCCCCCCAGCCCGATGGTCCTGGGCTCTGCTCTACCGGGCTCCCAGTTCAGGATGGGCAGAGCCCCCAGCGCACCCCGCTCTCCCCACCACCAGCAGGAGATTGCTGGCTGGGAAGAGGGACTGGAGCTTTGCGGTGTGTTTCGAGGGGTTTAGAGGCTGAAAGCAGGTGAGCAGCAGAGATCAGAGCGCAGAGTGACCCCCGTCCCCAAGCCGCAGGTGGCCCAGAGGCGCTGAAAAGCAGCTTCTGGGGAGCAGGTGGGCAGTTTCTGTCTCCTACCTGCATGGTGAAGCGCGGAGCCTCCCTCACCCCCCCGGCTCCCTCGGCTGCCCCGGGCAGGTCTCCGTGGGGCCGGCGATGGGGGATGCAGCTGCCGGCGGGACGGGCTGCGGGGCTGGCGGGGCTCCTGGCCGAGCACGGTGTCCTGCCCCGTCTCCGTCCCCCGAGGTCTCATGTGCACCCAGCAGCGCCCTGACTTCCGCGTGGGACTGCCCTGCCTTGGGCGGGAGCCGCGGCGCCTGGCAGCGGGCACACACCGGGAGGCGGTGAGAGGGTTGCCCTTCACCCTGGCCCTGAAGGAGCCGTGAGGCTGGGACCACCCCACAGAGCAAGGGGGTGACCCTGCCGAGCTCCCCTGGCTCTGCCACCCCTGCCCTCCTCCTCCTCTCTGCCCCTCTGGCTGCATCCTGCCAGGAAGGATGTGACAGTCCCCAAAGGGTGTCACAAACGGGCAGGAGGAGGAAAGGAGGCATTAGCAGAAGCTCTGGAAAGCGTTAAACTATTTCTTGCGAGGAGGGGAAAACCCCATCAGACCTAAAAAGGGAAAATGAAGCTGGGCTGTGCGTAACCTGCCTCGTTCTTGGGGTGATGCCTGGGCGCTGCAGAGGAGATCGGATGCGAGAGGCAGGGGATGGGAGCGTCCCGGGCTTTGAGAGCAGATGGGATGGGGCCAGAGGTGAGTTTGTTACAGCCAAGGTGAGGAAAAGGGGCAAAGCATGAGCTTCCAGGAAAGC
>NW_015090829.1:1103140-1107390 GCF_001431845.1 Calidris pugnax | reverse complement strand
TTTAGTAAAAGAAAACTCTTTTTTTTTTTTCTCTTTCAAGCTGGAGAAATGATATTTCTCAGCTCCCCTCTCCCTTTGCTTTATTCCAGGTACTCCTGGAAGACCTGGGGCTGTCACCTCCACTGCTGTTTGTGGTGGGTTTACACAAGAGAAAGACCTGGTCTCGCTCTAAACCAAACCATCCCTCTCTGATCCGTGCTCTGGCCCCTCTGAACCCCGGTACCCACCCCTGGGGCCACGCATGTCCCCCCCAGCCCGATGGTCCTGGGCTCTGCTCTACCGGGCTCCCAGTTCAGGATGGGCAGAGCCCCCAGCGCACCCCGCTCTCCCCACCACCAGCAGGAGATTGCTGGCTGGGAAGAGGGACTGGAGCTTTGCGGTGTGTTTCGAGGGGTTTAGAGGCTGAAAGCAGGTGAGCAGCAGAGATCAGAGCGCAGAGTGACCCCCGTCCCCAAGCCGCAGGTGGCCCAGAGGCGCTGAAAAGCAGCTTCTGGGGAGCAGGTGGGCAGTTTCTGTCTCCTACCTGCATGGTGAAGCGCGGAGCCTCCCTCACCCCCCCGGCTCCCTCGGCTGCCCCGGGCAGGTCTCCGTGGGGCCGGCGATGGGGGATGCAGCTGCCGGCGGGACGGGCTGCGGGGCTGGCGGGGCTCCTGGCCGAGCACGGTGTCCTGCCCCGTCTCCGTCCCCCGAGGTCTCATGTGCACCCAGCAGCGCCCTGACTTCCGCGTGGGACTGCCCTGCCTTGGGCGGGAGCCTACCTGCATGGTGAAGCGCGGAGCCTCCCTCGCCCCCCCGGCTGCCCCGGGCAGGTCTCCGTGGGGCCGGCGATGGGGGATGCAGCTGCCGGCGGGACGGGCTGCGGGGCTGGCGGGGCTCCTGGCCGAGCACGGTGTCCTGCCCCGTCTCCGTCCCCCGAGGTCTCATGTGCACCCAGCAGCGCCCTGACTTCCGCGTGGGACTGCCCTGCCTTGGGCGGGAGCCGCGGCGCCTGGCAGCGGGCACACACCGGGGAGGCGGCGAGAGGGTTGCCCTTCACCCCGGCCCCGAAGGATCCGTGAGGCTGGGACCACCCCACAGAGCAAGGGGGTGACCCTGCCGAGCTCCCCTGGCTCTGCCACCCCTGCCCTCCTCCTCCTCTCTGCCCCTCTGGCTGCATCCTGCCAGGAAGGATGTGACAGTCCCCAAAGGGTGTCACAAACGGGCAGGAGGAGGAAAGGAGGCATTAGCAGAAGCTCTGGAAAGCGTTAAACTATTTCTTGCGAGGAGGGGAAAACCCCATCAGACCTAAAAAGGGAAAATGAAGCTGGGCTGTGCGTAACCTGCCTCGTTCTTGGGGTGATGCCTGGGCGCTGCAGAGGAGATCGGATGCAAGAGGCAGGGGATGGGAGCGTCCCGGGCTTTGAGAGCAGATGGGATGGGGCCAGAGGTGAGTTTGTTACAGCCAGGGTGAGGAAAAGGGGCAAAGCATGAGCTTCCAGGAAAGCAGGGAGGCTGCTCCACAGTTTTCCCACTTGAACGCAGCCCTCTTCCCCCCTGCCTTGGGCAGGACCCTTGTTTGCTCTCCATCGCTCTGATTCCCCCACGTGAAACCTTCAGAAACCCTTCTGTGAACCTCAGAGGAGCTCTGCCTTCCTGAAAGGGTTGGACAGAGAAATCCTTTCCCCACACCTCACTGCCTGGCAAACACAGCCCTGGGAGCTGAGTGCTTCTGCTCCCCGTGTGTAATAGTGCTGCTGCACCAGGGTTTGGTGTCAATGGTTATGGGAATGTCTGTAAGTATTTTAAAAGCCCTTAAGAACAAGTACCCTCTCCCTCCCGAAGAGGAAACCACCGAAGTGTGCTCTGAATGTTCCTCCAAACCGCAGAGCCCTCCTGCCTCCCCACTCCTAAAGCCTTGTCCCTTCTAAGGAGATATTTCCTAGAGTACGATTGCTCCAGCCTCTGCCGTCCTGATGGGATTTGTGCTGGGATGCTCAGCCACTGGAAATCAGAACCAGATCACTGAGTGCTTTTTCCCTTCACAAAGGCTTGATCCATCTGGGACCACGGCTCAGAGCAGGGTATAACTCTCTTTTTACAAGAAGAGTGAGCGAGCAGGTTGTTATGCGAGAGCCAGGTCTGACAGCTCTCCTTGTGTCTGTTTTCTGGGTTTTTCGATTGCTTCATTTCCAGGGGAAGAAGAGCTGCCTTGGCTGGGTGTAGCAGGTCTGGGTCCCTTTGTGCTCGCCAACAGCGTTGCTGTGGGTCGCTCTCAAATAAAGTTGGTCCTGGGGGATAATCCAGCTGCGTCCTGGCAGGAAAGGCAGCCAGCAATTTCTGAGGGTTGTTACCAGCCAAGCCAACGTCGTTCTGCGGCTTTGCCAAGTGCCTCCAACAGAGGGAAGGGAAGGGAAGGGAAGGGAAGGGAAGGGAAGGGTCATCTTCCACGTTTTCTGCTGTGTGTGAAATTAAGAGTAGAGGAGGGAAAGAGGGGGGGCAGCCCTTCAGCCTTCCTGGGACAACCTGGCCAGGAGGGGAATCTGTCCTTGTCACCAGCAGCTCCCCGTGGCCATGGGAGAACCTGTGCGTGTTTACATGGAGAGAGAGAGCGAAGCCCTGTGAGATGGGACCCACGGTGCTTTCCACATCTCCTGGCAAGATGGATGATCTGTGCAGCCCTGCAGGGCGAGAGGGGAACGGGGTCGGGAGTGGGTGGGACGGCCACGTCACCCCGCCGGCACATCTCTTTCTTCCTTGTGCAAAGTGCCGAGCCGCACCGGGAGGACTTTGCTCTCCAGGGGAGTGCGGGCACCAGCACCCATCCCGAGAGCTCCCGGGTGTTGGGAGCCAGTGGGGAAGGTGGCTCTGTCCCCACGGACTGGGTTTGTCCCAGGTATCTGGCCCCTCCAGCATCTCCCACAGCACTCAGAAGAGGCTGCGCTTTTTCTTCTTCTCTTTAACATATAATCTTTTTTAAAGGAATATAAGGAAATGGTATCTGGCTTTGTTTTGGCACGGTTTGGCTCCCCTTGCAGCAAGGCAGGTAACCAAATTGAGGGTGCTCCTCTCCCAGTGCTTCCCTTCCCTCCTGCAATGCACTGTCTCGACATTTATTGCTCTTGGGGGACTGGTGCTGAGGGTGGAAAACTAAAATTGGGCAGGGAGACGAGGCACCCCCAGCTCACAGGTGAAAAATCTGCTTAAGCCATGGCGTGTTGTGGAGCTCTGGCTCAGACACATGCTGAGGTATTGCAACTGCACAACCCCTTTGTCAGCAGGTAGAATTATTTAAGATGTTATCACCCTCCACGGTTAATTGCTGCTGGGGCTGGTGGTGTTTTTCCACCCCAATCCACGGTGGCATCGCACCAGCCCGAGGGACTGCAGGCACTCGGGCCAGTGGTTTGACCACGCTGAGGGGTTGGCACCGAAGGTCTCCAGGAGCATCCCCCGACCTGGAGGTCCTGGCTGGATGTGGGGATGGGAGCTCCCACCGGGGGAATGGAACCGAACCCCTGGGGGCTCTCACGGTGGAGCGAGATGAAGGAGGCACCTGTGTCCCACCTGATGGTGATGCTTTCTGACAGGGAGCTCCCCTTCTGCGGGCGTGAGGGTGCCCTGCCTGCAAACACCCCCAATTCGGGATCCTGCTCAAATATTTAAAGCTCATTTCAGTCCCCAGGGGCTTGGTTTATGTTATTTATTTATTTATTTCAGGAGAAGAGTTTAAAGGGCACGGCTTTCCCGTGTATCTGGCTGGAAGGACATGAAAGAAGGATCCTTCAGAAGAGGTTGTTCAGGTGTTTTTCAGCCCCAGACTGCAACTTTCTGGTCCATGGGGCTGTGTTTCCCTCTGTGGCACTTCACAAACCGAGCTGAAGCAGAGGTTCCTCATCCTGCCCAGGTATGTTCTTGCTCCAACAAAGGTAGGAGCTGGTGGCTCAGCTTCGTGTGAGAGCCCAGCTCCAGAGATACCGTGGCTACTGCAGGACTCTGCAAGTCAGTTTGTGCAATGGGTGGGGAAAATAAAAAAAGGAAACAAAAATTAGGACTTTTTCTTTCTGTCTTCATCTTGGAGACATCAGTCAAAAGCAGAGAGAAGTGTCTGGGAAAAACTGCTAAATGAAATGGGCTGGAGGAAATGAGTGTAAGGCTTGAATCCCACCTGATATTGGAAAAGGAGAGGGAAGGGAATCGTCACAGGGGAGCTGGCGGTGCTGCTCTGTCGTGTGGAGCCTGACTAATACTGGTTGAACCTGTTGGGCTGTAGG
>NW_015090829.1:1098138-1103109 GCF_001431845.1 Calidris pugnax | reverse complement strand
CGCAGGTCTGGGTCCCTTTGTGCTCGCCAACAGCGTTGCTGTGGGTCGCTCTCAAATAAAGTTGGTCCTGGGGGATAATCCAGCTGCGTCCTGGCAGGAAAGGCAGCCAGCAATTTCTGAGGGTTGTTACCAGCCAAGCCAACGTCGTTCTGCGGCTTTGCCAAGTGCCTCCAACAGAGGGAAGGGAAGGGAAGGGAAGGGAAGGGAAGGGAAGGGTCATCTTCCACGTTTTCTGCTGTGTGTGAAATTAAGAGTAGAGGAGGGAAAGAGGGGGGGCAGCCCTTCAGCCTTCCTGGGACAACCTGGCCAGGAGGGGAATCTGTCCTTGTCACCAGCAGCTCCCCGTGGCCATGGGAGAACCTGTGCGTGTTTACATGGAGAGAGAGAGCGAAGCCCTGTGAGATGGGACCCACGGTGCTTTCCACATCTCCTGGCAAGATGGATGATCTGTGCAGCCCTGCAGGGCGAGAGGGGAACGGGGTCGGGAGTGGGTGGGACGGCCACGTCACCCCGCCGGCACATCTCTTTCTTCCTTGTGCAAACGAGCTGCACGGGGAGGACTTTGCTCTCCAGGGGAGTGCGGGCACCAGCACCCGTCCCAAGAGCTCCCGGGTGTTGGGAGCCAGTGGGGAAGGTGGCTCTGTCCCCACGGACTGGGTTTGTCCCAGGTATCTGACCCCTGCAGCATCTCCCACAGCACTCAGAAGAGGCTGCGCTTTTTCTTCTTCTCTTTAACATATAATCTTTTTTAAAGGAATATAAGGAAATGGTATCTGGCTTTGTTTTGGCACGGTTTGGCTCCCCTTGCAGCAAGGCAGGTAACCAAATTGAGGGTGCTCCTCTCCCAGTGCTTCCCTTCCCTCCTGCAATGCACTGTCTCGACATTTATTGCTCTTGGGGGACTGGTGCTGAGGGTGGAAAACTAAAATTGGGCAGGGAGACGAGGCACCCCCAGCTCACAGGTGAAAAATCTGCTTAAGCCATGGCGTGTTGTGGAGCTCTGGCTCAGACACATGCTGAGGTATTGCAACTGCACAACCCCTTTGTCAGCAGGTAGAATTATTTAAGATGTTATCACCCTCCACGGTTAATTGCTGCTGGGGCTGGTGGTGTTTTTCCACCCCAATCCACGGTGGCATCGCACCAGCCCGAGGGACTGCAGGCACTCGGGGCAGTGGTTTGACCACACTGAGGAGTTGGCACCGAAGGTCTCCAGGAGCATCCCCTGACCTGGCTGTCCTGGCTGGATGTGGGGATGGGGACTCCCACCAGGGGAATGGAACTGAACCCCTGGGGGCTCTCATGGTGGAGCCGCTGCAGCGAGATGGAGGAGGCACCTGTGTCCCACCTGATGGTGATGCTTTCTGACAGGGAGCTCCCCTTCTGCGGGTATGAGGGTGCCCTGCCTGCAAACACCCCCAATTTGGGATCCTGCTGAAATATTTAAAGCTCATTTCAGTCCCCAGGGGCTTGGTTTATGTTATTTATTTATTTATTTCAGGAGAAGAGTTTAAAGGGCACAGCTTTCCCGTGTATCTGGCTGGAAGAATGTGAAAGAAGGATCCTTCAGAAGAGGTTGTTCAGGTGTTTTTCAGCCCCAGACTGCAACTTTCTGGTCCATGGGGCTGTGTTTCCCTCTGTGGCACTTCACAAACCGAGCTGAAGCAGAGGTTCCTCATCCTGCCCAGGTATGTTCTTGCTCCAACAAAGGCAGGAGCTGGTGGCTCAGCTTCGTGTGAGAGCCCAGCTCCAGAGACACCTTGGCTACCGCAGGACTCTGCAAGTCAGTTTGTGCAATGGGTGGGGAAAATAAAAAAAGGAAACAAAAATTAGGACTTTTTCTTTCTGTCTTCATCTTGGAGTCATCAGTCAAAAGCAGAGAGAAGTGTCTGGGAAAAACTGCTAAATGAAGTGGGCTGGAAGAAATGAGTGTAAGGCTTGAATCCCACCTGATATTGGAAAAGGAGAGGGAAGGGAATCGTCACAGGGGAGCTGGGGGTGCTGCTCTGTGTGCGGAGCCTGACTAATACTGGTTGAACCTGTTGGGCTGTAGGACTGACTGCAGTGCTGTGTGTCTCAGCAGCTAGTAAAAGTCCTATTAGGAACCAGTGCTAATGAGCTAGAAATCCAGCCTGGCAAGAAGAATATGTTGGGCCTGAGCCCCCGAGCCGCTGCCCTCTGGCCCCACCAGCCCTGCTCTGGGGACAGGTCAGCAGGAGTGGGTCTGGTGGGGAAAAAACTTCCACTTTCTTGGCTAAAAGTTGTTTAGAAACTCGAGGCGTCAATGGTGGCCCCGTGTCAGCAGCCTCAGGGAGAGGAGAGGCCGGCAAGGACCGGGGGGCTCCCGGGACACCCCAAAAAGTTTATTCACGTCCCCTGGGTGGGATGTGGGGGGTGTTCCCCACTGCGACAGAAGCTTTTGCAGCGGGAGGTGGCATCTCATGAGGAAGCCAAGTGCCTCCAGGTCTGGGGTGGCCAGGAGAGAGTGTCTCGGGGTGGCAGCAGCCACAAGTGTCCTTAGATAGCTCCAGAAGGGGGCCGGGTTGAGGTTTTTGTGGTTTGGTTTGGTTTGGTTTTTTTTCTAAAGGACAGGAATACTCACCCTCTCGAGGAATCCTGGGTTAAATCCTCCTCGCTCAGGTGGGGCAGCCCCACAGACCTCAGCCGTCGGTACTAATTGAGAGAGAAAAGGAGGAGGAGCGCGGCTTTGTCAGCGCCTTTCGTATGCAAATGACTCTAATAGCTCCCAGGGTGGCCACCCTGTCCCTGTCCCTAGCCCAGCTGGCTGCCGCCATCCCGTGGCCACCTCCGTCCTTTGCAGTCGCCCAAATCTCATTTCTCCCCGGGTCTCCTCCCTCGGCTCCTGCAGGGCTTTCTCTTTCCTCCATTGTCCTGGTTTGAGCCACGCAGGGCTAATTTCCCTTTCAGTAATTTTATTTATTACTATTTTCTAATGCTTGGGAAAACTGAGATTTTAGCAGACTCTAGTGTCTGAATTGGTGAAAATATTCCTTTACAGCCAGTTATTGTAGGTGGGTTTCAAGGTCTCAAGTGTTTTTGAGCTTCCCAGGTGCAGGGACGAGGAGGAGCGAGACCCGGGCACTTGTCCCAAACTGCCAACAGGGTTATTTCATACCAGGAACGGCTCATTCAATAGAAATTAGGAAGTTTGCTGAGGAATTCTCTCTCTCCCTCTCCCCATGGATGGCTGCCACCCTGAGAACTCCTTGCCCTGGTGCCAGAGCCCTGAGCCCTCACCTTCCTCCAGAAGCCACAGCGCTTCCAGGGTCCCACATGGGCTGTCCCTGCTGGGAGGGACCAGCTTCCTGGGATAGAGTGGGCTGGGGATAGTCCTGGTGTATTTTATATCGACATTGGGATCAATATGGTTCTTTTGTACTGCTAGTGTTAATTATTTAGTCTTATTCTATTAAATCTATTTATATTTCAACCCTTGTGTTTTCTTGTTTTTTCTCAATTCCCCTTCCCAGGTGGAGAGGGGTTGTCAGGTGAGAGAGTAATTGCCTAATTGGCAATAAATTGTGGGTTGCTCAAACCATAACATCCATACAGCATCCTCTGACAACGCAGAGAGCACCAGGGCAGCTCCAGTACCCAGAAAGAAAGGTCTCTCTGTGGGCCGGGAGCAGCGCGTTGCGAAATCTATTTATATTTCAACCCTTGTGTTTTCTTGTTTTTTCTCAATTCCCCTTCCCAGGTGGAGAGGGGTTGTCAGGTGAGAGAGTAATTGCCTAATTGGCAATAAATTGTGGGTTGCTCAAACCATAACATCCATACAGCATCCTCTGACAACGCAGAGAGCACCAGGGCAGCTCCAGTACCCAGAAAGAAAGGTCTCTCTGTGGGCCGGGAGCAGCGCGTTGCGTTTGGATTTCTTCTGAAGAGCTGGACCTTGACTCCAGAGAACAGCTTGGAAATCCCTGCTGCAGGTGAGAGACACCCCGTGTTTGCCCTCGTCTCCCCAGCACGCACCTCGCTCACATCAGCTGCTGTCTGGAAACAAAAACCTCTGCCAGTAACACACACACGAAGCGGGCAGTTAATGCTTCCCCCCACCAGGGAGCTGGGACCAGGCACCAGGGATGGGAGCAACTGGAGAGCTGGGGCTGGGGTACCTGGAAGCAGCACAACAGCCTGCAAAGAGCACTTCTCCCTGAATAATTCAAGTGAGTGCACATAGAATTAAGTCACTTTGTTTAATTAGCATTCTCTGGTTACTCTTGCCAAAAGATACAGATTTTTAGCATCAAATATTGCTACAATACCGCTACAGTTCGCAAATGCCACGTTTATGTACTCACAGCATAACGCTGCCCTCTCGCAGCTGAAAGGACTGTTCTCTTTACTCTTCCCCCCCACTTCATATTTTCTTGGAAAGAGAAAACACCAGTCTCTGCTTGCTTTTCCCCTCAGACAAAGCAGATGCCTGCCACCTCCAGCAGAGGGATTTCCAGGTTCCAGGAGCTCGGGCACCGTTATTCCTGTGGCAGCGCTGGGGATGCCGCCTCCCTCCTCCCGGCCCGGGGGGTGACAGGTCCCTGAGGCCCCGCTGGGTTTGGGTTAGCCCTGGGTCCCTTCTCCCCTCCCGCTGAGGGGGTTTATGTCACCGACACGCTCCTCGAGCCGCCGGCTGGGCCCTGCTGGGCTTTGGGCCGCGGGACGTTGAGCAGAACAAGTTTTGGGGGGTGTTACTGTGTCCCCGCGCCCCGGCCCGGGGCTGGGCCCTGCCCCCCCCGCCACGGGCACCCCTGGGGACGCTGCGGGTGCTCTTCCCCCGGGCCGGGGCCTGTACCTGGGGCGGCTCCTTCGCGGCGGCGGGGGAGAAGCGGGCCGGGCCGGGGGGAGACGCGACTCCATTGTGCCGTGAGGGAGGAGGCCGCGTCCGCTCAGCGAGGGAGCTATGGCGGCCGGCGGGGCTCCTGTCACCGGGGGAGGGGGGGCACGGGGGCG
>NW_015090829.1:1055186-1098079 GCF_001431845.1 Calidris pugnax | reverse complement strand
CCTGGAGGAGCAGCCGCCCCCGCAGCCCAACGGCGGCGCCGGCCCCCCCGGGGCGGCGGAAGAGCGGCCCCCGCCGCCCGGAGCCGAGAGGGACGGCCCCGGCCTGCGCCGCAGCACCGAGTCCGAGGTCTACGACGACGGCACCAACACCTTCTTCTGGTGAGAGCCGCCCCTTCACGGCCCGGCCCCTGCTCCCCCCGGCCCGCTCCTGCCCTGCGGTCCCCCCGGTTGTCCGGGCGGCGCGGCGGAGAGCTGCCGGGCACCGGGCTGGGGAAAACGGAGGGAAAAATGCAAAACTGCGGCGCGTTTCTGCGATTTACCTGGCGTTTGGCTTCGCCGCCGCAGCTACCGGTGCTGGGAGACCGTAGGCTGTGTCTAAAGGTGCTTTTCCAGGTATTGCGGTGATACTAATTACCGCTTCCTGGCGCCGTGGCGGTGACTGGGGGCAGCGGCGCCTTCCCCGGCCCCGCCCGGGTCCCCCGGCGCTGGGGACCCCCCGTCTGGGCACGGGCTGGTGCCTGGTTCCGGGCGTTCTGCCGGCACCGCCGGTGTGTGTCAACCCCTCGGGCTCGGGAGGAGCCGTGTCTGTCCCTGTTCTGTCCTCACAGGACGCCAGAGTCCTCATCCCCAACGTGTGCCGGTGAGGTGTTTTGTAGAGTAGAGTCATAGGGTCTTTTAGGTTGGAAAAGACCTTTAAGATCGCGGGGTTGGGGGCAGCGGCGCCTTCCCCGGCCCCGCCCGGGTCCCCCGGCGCTGGGGACCCCCCGTCTGGGCACGGGCTGGTGCCTGGTTCCGGGCGTTCTGCCGGCACCGCCGGTGTGTGTCAACCCCTCGGGCTCGGGAGGAGCCGTGTCTGTCCCTGTTCTGTCCTCACAGGACGCCAGAGTCCTCATCCCCAACGTGTGCCGGTGAGGTGTTTTGTAGAGTAGAGTCATAGGGTCTTTTAGGTTGGAAAAGACCTTTAAGATCACGGAGTCCAGCTGTTACCCTGACGCGGCCAAGTCCAGCACTGAGCCATCATTTCCTATGGTTTTGTGGTGTGCTCCATCCAGGGAATCGGTGCAGAAAAGCCATGGCTGCCTCTGTTGGGCCAGCGGGGCAAATCGGGGTTCTGTTAGAGTCAGCCCTCGCAGGGAGAGATGCTGGAAAAATCCTCCTAAATCCCGTCTCTGCTGGAGTTGTTCCAGAAACCCCCTCCAGTGCACGTGTGTAGGTCTGTAGTTTTTCCTGTGTGTGCTAAACGCACGTCCCCCTCGACGAAGGAGCCCGCGCTGAGCGTGAGGTCCCTCGCTGGGAACATGAGCCGAGGGCGATATGATTTGGCTGGAGTTTGACATCAAGGAGCCGGAGGGGGAGGGCGCTTGGCTCTCACCCTGCCAGTGCGGGCAGCGGCCGGGCGCGGGGTGTCCGGCTGGATGAAGCCGCCGATTCCGGGGGACGTTTCTGCCGGTACCAACAGCAAAGGAAGGATTCCATGCTGCCGGGTCGCAGGGTGGTCTCTGCAGAAGCCTGACACGGGCAAGTGTAGCCGAGGGACGTCGTCTTGAGGGCAAGAGGACCTTTCTTGGAGAGCACATTGGAGAGCCACATGTCGGCTGAGCGAGCGATTGAATAACCGGAGCCTGCCGAGGTCTGCGGAGTGGTGCCATCTTATAAATGGAAAATGGGTAAAGCCATTGTTTTCTTACTGTCTGCTTAAGGAGGCTCTTGCCAGGAATTGCTGGTTTTATTGTATAATCTCACCCTGTTGCACCTTTTTCCTGTGGTGGGGGTGTGGTGCCAGTGTGCACTCTGCTGCTGGTACAGGGATTGGGGTTGTCACCCTGAAATATGGGCTGTAATTGCAGTTAATTTGTCCCTGTGAATGCTTCTTTTGAAGGTCCGAATGTGCCACCATTCTTTCAGGGGCTTCCCCTTTGTTGGCTAATCCCTTCCAGGAGGGCAGTTTAAATTGTTCCTTAATGTTTATTTTATTGTATTTTTCCCTAGAAGTGTAAGTTGCTTGTGCTGTCAGCCAGGAGTTAAAATGCTTGTAAAAATTTCAAGGTTTTTCCTACTGTTCCTTTTGACCCGTGGGTGCCAGCGTGTTGCCATACCCTTTGGGAATGACTCGGTTCCTACAGCAGCTGAGAATAAAGATTATACAGAGGAATGATCTTCTTCCTGTGAGCCTTGGTACTCTTCTTGCACTGTCTGTTACAGAGGCAGTCACAGAAAATGGAAATTTAGGAGTGTAGGTGCCCTCTGTCTTTGCCCGTGTGGAAAGTTCCTTTTCTCCTTGAAGTTTGGAAGCCAGTGGACATGGTTACTCTTGTAGCCTGCTCAGTTTGGAAAAATTCAAGAACTGGGGACTTGTAGACACAGTCAGAAATCATTCTAGAAGTAATCTTGGACTAGATGATCTCCAGAGGTCCCTTGCAACCCCATATGATTCTATAGTAGTTCAGTTTGTAAAGGTAATTTCACCGCTATAAACGCGGCCCTTGGGAACGGTGGTACTTCCTAGCTGTCTGCCTGCTCTTCTAGAATCTTTTTAAAACTTTGAAAAAGAAGTCACATGCTGTGTAATACTTCAGTTCTTATTCAGTCTTAATAACTGGAATCTGGAAAATACTCTATTTTAGCCACGTTGTGGGAACCTGCTCAGTCAGTACCTTGTCAGCTCTTTTTGTCATTGGGGAATGTCAAGGGAAGGAAACAGGGAGCAGCTTTATGAAAGGGATTATCCCCGGGCGAATCTTCCCACCTCTCTTCCCGCTGGCCGAGCGCTGGAGGGGCCGGGCCGTCCCCAGGCCACTGCTCTGGGCAAACGCGGCCACTGGTGTTCCCAGTACCTGCCATTGTTTCTTGCCTGTCCGCTTACAGAATTCTCTCTGAATGCAAACAAAGGACCTCTTTGTGGCTGAGGCTTTGACTTTTGTTTTTGTGCTGCGTGGAGCGCTGTAGATCTGATGTTTTTACTGAGCTAGCATGGAAAAACCACCAGGTTGGTTTTGTTTGTAGTGTGGCTTTTATTTTTGTTGTTTGTTTTTTTTTTTTTTTTTTAAATATCCCCACATAGAGTCTTCTACGTCTCTGTGGCTTGGTTTCTGTCACCCGTGGGAGAGTGACTCTGGTGTGTCTAACAGACTGGTGCTGCTGGGACTCGGTTCTGTGGGGGAAAAGGAGGATCCCACAGAAGCTGGGGTTTGGTGCCAGTGAGCAGTAACTGTGAGAGATGCCTAAAGATAGCTGATGCTGGAGAAAGAAGGGATGGGTGTCTTTCTGAGGGGGAGCAAAACAGCTTGTGAAATAGTAAATCGATTTATCTCCACTAAATCAAATAAATGATGAGAGTCGGGGTGTACAATTGCCGTGTATAAGCAACAAGCTTATACACAACAATATACAAGCAACTTTTCTGAAGAGCAAAGGAAACTTTCCTCCCTGTCCTGGCAGCAGAAGGTGGTGTGGTGTTGAGGCTGTTCATGCCGGCCCAGCCCCAGCCTGGATTACCAGTCTGGAATCTTCTAATTAGAAATTGTGTATAATTGTCCCCTGAAATTTCAGCGTTACCCCTGATTTCTGTGTCTATTTCATAGCTTGTATTTAACCAAAGCACATCTTCCAGGAAGGCTTCCAGCCTTGATGTGAAGATGTTGGGAGGTGCCAGATACATCCTTGCCGCCACATTACGTGGTGACTCTATGGGTTAATTGCTTTTGCTAAGCCTGACTTTAATTTGAATTTAATTACCTTTAATGTCCTCAGTTGGGTATTGATGCTTTTTTTTCTCTCACGCTAAATACTTCTGTCTTGCTGTCACGTGGAGGTTTCTGGGGTTTCCAGGGGGCTGATGGGAGAGGCTGGTGGCTTATCAGAGAGAGAGATTAGGGAGAGGGAAGATCTGAAATCGGCAGGAACGTTTTTCTGTGCCCTCTGGTGAGGATTGTGCAGCTCTTACAACACCCCGCGAGCTCCTTGGAAACTTCACACTTCCTGGATCTTTATTTTTCCATCCTATGCAAGCTTGGTGCCTTGGAGCGGGCCCAGGTGGGGTCCTGTCTTTGCTGACCCCCTCTGCCCGTTCTCTGCCTGCCCAGCACTGACCACGCTGGAGCACATTGCTGAACTCCAGCAGAGAAATCTTGTCTCAGGCCACCAAGGTGTCACCCAGCCCGTGGCTTTGGGGTGTTTGGGTCCCCCTGGCAGTGCCCTTTGCTGGGACGTGGTGCCATGTGAGGTGGGGTCCTCCCCAGTGGTGCCCTTTGCTGGGACGTGGTGCCATGCGAGGCCGGGTGCACTGACTCATGTGGCAGAGGAGGTGGCTGTCCCCTGAGAATTGTGACACTGGAAGGTCCCAGCCCTTTCCTGGAAGGAAGGGATCGCATCGTTCCCTCAAGTCAGCTCCAAGTGCGGAAGAAATCTCTTTATGCAGGGACCCTGTGAGAGTTCCCCTGCCAGGGCTTTAGGCTCTGGATCAGTTTTAAACTGAAACCTGAAACCAAGATTTCAGTAGGTTTAAACATATGAAAATGTTTAACATTTAAAACAGATCATCTTGTGAACTTTGATTAACTTGTGAACTTAGCAGAACTGCACAGTGGAGATTGGCTTTTCCCCCCTCATTGGAAGGCACACGGCTGGTTTGCTGAAGGTGCTTGGCTTTTGAATGCCCAGGTCTGGCTTCTCTGGAGGAACGAGCCTTGGTGCTTCTCTTGCAGCCATGGGTTTATGAGAGACACTGGCTTATGGCAAGGAAACTGAACGTTACTATTTTGGAGCGTCACAAGTATGTCCAGAAACTTAATCAGTGTTGTGTACCTTTAGAGATGTGCTGAAGGCTCGTTGCTGGTCTAAGAATAGGTGCCTTTTTTTTTTATTATCTCTGAGAGTTTAAACAGATTTTAAACCACACTCTACAGCTTCAAACCACGTCTCTGTTGCGTTGCAGACACAGATACTTGGAGCTTTCAGGCAGCGGTACGTACAAAGTGCAGACTTCGGCTTGGTGGCCACTAGTTATTTTTTTCAGAGAGATCTTGTGTCACAAACTGGCAGTTAAACGCTTAATTTTGAAATATTGAGTCCTGAGCGCTTGCTTCAGCCCTGCGCAACCTGAACGTCTGCTTCATGTCTCTAATTTGGGATATAATGCCAAGATTACGACCCATTTTTGTTGAAGGTTTCAAAAACCTCTCTATATCCAAACAGGACTGCTCCCATGTTATTTACAGTTTTGATTTTGATGTCAAAATGTTGGTCAGTTTTAAATTGTTACTAATTATTGTTGTATTTTCCCATACGTCTTTCCTGACAATAACTGCCCTCTGCCTTATTCTTCACAATAACTCCGCTGCTGTTGCAGTAATACCTTTGCTGTGTTGTCCATCTGTCATGTTTTCTTAGAGGTCCCAGCAGGCGTCAGATGGGGTTGGTGTACGGAGGGCAGGCAGCTTGGACAGTCGCTTAAAATCTCTTTTGAAATGCTTTTATGACTTTACTGTTATTTGGAATCAAGAAAAAAAATAACTTGTGAAGAAGTTGCTGCTAGGCTGAGGTGGGCCCAGCAGGGTTTGTTGACAGCCCCTTCCCCAGCAGGAGCTGTTAATGTGAGTCTCTAAAGCGGAGGGACAGAAGGACAGACCACTCTGCTGGTCCTTGGGATTGGGTTTTACTTAGGGAATTGACAAAAAGATTAATAAATAAATACTCTGCAGGTTGTTCTCAATGATTGTTATTGTTTTCAGGGCAGCCATTGCATCATTTCTGACAAACAAGAACGCTAGTGCAGAGCAGTGGATAGTAATTAGGGTGTGGTGCCACTCATTAAGCTGATTGTCCTTTGTGCTGGAGATGGAAGGAGGTCACCTCTCCACTGGGTATCGCTGCTCCTGGCCCTCCCCGTGCCCCCCCAAAAAGCATACTTACAAATAGCCTTAGGTCATTTTTGTCATCTGCTTTATTTGGAAAATTAAAGCTCTGATAGTAATTTCCTTGTAAAACCTGCAGTTTCTGAGTGTGACAGCAGGAGAAGAGAAGCTGGACTGGAACTGAGTCCCGTTCCCTGGGAAAGCCCGTGCTGTGCTCTGGGCTGAGGGGAGGGATGGGGCTGGGGGCACGGGCTGCTCTGGGCTGAGGGGAGGGATGGGGCTGGGGGCACGGGCTGCTCTGGGCTGAGGGGAGGGATGGGGCTGGGGGCACAAGCTGCTCTCCAGATTTTTATAAAAACAAGACTTGAATGATTTCCCCCAAACGCCCCAGTGTTCAAATGGGGAAAGAACTAGATGTGAGATACAGAAAGTCAGGAGGATGCTAGTGTGGAAAAATCAGCTATTTAATGTTCTGGCTTTTTAATAGTTTGGGATTTGTTGTGAATTCTCTTTGACCTTACTGGCCTTACGTATTTTTATATGTATATGCTCTTAGGCACTGCTTTCTCAGATTTTTTGACCTAAAACCTCCTCAAGCTGGTGGTGTCTGTGCCCCTGGTGCGTGGCCAGGCCGTATGTAATTCCCAGGGGAGATGCTTCACTCCCGGCAGCCTCCCCAGCTCCGTGGGGAGCGTAAGCCCTGCTGTGTAATTCCTGCAGTGCTTACCTTGCCGGGATCTTCTTAGCTCTGTTGTCTTCCTCTGGCTGCATTATTTTAAAGTCTATGTGCAGACTAAAATAATCCCTCATTATGCAGTTTAATTAGCCCAGGCTGGCTTCGCTGGTACGAGTACTTCTGTATGCTGCTCATTTTTCTGGCCACTGTAAATGTGTCACATTTAGTCTTGTTCCACGTGACTGTGGATTTCTGTTTTATTTTTTTTAGCTCTCAAGCTGTGGCAGGGCACGGCGTGTCTCTGTGTTTGCCTGTTTATTTGTTTTTTGCGCTGACAGGTAGGTTGACAGGAAGCTCTGCTGCCTCTGGCACCCGCCACCACTTTGTCACCACTCGCAGTTTTCAGCTCCAAGCTGCCAACCTGTTCTCCCCACAACAGACCCATCCCGACGTCTTTCTCCTGGCGGCTGGGTTTGGTGCCAGACTGACCGTACGTTTGCAGGACTAACCCGCTCCAAAACTTGCTGTGGGAGAATTGCCTTGGGTTGGAGGGGAGCAACTGAGTGGGAAGGGAGCTGGTGAGCTGAGGGGCCTCTTGGCTGTGGTTAGATAGGGGACTGTGGGGAGCTCCCAGGTGATGGTTGTGGCACCAAAACTAACCCAAAAGCAGGTTTGTGCCTGGAGCTCAAACACTGACTGTTTGCTTTGCTGCAAGGCCCACCAGGTGAGTGAAACCAGACCATCCGTGTTCTAGTAGAGGAGTTTCTAGAGGTGTCTATCTACACGAGGAGATGCTAATAACTGAGTGTTTTGGCAATTTCCATGACACTCAATGCCCTGAAAAAGTATTTGACGTCATAAAGGTGTTCAGATGGTGAAATGGTAAGATGGAAAACAGCGTTTCAAGGTCTATTTCGGTAGCCTCTTGGACATTAGGTTCAAAAAAGTAAACAATAAAACAAGGCATAATATAGAATGCATATCCTGTGATCAACATATAGGTTGGTTTTGTATTAATTATGTTCATATATACATGCAGCGGGCGGCACCGCAGTCTGGTTGCAGTGAATGGGAACGTTTAATTCAGCCCCCTGCCGTGCCGCCTCCTCTGGCAGGGCTGGATGCAGGTTTTGGACTCCTGTAGGTTACAAAATCGGCGCGAGTCAGGTGCGTGGCAGCCGCGGGGACGCGTGTGCTCTCTGAATCACCGGGACCCGGAGCTGGGGAGGCCGAGGAAAATGCCGCTGCCGAGCAGGGAGCTTGCTGCCACCAGCCTTTGCCTGCTTTTGCTGATTCCTGGCTGATTTTGAAAATACTCCTGGGTCCTTCTCTTTCTTTTTCCCCCGGAGCTGGTTAGTCCTTGTCCTCTGGGCTGCGAGGAAGGACGGTGTTAAAAGCCCAACACCTTTTTAACAGCGGCAGAAGAGGATTGCATCTGCTTATGAGGTATTGCCTGCGTTTCCCAGTGGGATTAAAGGGATGCTGCGAGAAGTGGCTGTGGTTTGGATTAGGATGAAACTGTAGTTCAAAATAACCATTACCTTAACTTCCAGAGCAGTTTTAGGTAGATTTCTGGGTTTGATGTTTGACGGTGTGTCAGTGGACCCCTTAAAAGTCCATGGTGATCTCTGGTTTATCGGGCACTGTGCAACTTGAATATACACAAACTTTGGTCTTTTGGCATAAACTGGAAATGTAGTGCTGGCTTGTATTACAATATCACCTGAAAAGAGCCGGTGTGTACAAATACTCCTTGTGATGTACTTTACACCTGCACACACAGACAAACAGTACCTACACATACTGTCACTCAGTTTCCCTGTTCTCTAAGCTTGGTGCTTTATACCTGGGTGATTTTCATTGCTTGTATTAAGAGCTGTTGTATAGTCCTCTAAACCAGGACTGGTGACTTTGGGACTTGATCTTAAGTGGCCAGACTTCCCCTTCTTCCCCTCCTCTGAGGTCAGAGGAGTTTTCCAGTGAAAACAATAAATGGCTTCTCATTAGGAAAAGAATTTTCAGTGTGACATTAAAAGAGTACATTTGTGGCACTGTAGGAGTGTTCTGTGTGTCAAACCCGTGGGTGTGTGTGTATGTACCTGTTCTTTATGTCTAGGATGAACTGGAACTGTGAGAATTACTGCTAATGAGGCATCTAGAGAAGCGTCATAATTCTTACAATTGCAACTGTCCTCATTCAGAGATTTTACCTTTTTTTTTTTTTTTTTTAATGACTAGTTTTTCTGGTAACGTGTAATTCCCGTGTCTGGAGTGACTCCTCCTGTTCAGTCTGAAGAGGCTGGTCCATCTGCTGCAGCTTTTGTGAACAGTCTCTGAAATACCTCCGTTGGTGCAGACCCTGCTAGTCAGGAGGGAGAGCTCTGGGGGTTGTTTCTACGTATTAGCACAGGTGGTGCTAATTTTTTTCAAGTTGCTGCTGTTCACTTGGCAAGTGTTTCCCCAAATCTTCCTTCACTGAAAGCTCAGGGCAGGGGGAACAGGCGAGACCCGTTCCTTGGCAGGTTTCTGTCGTGTGCTGGTGATAACCAGTGCGGTGCCGTTGGGAATGCTGCTTGTGGGCTGTGCCATTACACGTCCTCAGTATCACCGGGCGCTGTCTGTCCATCACGCTTCACTGACAGGTGAAAGGACGAGTTTTTCTGCTTCCTGACGTCAGTTTTCTCTCCTCTGCGTTTCAGGAGAGCTCATACCTTGACAGTCCTGTTCATCCTCACCTGTGCACTGGGCTACGTGACCTTGCTTGAGGAAACGCCACAAGATACAGCCTACAACACCAAGAGGTGAGTGGCTGGGAGAGCCGTGCTGTGTGAGAGGGGGCTGGGGCTGTACGGCCAAGGCACCGTGTGTGCTTTTACCCTGCGCATCAGCCTCCTCAAATGACCTTTGCATTAACTCCTTTAAATGCCCCAACCCTCAGAAAGTGACAAACCCAAGCCCGAGTCTGTGAGCTCCTCTGCTGGCTGCTGAATCTCATTTCTAATCGGTTTAGTGTCACTCACTGTCACACCGGGTGGTGCCGCCTCTGTGTGGTTTAAAACAAAATACAAAACTCTTCCTAAAGCCTCAAAGTACTGGCTGAGTTTCTCTGGCAATGATTCTGCCTTTTTCTCTTAAAATAACCCAACTTTCTAAATTGTGTGAGCCGTGACTAAATTTTTCTGACGGAAGTGCTTTTTGTAAAATGATGTTCAAGATTTCAATACGGATTGTGATTTGTTGTTGAAAATTAACAGGAGAACTTGTAGCCAAAAGGGAAACTCTTGGGGAAAAAAGAATGAGATGAGTCTTATATGTGTGGTCCATTCCTACCATAATTTGAGCTAATTAAATGTAGCTGAATTACTCCTCTTTTTAACGAAATAAGTAGGGAAAAGTGGTCTTTTGATAATCTAAGTATGTTTTAAAAATTAAGGGTGTGCTTACAGACTGCAAAGCAGCCTTTCTATATGCATGGAAATCATTCTGTTTTCTACCAGTCTGGTTTCTTAAATACAATGCTGTTTTTCCCCTTGCTATTAAAGGGTTTCTTCCTATTTTTTTTACATTTTTTTAAAGTGACTCAGGATCTAGGATTCATTGTCGTGGCGGCGCTGGAGCTGGGGTGTTTCCTGAGATAGTGGTGGTTGTTCTGTCAGGCACACAATGGTCACTGGTGTCACTCACACATGTGCCGAGCTGGATTGTCACGCCTGGCAAGGTTGGAACACGGTGACCTGTCTGGAGCTGAGAAAACTTCTGCAAGGCTTTGGTGTGGTCAAATGCCATTTTATTCCTGTATAAGGAGGAAGGCCGTGGGGTGGATGGAGGCCTGGCATCCCCGGGAATGGCAGCTCAGAACAGAGGGGGTGAAAAGCTGGAAGAGAAGTGATGACACATCGTTAGGGAGTAATACAGATTTAAGGTGACTCAGTGGAATATCTTATTATTGAGATTAGAGCCTTTACTGCTTTAATAAAAACAAACCCAAAGAAGATTAATCAGCAGATTAACCTTTCTTTCATGAAATGGAAGTTGCTTTCTGTGTGTTCAGTGCAGGGAATAAGGTGACCAGTTGTTGAAAGCAGTTTAACAGCACCTTAGCAGGCAACGAGCAGTGAATGCCTTTTGATCACTTCTGTATCTCTGCTTGTGGATACTGCCTGCAATATCTAGATGCAAAAATACAGGAAAAACAGCATCCTGAGAATTGTGTACGGTCTTCCAAATTGTTTTTTTTGGAGGATACATCTCTGTTTCCACTCATGCTATTGCCGTAGTCATCCAGGCTACGTGCCAAATTCGGAGAGAGTTGTTACCTCAGCCAAATCATCACTTTTCCAAGCTAAAGATCAATGCAGACAAAACACCAGAGTGCTGTGGCCTCTCCTGAGCTTCACCTGTTGCCTTGGCCCCAGAGAGCATGGAGGTGTCTGTGGGGTTCAGCACCCTCCTTATGCTGAGTCAGTTCTCTGTGAGCTCCTCTCCGGTCTCAATTAAATCCCTTTCCCAAGGTCTTTGGGGGAAATGCTGTGCCAAATGTAGCACCAGTAATCATGAAGGATTCCAGCTCAGTTCCTGTCCCAGCTGTACTTACCCTTCGTTAGTGTCCGTGTCCCTGCTGCTGTTGCATCTCATTGTTCCTCACCAATTTTGTGTGGCTCTTTAAGTGTCTGTTTGAACAAAAAGAGGTATTTTGGAGCACATGATCAGAGCACAAGATGATCACAACATGCATAAATGTATCCATGTCCCAAATTTTCACAACTTTTTTTTTTTTGCTTCCATAACTTAAAATCCCTTATCCTACCCCGAGATCTTTCTCAGTGTACTGTAGAGCTGTTACATGTTTTGATCTGAAACGTTGGCCTGCGTGGGGCTGTCCCTGTGCGCAGACACTTGGTGGGAACGCTGCCCTGCTTAATGAGCAGCAGTGGGTTGGTGACCCCCGAGCATGTCCCGAGCTGTCGTGCTGCTTTATTTCCAACTGCTGCCCAGCGACAGAGAGGCACTGTTCCCCTGCTTAGGTGCAAAGCCCAAATGCACGCAGGCAAATGCTTCAGCCTCCTTTGTTTCCAGGCTCTTGCTGCCAGGTGCCAGGCTGCGAACGGCGGTAGCTGCTTAGAGCAGAACATTACATTGAAGTAAAGAACTCAAATTGCCATGCGTGTTTCCTGGAGTAGCCAGAGGAAGGAATCTGGGGCTCCCTCCCCTCTTCTCCCCTCTAAAAGGGCTTCCTTCACCCAGGCCCTTGGAGAAGCAGCTCTGGGCAGGATGAGGGGCTGGATTCCTGCAATAAGTCACCAGGAGAAACTGTGGTCAAAACCCAAGAGGATGTACCTATGAGATCATGGGGTGTGGTGTCCCTAGCAGAGATTTATATTTGCATCTGTTTATAAACTGGCATTTCAGTGCCACCTTCCTTCCTGCTACATGTTAGGGCAATAAAGGAGAAAATTTATTTTTTTTAAGATAAGGTTTACAGAAATGTTTTACATGCAAATCTAGTTGAAGTTCATTAGGGTCACACACAGAGATGTTGGTGTGATCATGGGAGATGTGTGATCAGATTGCCTCTGCTGTAAACAGTTGAAGAATTTTCTTTGTTAGCTGCAGAGATGCTGCCCTGCAAGGCCTGTCTGGTCAGTGAGACTCTTACCCACAGTTCCTACAGCGTTCAAAGCTGCCATGAGATAGTTGGTCCGTCCTGTGTGACCACCCTCTGTGCAGCCCCAGGAGGAACTGACAGGATCCAGCTCCAAGGGCAGCTAAAGACATGTTCAGTGACCTCCTTGGCATACAGTGGCTGTGGAGAAAGTCCATGTCTCCCAGATACTTTGAATGCTGAGCAGGGGGTCTTGGGGAAAAAAGTTAATATATTTTCCATATAGAGAACGCATTCAAGTTTAAAAAAGTCCTGTATGCATCAGGGTTGTACATTGAATTTCAAGCCATGAAACAGTCTCTCTTCCAAGATGCCTTTCTGCACTAGATTTGGCAGTCACTGGTCACAGCTCGGCCATGGTAACGGTTCTGTTAAAGCCTAGATCTAGTCTGGGGGTCTGTGTGTTGGCAAGAGGATGATCTCCAGCTCCTGTGGCTGAACACCTGCAGAGAACACAAGGTGAGGAGGAGGCTCGACCTCTGCCTGCCAGGCCCGGGCTTGGGCTACCAGTGAGGGGCTGGTACCAGTCACTGCAGAAGGGGCACGGGGCGCTGCGTGGGAGCTGCCTCCTTAAGGGCCCAGAACAAAGGGCGATACAGACTCACAGACAAGAGTCGTTGTCTTGTGTCCCCCAGTCCGCTCTTAAAACAGACAGACAATAACTTGTTTGTACTGATAAAACTGTTGCCACGTTCTCTCTTTCTTATTTGGTTAAGTGCGAAAATGATTTTTGTAGGTGTGCTTTGCCATTTAAATGTCTTCCTGAGCTGCTGCCGGAGAGAAGGCCTGAGCCCTGTCCTGCCAGGCCGCCTGCTGGGGTGATTTGAAGAAACCTCTCTCAAAACCTAGAGAAGGTCTTCTCTCCAGCCCTGGAAAGCAGCAGCCCCAGTCCTGGTTGGTCTCTGCAGGCTTCCTAAGGAGGCAGCGTGATGGTGTTAAGGAGAGAAATTTAGTTACTGCAGGGAAAAAAAAAAAAAAAGGGATAATGGAGCTGGTGTGGTTATTATACCAGTTTGTGATTTTCTTCCGAACTTCCCATGGTGAAGGTGAAGTAAAGTAATCCAGCTGGAGCTCCGGCTGACTTCGGCCTGGCTGCTGTTTGCCAGGGAGTGGATTTTAGAAAAAGGACATAACTGCAGGTTCTGGTGGTGACTTAGATTCAGGCCATCCCCAGCTTTGGGCAAATCACCCTCCCTGGGCCAAAACCAATGACCCTGGACATCTTGGCTCCTGGCTGAGCATAGCGAGAGCCCACAGAGATGTGTGGTGGTACTGGGGTCAGAACACAGACTGGTTGGTGCAAATGTCAGTTTGTAGGCCTGGGATTTCCAAACAAAGACTAGTGACTCAAAACACAGGATATTCTCATTATTTGAGATCAACTGAAAACTTTTTTAGCATCTTCATCTTTGAAAAGTGTGATGGAACAGTCTGTTTGCTGTTGCGTTCAGGAGCTAGTCCTGTTGTGTTTCCCGGTGTCACAGAGCAAGTGAAATACCCAGGAACGTCTCTTGGGGAAAACATTTGTATTTTCAGGACACAAACATTTTATACACAGAGGCGAATGTTGCAAAACTGTTTTGTATTTTCAGGACACAAACATTTTATACAGAGGCGAATGTTGCAAAACGGTTTTCATAAATCCTTTTGTTTTCTATTTTGAAAGAAGATTTTGAAATGCTTCTGGTGTGTAACATTTTCTCAATAAAAGAAAAATTATTAGTTATTTTCTCTGGCTGCTGCAAACAGCCATTTCATTTACAGCCAGGGGTTGCACCATTTGCTGCAGACACGGCTGCGCTCAGCCTGTGGTGTGGTGAGGGATTTCTCAGCTGTACATCTTTTCAGCAGCTCTCAAGCAGGAAAAGAAAGTTCTATGGGGAGTTTGGATGTACAAAACCAGAGCGTTTTGGGACTGCATTATACGGTTTCATCCATTGAAAGACCAGACATTTTTTACACCAAAGAGCATAATTTCCAATTTCATGAGGAAGATGAAACAACATAAACTGTTCTGTTTTCCACTTTCAGGGGTATTGTTGCCAGTATTCTGGTTTTCTTGTGTTTTGGAGTTACACAAGCTAAAGATGGACCATTTTCAAGACCTCATCCAGGTAACTTCAGTTGCTCAAGTCACTCAGATATTTCTGGTACATTGCGTGGTTTGTGGTGAACGTAAATATTTGTGTTACTTCTACAGAAGGTAGGTTGTAATTTAAATAATAACAAATCAGGTTCATTAGCACTGCCCGCTTATCACGTACCTTCCCAGCTTCCACCCAGCCTCCAAACAGCACAGGGATCCTGCACTTTCCATCTGTGGGTACCAGAGGACTTTTATTTATTTTTATCTCCCTCTTCTGGCTTCCTGTTGCTAGTAAAAAGCTTTGTGGGAACTGCCAGATTCTGGAAACCTTAAATTCCTTTGTTTATCCCTTCTTTTCCCCCTCCTTTCTGTGACAGGGCTGTGCTGCTGACCACACGGCCGGTTGCTGGTCCCTGCACTCCCTTTGCTGGCTGTCCATTAGCCGTGATAACCACAGCCTTCTAGTCCAGCAGTTGGGGCTGTGCTGCTGACCACACAGCCAGTTGCTGGTCCCTGCACTCCCTTTGCTGGCTGTCCATTAGCCGTGATAATCACGGGCTTCTAGGCCAGCAGGTTTGATTTTAAAGATTTCTAGTAAGACTGTAAGTCTTGAAAGCGTTTGAAAGCACAAGACAAAACCTCTTCCATGTAGTGTTATATCAGGTGAAGTATGAAAATATTAAAATATCTTTGATTCTTTTTTCTTTCCTCATTTTAAATGTGAGTCATTGAGAAAGAATTAAGGGAATTTATATAGACTTATATAATATTCCTGACAGCATTAGGCTCTCCTACAGTCAAATAAAGCTGTAAGTATTTCTTGTGCCAAAAATGTAATGTTCCAGTGTAGGAATGCTGTTCTGTATGAGGAACTGCACACGTTCAAAACCTCCATCAGAGCAGATGTTGTTCTCGAGCACGGCCCACAGCACGCTCTGCAAACGTGTGCTTTTATTCAGAACTCGGTGTTTCTGAGGTCTTATTAAATAGAAGTTTTTGGTCTTTCTGTTACAGTTAAGTCTGGTTCCTCCTATAGGACAAATTGCTCCTTTTAAGGACAGCAGTGATGTTTGAGTGCTTTCAGTGTCAGACCCTCCAGTGGCTTTGTCTGGGACAGAACCTGGTTTTGTTCCCTGGAACAAAGTGGTACAAATGGGATGGGGGGAGTCCGAAGGTCAGAGACATCTACAGCCAACATCTAGCGTAGATGGAGCCAACATCTACAAAGGTCAAAGACCTCTACAGCCAACGTCTAGCACAGACAGAGCCAACATCTACCACCTCCTGTCTTGGGAGCAGCAGTTATGGGACCAGAGCTGAGTGTCTCCAGAATCAGGTGGCCCCTGAACAGGGTGATGGGAGAATCCCCTGTGTATTCAGCCACTTCAAACGCTGGGTGCATTCACGTTCTCTTTTGTATTTTACCTTCACCTTTCCTCCAGCTCGTGTGGTGGTTTGATCTTCTGAAGAGGGGCTTTCAGGAACTGTAGGGGTTTGGTAGGACAGTGGCTGCTCGCCGGGTTGCAGCAGGACATGGTGGTGCCTTAAAAAGGAGAATAGTCATCCTTTCCCACCCCTCTCCCGTGGAAGGCTGTTGGGCAGCAGAGGACGTGGCGCTGCAGCCCGGCGAGATGCCGTGGTGGCTCTCCAGTTACAGGGCTGTGCTGGGGAGTTCAGCCCAGGCTCTGACCTTGGCTCGGCGCTGCTGTTCCCGGAGAAAGACCTCATCCCAAAGGAACTGGGAGCGGGGCCACCGCTGTGCCCTGCTTCCATTTATAGGGCGGAAGGAAGCCCTGGGCCAGCGGGGACACTGCGGTCACACCGCGGGGCTGGCACACAGCTCCTCATGCTGGATCTTGGGCACAGCCAGCCTTCCTGCCCGGCTCCTCTCCCCTCATTCATGGAGCCCCAGTATTCAGTGTGTGGCTACCTATTTCTGGCCACCTTGGAGGTGGTTTATATTTTTGTCTGGGTTTTGTGCCTGATGTTGTTGTTCTGTTTAACAGCTCTTCTTGCCCGGTGTTTACCCTCCTGATTTATTTATACATGGCTCACCGGTGCCAGCTCACCCTTGGTTTCACTAAAGCAAACAGGTTTTGCTAAAGCAACAAGTTTTGCTTGTATTTTCCTCCCTCAGTATTAGTTTGCTTTCCGTAGAATTTTGTTGCCTGCCCATTTAGCCCTTTGGGTGGCAGAGGCCAGGCTCGGGGCACTGTGGGTCTGGGGGTAGGTGGGTGGTTGTGCCCTCAGCCCGGCCGTGGCTCTCGTGAAGTGCTGGTCTTGTGTTCTCAGCCTCCCTACAGCAGCAGCACTGCAGTGTTTGAGCGTGGTAATTACTAAACTATCAGGTATGTAATGATTAGGTAGGCTTCAGCTAATCAGGGAGATAGTCCTAATTTGCGGGAGGTTCATGGTGACAAGTGCGTTTAAGGAAAACAAATATTAAGTATGCCAAAAATAACTTTATAGCTGAAGCTGAGGCCAGTCCAGGAAGAGAGAGAACACAATGTTTGTACAGCTTCGAAAACATCTTGTTTCTGGTGTACCCATACAGATAGAAAGTCGGCTTCAGACCCTCCTGGGCACTTACGTCAGCTGGGGAGAAAGCACACTAAATTATAACCAGGTCTTTCATTTTTTTTATTCTGAAGTATCACAGAGCCTGTCCAGCAGCTGCAGACCCTCTGTTGCCAGAACCCTATGTATACAGGAGAGGAAAAGCTCTACTAGGGCTTTAGATGTTCCTGCTCTCTGAACTGTATGTCCATCAGTCCAGAACGGCTCTGGGGAGAGGTTTCTCTCCAAAAAAACCCACTGTGGCCAGTGGAGGCGTTTTTGCTTGTTTGTTTTTCCTGAGCTGTGTTCTGGAAAGACAGAAGGGTGCACGCTCCTGGTCATCCCTGCCGGGTGCAGTGGGTTTGGCAGTTAATTAAATGTGAAGGAAGGAGACAGAGCTCTCAAGCCATGGTTTCTGCAGCTGTTGTATGAGCGGCGCTGGGTATTGCCTCTGCCAGAAGGCAGCCTGGACTCTGCTTTTCTTTCCCTCCAGGAGATCAAGGGGCAAAACCACCTCGTACCGAGTGTTTGGAGGTTTGGTTGGTTGGTTAACTGACTGACCCCTGAGAAGACACTTCAGCCTGTTGCATAATTAAGAAATGGCAATTATGTTTTGTAGACTTTAAGCAAAAATCTTAGAAGTTCCAACTTCCGAGTGGATGCTGCTAGAGAGCTCTGAACTCCCTGTCATCCAGCTCCCCCTGCCTGGTTTGTTTTTCCTCCCCTGGAAGTGTAAAGTAGGCCATTTTGATGAAATTAATTTTGCAGTTTTGCTGGAAAAAAAGGTTACACCTTCTCACATTTCAGTCTGTTTTAACGATGGTGTCAGAAGCAGACTGTTAGGGACTTCTTTTAAAAATGTGAATTATTTTTCACCCCCTCCTCGAGGCTGAATTGGGTAAAGATGATGTTTATCTTAGTTTTAGGGGGCAAGGAAGCCTCTGTGAAGCTCTGCCAGACCATGGCTGGCTGCTCTCAGGTTCTGAGCCGATAGACAGCTCTGCCTGCAAGCCTGGAGCTGATGCCTGATCCTTGCATTATTTCTGTCAGGGTTAAGCATTCACGTACCGAAGCTGCTGGGGAGTTACTAGAGAGAAATGCCCAAATGGGCCTGAAGGTTGTTGGGTTTCTCACTTGGTGCAGGTCCTGTTGGTGCCGGTGGAACCCCTCGCTGTCCCTGCTCCCCAAAGGAACAACCCCCTCGGCTCCCCCGTCCCGTTCTGACTGTCACCCAGCCGTCCCCATGGAAGGGGAGCCCTGGTTTATTATAGGTGTAAACAGGAAACACCTGAAGGAAAGTCTATTAAAATCATTCCAGAGTGATTAGCGTGTGGCGTTACTGAGGGATTTAAATATCCCCTTGGGCTGAGTCAGGTTTTGCTGAACTACCTTGTGTAAAGGTTGGGATGTGGTCAGGAAAACCTGCTGGAGTCCGTGCACATCCTGGCTCTGTGCTAGCCGCCTGGCTTCTGCACCGGAGCTAGCTGAGGTGCTGGGGGAGATTTCCGAGCCCAGGAATCACTTTACAAGGCCACTCTGGGTGGCTTAGGATGAGTTGGGACATGAAGGCAGCCCCTGGAGCACAAAGCTCATAGCCAGGGCAGTCAGAGCCTGCTCCCAGGGGACTGAGTCCTTTGGGAGAACTGAGGTGAGGAGGACGGAGCTGGAGGTGCATAAATACTGTAATTTGTGTGCTTTTTAGAGTCAGGTGATGCTCCAGTGTGGGGAGAGCTGTAATCACACATCTGGGGAGGGTGAATAAAGACTGCAGGCTCTGAAGCAGCTGAGTTTTGCATCATGTTTCTCTTATGAAGGGTCTAGATGATCTCATAGGTCTTACAGCCAGCACCTGCTGAACCTCTGGTGCTTTTATTTATTTCCTAGTGAAAGTGAAAATATCACTGATATTTTGAAATGCTTTCTGCCCCTTGAGGAAAGAACCTTGTCTTCAGGGAAAAGGACGGTTTGTGGAAGTAAAAGCAGTGGTTCCTGCTGCCTGGCATAACAGCTCCTGGGCAGGAGGTGGCAAAGTGCATTAGTTAGGATGGGAAGCCCAAAATTGGACAGGTCAGGCAGGTTATGTGAGATGTGGAGAAAGATATCAGACCTTAGTCCAGGAAGGATGTAGTTCTCTCCCAAGGACTGGTAGAAGGCATTGCAAGTGGCATGGATCTTTCCTTCTCGTTCCTAAATATTTGGTTTGTTGGGTTGAAACGTTCTAATGGATCCCTGTGTATCGTGGCCGGGCTGGCAGCCTCTCTGGCCGGGCTCTTTGGGGAGGACAGGGAGCACTTCACCTGAATGCTGGGCTTCATCCTTCCCCAGGGCAGCATCCCTTCTTGAAGTGTTGGGTTGTGTTACAGTCAGTGGCCAGTCAGAAGCTGTTGTGCTTGGAAGCCTGCTAACCTCTGGGCTGTCTCTTTCTGCAGCTTACTGGAGGTTCTGGCTGTGTGTCAGCGTCGTCTATGAGCTCTTCCTCATCTTCATACTCTTCCAGGTAAGTAACCCAGACCGCTGGTTCCTAAATGCCAGCTTAATAATCCTTTGTGGTGGTCGTTAGGATTCTCACTGCCTACAGGAGATGCTCTTTGTTTTTGTGAAACCAAATCATGTGCTATTTAACGAGGCTTCTAGGTTGAGGAAAAATTAGGATATTATAAAGATATTATTTCTTCTTGTTGTCTACCCTGCTGTTTGTCTCAGCCTGGGTCAGGCACCGCAGTGATGTGTTCTTAAATGAGTTGATGAGGAGTCAGAGCTCTTGTTGAGATCGATGGATCAGGAGTTGGTGTTTGGTCGCTCCTCTGCTGGCCTTGGTGTGACTTGCTGGGATCACTTGCCAGCTGTTAGTTTGGAAATTCTGCAGATCGTGGGATGATTTCATGTTGTTTCATCTTCTGAAATACTTTTTACCTTGAATGATAGCCGCTTTGAACGTTTCTTTTTTTTTTGCATTAAGCCAAAACTTCATCTTTTTACCTTGAATGATAGCCGCTTTGAACATATTTTTTTTTATTATTTTTTTTTGCATTAAGCCAAAACTTCACACACAACTCTGTAGCGGCAGCAAACTGAGGATGGTGTGTTTTCTAGAAGGACACACTATTGATACTTCCAAATAAAGCACTGTATTTTTTACCATATTCTTGTCCTTTGGTACACTGAGAATTTTCCCCTGGCTTTTACAATTCTCTGACTTCTGAGAAGTGCAGCAGTGGAGGTGAAGCACTGAGGGGCAAGTGAGGGCAGTGAGGCTGGTGCTGTTCCCAAAGCCCGGGAGTTCCCGTGTGTATCCACACCCTGCACATCCAGCTGGAGTGCCAGGAAAGAGCCTGAGGTTTTGATGGAGACTCACTTTTCCTTGTGAGAACCCGTGCTTCTGCAGGTACCACCACATACTCCTCAGGTGGCTTCAAAAAATCATTTCAGATGAGAGAAGGATGAGGAACTTATTTCAAAACCCACTATTTTGCCTGTAGAGGCCAAGTGAGGTGAAAGGAGCGGGGCTGGAGTTGAGGTGGCGGGAAGTGTCACCTCTCTTCTGTCAGAGCAGGGCATTTGCTTTGCAAACAAGTTTTTAATATTGATCGACCCCTTTCCAGCTAATCAAAGGTTTCCTTTGGCTCCAGCAGTTCTTGTTCTGCTTGGCTTTCCTGGAGCCTCCCCAAGAGTCAGTGCCAAGCTCTCCTAGGAACACAAACTGGCCTTGCTTTTTTTTTTTTCTTTTGCCTTTTTTTTTTCTTTTCCCCCAGAAGGTGCCCACTTTTTTTTTTTTTTTTTTCCCCCAGAAGGTGCCCGCAGCAGGACCAGTGAGCAGCAAAGTGAGTTTTTGTCCCGCTGACATCACCTGGGGGTTCTGTGTGAACCCTTACGCAGGGCCCTGCTGTATCGTTAGGGTTTCATTTTTAATTGCTAGCACTGCCGTGGCTGTGAACTCTAACAGGAAAGCCTGGAATTGCTTTGCTTTCCTGGCGGCGTGTCCTGCTCGAGCCGTTTGGGTGTTCAGGACACTCTCGAGCTGTTGCTCAGCTCTTTACTAAAGATACCTTGTTACTTTGCACAGGTTTAAATGAGGTTAAAATTATGCTGAGTCTGCAAGTGACTGAACTTCCTTAAAAGCAAAGGCAAGCTCGCTCCTAGCTGAAACTTGCCTTACAGTTAAGGTGACTTCACTGGGTTTATTCTATAATTTTATTATGATGGCTACTAACTCATTGTGCCCTTGCCCTGCTTCTCCTGTGGCCGGTCTGTGCTGGGCGTTACGCTGCTGCTGGTGTGAGCCCCTGAGTGCAGCTCTGAGCAGCAAACCACCTTTCCCTCCAGCTGCTGGTCCCGGTGCTGTGGGCTCCTTCCCGGGCTGGGAAACCCGGGGGTCACTGACACGGGAGGTGCAGCGTGGAATGAGCCTGTCCCCTGTCCCTGCTGCGGCTTCAGCCCCGCTGAGCTGGAGTGAGAGCAGAAGGGCCAGTGGGAAGGGTGAATTGTGAGCCAGCCCGAGTACTGAGCTTCTGGGAGGGAGGTGGCATCGAGGGGTGGCTGAGGACATGGAGTAAAAGAGCTCTGATTTTTCATCTTTACAATATTTTAAGTTCATTCTGTAGCAATTTTTTCCTTAGTATTTAGCATTAGAGGCCCAGAAAGTCGGGTGTTTATACATACATATGTATATATACATATATATACATATATATATGCCCAGGGAGGGGGTGGAGTCCCCATCCCTGGCTGTGTTTAAGGGCCGTTTAGATGCAGTGCTGAGGGACATGGTGTAGGGGAGGACTTTGTAGAGTAGGGGAGATGGTTGGACTCGATGATCCCAAGGGTCTCTTCCAACCTGAACGATTCTATGATTCTATATGCTGTGTGACACTCCAGGGTCTCGATGTATTTCCAGAATTGTTCTGCAATACATGTTTAAACCCCACCCATTTGAGGGTGCAGTGTTGATGTCAATTCTCTGTACTCTGTGCTGACCCCCGCTGAGAGGCAGTTTGTTCCCCGCAGACGGTGCAGGACGGCCGGCAGTTCATGAAGTACATCGACCCGCACCTGGGCGTCCCTTTGCCAGAACGAGACTATGGCGGCAACTGCCTCATTTATGATCCCGGCAACAAAACGGATCCCTTCCACAACATCTGGGTAAGAAGTAAACAGAGTTACTTGCTAATGAGTCTGACTGGTTTTTGGTAAAAGGTTGATTAATTGAACTCTGTAGAGCCCAGTCGTGAGTCCTTCTGAGCGTTGAATGAGAGAACAGGTCACAACTGGCTCTTTTAGTGTCCTTATTTCGCTTCTCTTGACCTTCCCTGTTGATCAGATGGGGATATGTCTCTCTGGGTCCTAATGACATTGCCCAGGAGAGAGAGTGAACTGCTTAACAAGCCTTGTTTCTCAGATTATTGATGTAAACCTTTTCCCCTGGGAGTTTGGGTTTATTTGCGCGCTTAAAGAATCTTCTGCATGCGATCCCCTGGGGACACCAGGTTCAGAAGGTGCATGTTGCCCAGCAAGCCATAAGTTGGGCTTTTCTGAGCACCAGAAAATGTCAGGTTATTGTTTCTTGCTGGCAAACAGGAGACTCGGGATTTTATTGCTGCATTTTTCTTGGCAGGGGAAAAAAAGTCAGCATTAATGGGTTATTGTTTGTGGTGCAAAGTGACCTACACCCTCTTTTTGGTTTGTAGGACAAACTGGATGGATTTGTTCCTGCTCACTTCTTTGGCTGGTACCTGAAAGTAAGAACCTGTTACGCTTCTGTGACCGTGCTAGTCTGCTTGTAAAGCCTGGCTGCTTCTGGTTTGGTGATGCCAGTCTCCGTGGTCAGTTATATCAGGCAGTCATCTGTGAACTGGACTGTTTGGAATATATGAAAGGCTTTTTGTTTCCTTTTTTTTTTTTTCCTCTTCTCCTGACCGTGTCAGGTCACCTCATTTCTCTCCAAAGTAACACCACACTGACAGGCTCCCTCCTCCACTGTAATGCATTCTCAGGTCAGATCAATAAAATTAAAAATCCTTTACTCCTGTAGTGAGATAAATACTTGACAGAACTTTGAGTGCTGAGTACGGGGAAGGCAGTGAAGACCTGCTGCTACCCAGGCACAGGTGATACCCTGCTGCTCTTCCCAGGCAGGCTTTTTCCAGTGCATCCCAATCAGGACCTTAGATCACTAAATGGCTAGTGGTTAAATTCCTGTTACTTTTTAGTCAATATCAATCAGCAGTGGAAGGAATTCCAGCTGTGCTTGTCTCTGGCAGAACACTTTCAACGTGTGTTTTGCTGATACCTTTGGTCTAAATATTAGCTTTTTTTTAACCCAAGGAAACTCAGGAGCTAACTTTATTCTGCCCTGCAGACCTTGTTTGTTTTTTTACCCACAAGACCACCTTATATCATAAACTGAAAAAGCTCAGGCTGTTTTAAAAATAAGCTATATCTATGGTTTTGTTTTTCCTTTTCAAAAGTGGGGATGAATTCCTGTTAGTGGTTTGTTTTCCTCTGAGTTTTCTCCCCTGTAACCAGAAGATCAGTGTGGTAGGCAGGGGGAGGCTTGGACTTCAGATCAGCTTATCTGTGGCTGGGTACAGAATTAAATTTGGAGAAACTTGGATTTTCTTCATCCAAGAGAATTACATTACAAACTTAGATATCAGAATAGCGTTTCCATTGCATTATTTATTTTTACAAGACATGTCATACTGAGGAAAAATTGCCTAAATAGCGAGAGCCTGGGACCAAGACCTCAGGGGAGTAGTTCCTGAGGAACCAGAATGGGACAGAATTCCCTATGCCAGGCCACTCAGTTATTATCTGGCTTGGTTGGAAGACACCTTGTTTTTATTAGAGGCTGTTTCTGCAGAAATGGTGGAAATGGTGTGTCACCTTCTCAGCCTGCGCCCGGCCCCGCAGGGGAGTTGTTCCTCTGCTGCTCAGCCTGGAGGGAACTGGCTGCTGTGTTTCCTATTTGTCACTTCACAGATTTGTCTATAAAAAGCTGAAAGTGGAATGTGTTGTCTCCATAAACAGAGATGAGTGTGTGTTTGGGGTTTTCTTCTTTGGGTTTGGTGGTTTTTTTTGTCTGAGTAACAGACTCTGAAGGGCGATACTGCAGATGAGTGTGCCTCATTCGACAGAAATTGTTGTGGGCCTCCCCCTGTGCTTCGGAGTCACTTATATGGCATGTTGTCACACTATGGTGTGATAATGCCTGTCTTATGTTTTTCCACCTTCTGGTTGAGGCAGTCAAGCCCAAGCCATGTTCACTGTTCCAGAATCAGCTGGAGCACATTTGGGGTTGTCCCCTTCCACCCAGGTGCCCTGCTGAGGGTACAGCAGGTGGGATGTAGAGGCCCTTACCCACTTACAGATAGGAGATAAAGCATTACTGCAAATCTCTTCCCCTGTTTGGAGAGCAGGCTGAGACAATGCTGATGTTGTAAGACAGCAGCTTGGCTGGGTCCTCCTGCTGAGGGAGGCAGGAGACGCTGCTCTCCATCGCTCACCTGAGGAGCTGCTGGTGCAGAGTAGAGTGGGGTGCCCCAGCACAGCCAGGGCTGAGACTCCGTGCAGGTGACTTGTGAAGTTTGCACTAAACAGGCTCTGAAAAGCCTTTTTTGAGCAGTGGTAGAACGATGTGGTGGTGGAGCACCCAGAAATTCCATTCATTTCACTGACTTCCCTCTGGATCCCAGTTGCCTGCCTTTGGTCTTCCATGTAGCAGTGTTAATGGCATCATCTGCCCTCATCAGTGTCTGCCTCGTCTGTGGTGCTGCTTGAGGAGTTTAGAGACCCGTGGGCGTTTGCCTGTACTGGGCTATCACATGGTAAAATAAGATTGCCATGAGTTTCCTGATCCATTTCTGGGTACTGGAGACCAGGTATTCCACTGTACAAATAACCAGTAAACAAAGCACACCGTGTGTGTCCTCTGTCCAGAGTCCCTAAGGGTGATCTCATATTCCTTAAGTGATCGGTTTTGAAATTAGAAAAAAAAAAAAGTAATAATTTTTCCACATTCTGTCGCAAAACTGTAAATCTGAGCAGTGTATTTATGGAGTTCTCTTTTATTTAGATTTCTAAATGTCCTTATGTAGGTGGTGTCTGGTTTTACTCAGTCTGGTGTGCAAGTATTCATTTCTGTAATGGTATTTAGTACGCTGTGCAACTGTTGTGGATCTTGGAAACACTTTTTTTTCTGTCTTTATGTAGACTTTGATGATTCGAGACTGGTGGATGTGTATGATCATCAGTGTGATGTTCGAGTTTCTGGAGTACAGCCTGGAACACCAGCTCCCCAACTTCAGCGAATGTTGGTGGGATCACGTACGTACCGCATGGGTCGGGGTGTGTTTGGCCAAAGGGATGTATGTATTTTAAAGGGAGGGGGTAGGGGGTGGTGGGAACTAACTGACATTGTGTGCCCGAAGGGGGGGTGTGATTACTGCTGCTCAGGAGCAGACCTGCTTCTCCCTGTGGGGTTTTAATAGGTTTGTCACTGTTTGTATAATTTTGTGGGATTTCAAACTATTGCACATGGTTAAATATTTGGTTTGGTTCATTTCATACCAGAGAAGGAATCTGAAGCTTTACCTCATCCCTTTCAAATATCTGGTGATGGTACAAACCACAAAATCTGAAAAGCAGAGAAAGATAAAAAATTGGTGTGTAAAGTTTCAGATGGGGATTTTTCTTGCCTGTTAAAACAAAAACCCAAACAGGCTCAGTGCAGTTTCTGTCTGGCTCTTCCCTCTGTGCAAATGTTTTTACACCATTTTCTGAAAACAGTGAATATTACTATGTTGAGAATTTCTGGTGTGGTTTATAAAAAGCTTTTAAAAGCTCAAAGTTTGGCCTGACTGAAGAGCTGTTTGGTGACAATCTGTAACCGTTCCTGTCCAAACACACTGCCTGTGTCTGTTTTTCCAAGCCAGAGGGACTTCTGTGATCTAGTTTCTCTGTGGAAGAAACAAGCTCTATAGCTTATAGTGGCACACTTTTTTTTTTTTTTTTTTTTTTTAAATTTTCCTATGAAATATAAATTGCTTACCAGAGCGATCAAAATTACCTGCATTCAGGGCACACAGCTGGGGTTCTTAGGTTGTCTGGGCTTGGTTTTGTTCTTACAGTACAAGCTCTTTTCCCATCTTGTAATGATTTGCTCCATGGTTGTATTTATAAAAGGAAATGTATTATGTATAAAGACATCAAGCAAAGCTATTTTGATTTAAAAAAAAAACAACAAAACCTTCTTATGAAATAAACACTCTGTGCTCGGCTCCTTTGAAGGCGGAGGACAGCCAGGATTTTTCAGCTCAAGAGCTCAGTCTCCAGAATTAACGCTTGGCAATAAGGCAAGACGTGGGGAGAAATCCCTTCTTTAATTTCACCTCTTGAGCCTGCAGATGAGTAGTTTCTTTAGGAGGCAGCCTGAAGCTTAAGGAGTGTGCTAAGTGGTTGGGCACAGTAAAATCCAGTCCAGAGGAGAAGGTTCAGATTTTTTTTGGGTGTGTTTCTGAAGTTCTGAAGCTTGGGCTGCTGAGGTTCTTCCTCCTGAAGACCTGCACCTCCCTTCTCTGGGAGTGTCCCTCCTCGTGATGGGGGTCTGTCCATGTGTGTGTACCTACAGGGTCTGCCCTTCAGTGTTTCCCCTCCAGCATCACTGTGTGTTTCTACTTTCAGTGGATAATGGACGTGATCCTGTGCAACGGATTAGGAATTTACTGTGGGATGAAGACTCTCTCTTGGCTTTCTTTGAAGACATACAAGTGGCAAGGGCTTTGGAACATTCCTACATACAAGTAAGCTGGGGTAGGAAAACCCCACAGGCAGCCGCATGGGCCCACCTTAAAGCTGTTGGTTGTTGAAGAGTTGTTCAGTCAGGGTTAGTGTGAATTACAGAATTCGGGTGTGTTTGGATGACTCCAGTATCCAGTACCTTGTCCTGCATGGGAGCTCCTTTGTGAGAGTTTGATTTAATTTGGGAATGAAATTGTTGAAAACATACCTGTCTGCCCTGAGCATCGCCTGATGTCTGGGAAGGGGGGTGTCCTGGGGAAATGAGGTCTTTAATGGATTGGTAAAAGAGCAGGAGCCCGGGCTGGGATCATACTCTTTCATTCACAGAGGATCTGTTTGGTCCTTGTGCAAATAACACACTGCCCAGTAATCAGAGCTGCACAGGAACTGGGACTCTGAAACGTAAAATGTAATAAATCCCCTGTAGCCTTGGACCAGTACTGAGTGATCCCTTTCCCTAGTGGGTCTTTGCTGAGCAAAGCAGCCTGGGGAGCTGCTCGCTGCAGCGGCTGGAGTCCAGGATGGGCCAAATAACAGGCTTCCCTCCAACTCAGCGTGTTAATCTCATTAAGTAGTAGTTTTAATGGAGTAAATGGAGGCATTTTGCATATGTGAATTGGAGTCTCGAAGTGTTAGTAGATGCCTCTTATGTGCTGTTTCTTAATATTACAAGGATGTGCTCTGCTTTTTTTCCAGAGGTAAAATGAAGAGAATTGTCTTCCAGTTCACCCCGTACAGCTGGGTCAAATTTGAGTGGAAGCCGGCGTCCAGCCTGCGCAGGTGGCTGGCAGTCTGCGGCATCATCTTTGTGGTGAGGAAACTTCTGCTTTTCCTTTTCTCTGTCCTTTCAATGTTTTGTACCACCCAAGCAGCTGTACCATAGACTGAAACTGACGTGGTGTGTCTGTAGGTGAGGCTGGAAGGGATCACTTTGGAATCCTGCAGGAAGGGGTCCGTCTCCCTGTCTCTGGTGCAGTTTGCACACTCGTTGCACAAATATTTGCTCCCTCTTACTGAACAACATAGATTGGCAACACCAGCAATGTGAGTGATCACCTACACGTCATGCACCAAGTAGCTGCTGCTTCCAGAAGCATTGGTGTTGGGCGGAAGGCGCTTGTTTCATAGAATCATAGAGTTTCTCTCAGTCTGGAGCAGATACACATCACATCACAGCCATAACCAGAGCCTTGGGCTTCTGGGGGTGAGCTCTGGGCAGCGACGGCTCCTGAAGCACAGTTTTGCCTCAGATAATATTTTTATACAGGCTTAAATTGTTCAGTTATCCTAGGTATTTTGTTTTTCTTATATTTCACTGAACACACGTAATGGTGTTAAGTGTCCAGCTTGGCCAGTTCAGGTGAAGCAGCTCCCTGTTTAGAGAAAAGTGAAAGTTGGCTTCTCCCACAAGCTCTTTTCCCATCTTGTAATGATTTGCTCCATGGTTGTATTTATAAAAGGAAATGTATTATGTATAAAGACATCAAGCAAAGCTATTTTGATTTAAAAAAAAAACAACAAAACCTTCTTATGAAATAAACACTCTGTGCTCGGCTCCTTTGAAGGCAGAGGACAGCCAGGATTTTTCAGCTCAAGAGCTCAGTCTCCAGAATTAACGCTTGGCAATAAGGCAAGACGTGGGGAGAAATCCCTTCTTTAATTTCACCTCTTGAGCCTGCAGATGAGTAGTTTCTTTAGGAGGCAGCCTGAAGCTTAAGGAGTGTGCTAAGTGGTTGGGCACAGTAAAATCCAGTCCAGAGGAGAAGGTTCAGATTTTTTTTGGGTGTGTTTCTGAAGTTCTGAAGCTTGGGCTGCTGAGGTTCTTCCTCCTGAAGACCTGCACCTCCCTTCTCTGGGAGTGTCCCTCCTCGTGATGGGGGTCTGTCCATGTGTGTGTACCTACAGGGTCTGCCCTTCAGTGTTTCCTCTCCAGCATCACTGTGTGTTTCTACTTTCAGTGGATAATGGACGTGATCCTGTGCAACGGATTAGGAATTTACTGTGGGATGAAGACTCTCTCTTGGCTTTCTTTGAAGACATACAAGTGGCAAGGGCTTTGGAACATTCCTACATACAAGTAAGCTGGGGTAGGAAAACCCCACAGGCAGCCGCATGGGCCCACCTTAAAGCTGTTGGTTGTTGAAGAGTTGTTCAGTCAGGGTTAGTGTGAATTACAGAATTCGGGTGTGTTTGGATGACTCCAGTATCCAGTACCTTGTCCTGCATGGGAGCTCCTTTGTGAGAGTTTGATTTAATTTGGGAATGAAATTGTTGAAAACATACCTGTCTGCCCTGAGCATCGCCTGATGTCTGGGAAGGGGAGTGTCCTGGGGAAATGAGGTCTTTAATGGATTGGTAAAAGAGCAGGAGCCCGGGCTGGGATCATACTCTTTCATTCACAGAGGATCTGTTTGGTCCTTGTGCAAATAACACACTGCCCAGTAATCAGAGCTGCACAGGAACTGGGACTCTGAAACGTAAAATGTAATAAATCCCCTGTAGCCTTGGACCAGTACTGAGTGATCCCTTTCCCTAGTGGGTCTTTGCTGAGCAAAGCAGCCTGGGGAGCTGCTCGCTGCAGCGGCTGGAGTCCAGGATGGGCCAAATAACAGGCTTCCCTCCAACTCAGCGTGTTAATCTCATTAAGTAGTAGTTTTAATGGAGTAAATGGAGGCATTTTGCATATGTGAATTGGAGTCTCGAAGTGTTAGTAGATGCCTCTTATGTGCTGTTTCTTAATATTACAAGGATGTGCTCTGCTTTTTTTCCAGAGGTAAAATGAAGAGAATTGTCTTCCAGTTCACCCCGTACAGCTGGGTCAAATTTGAGTGGAAGCCGGCGTCCAGCCTGCGCAGGTGGCTGGCAGTCTGCGGCATCATCTTTGTGGTGAGGAAACTTCTGCTTTTCCTTTTCTCTGTCCTTTCAATGTTTTGTACCACCCAAGCAGCTGTACCAAGGGTACCATAGGCTGAAACTGACGTGGTGTGGCTGTAGGTGAGGCTGGAAGGGATCACTTTGGAATCCTGCAGGAAGGGGTCCGTCTCCCTGTCTCTGGTGCAGTTTGCACACTCGTTGCACAAATATTTGCTCCCTCTTGCTGAACAATATAGATTGGCAACACCAGCAGTATGAGTGATCACCTACACATCGTGCACCAAGTAGCTGCTGCTTCCAGAAGCATTGGTGTTGGGCGGAAGGCGCTTGTTTCATAGAATCATAGAGTTTCTCTCAGTCTGGAGCAGATACACATCACATCACAGCCATAACCAGAGCCTTGGGCTTCTGGGGGTGAGCTCTGGGCAGCGACGGCTCCTGAAGCACAGTTTTGCCTCAGATAATATTTTTATACAGGCTTAAATTGTTCAGTTATCCTAGGTATTTTGTTTTTCTTATATTTCACTGAACACACGTAATGGTGTTAAGTGTCCAGCTTGGCCAGTTCAGGTGAAGCAGCTCCCTGTTTAGAGAAAAGTGAAAGTTGGCTTCTCCCACAGTCACAGCAACCTGCCTGTCTGCTCGCTCCATGGACCAGCTGGGGCTGTGTCCTGGGAGTGCATCATCTTGAACTCACACCTTCCATCACACAATCACAGGTACCACGCACGTGATGCTGATGGGGAGGATAAACTCGGCTCTTTTAGTGCTTTTCCCCCAATTCCTGCCTCTTGCCATCTGGGGGGGACTTTGGCCTTTGTGCTGTCCGTGGGAGGTCACTTGGCTCTGGTTTGAGCAACTCAAATTTGCTTCAATCCAGCAACTGTGAAGTTTGACTTAAAAAGCCCTTGTGACACTTAGTGATTCCAGAGGCAACAGGCATTAACCAGTTCCTGTGTGACTGCTGTGGCACAGGATATAACTCTGTATTTTTAAGCGGCTGCCAGAACAGCGTACCTTTAAGCGTCTTGAAATACGTGGAGTGTGAAATCTGGTGGTGTTTATTTTGGGGTCTGGTGAAGTTCCCCATTATGCTTTGCTGAGAGGGACACATTAGCCAGGTTGGCAGCCACCCCCCTCTCTCAATAATATTGCATTTTAGGCTGCTGTTGGGTGGCAGAGTGGGGTGTGCTTCAGGAGCACTGTGCTGTCTGAGGGCACAGGCGGCGGTGGCAGCCGGTGTGGGCAGTTTGCAGACTCAGCCAGGGGAATACAAGTTCACATCACCTCATTCCTGCTACATGCAGCACTTGTCAGGTTCCCGTAGCACAGCACTTGCTTGGAGTTCCCATAATTCATGGGAGAAGTGAAGTAAATGCATCTGCACAAATGAAATACGTATTTCTCTGAATGGCTGCTGTGTGCGTTCTCCCGGCTTCCTGCAGGATTCGGGTGTTAGTGCTGGAGCAGATTTTGCAGCTCAGAGACTCCATTGAATTTATACCAGTCTTTGGTATAATAATGTTTCTTTTGGCAAAGCCCAGCTGCAGCTGAGAGTTCATAAGCACGTTCAGGTATTGGCTCACTCTGTTGCATTAAACAGTGCTTAATGCCGTTTGTCACCAGTTCTTTTGAGGCGAGAAACTTGTGCCTGCCTGCTCTCTGTGTCCCACTGCCAGGGCAGCTCAGTCGAAAACGCTTTCCTATGAATGTGTAACCAGTTCTCAGTTCACTTTGTGATACTTGCATAACTCTGTAAAACACCAAACCAAACAACCCCTCCAGGACATACTGCTTATGCCTCTTCTTATTCTGGGGTCCCTCAGTCAGATTTTAAATCGCAGTGAAAGGACAAGTTGCTGTTTTTGGGATCTGTTATCAGGAGTTCTACAGGTGCTTCAAACTCCCGATGAACCCGTTCAGAACCAGAGGCAGCACTCGTCCAGGCTTCTGATGTGTGTTTGTTTAATACTTCTTCCAACACACAGAAAATATTTGAAAAGCCTGGTGATTGTTCCTGGTGATTATTGCAACCAATGCTGGTGTGCTCAGTAATACTGAGTGGGTCCTTGGGGGGTTAGAGGAATGGGGGGAGGGGGTCATGCAGGGAGAGAGGGAGATTGCAGGCTTCATTCAGTGAAATCTTCTGAATGTAATTAAAATGTCCTTTTTCTCAGTTTTTACTGGCAGAGCTGAATACGTTTTACTTGAAGTTTGTCCTCTGGATGCCACCAGAACACTACCTGGTCCTGTTACGACTTGTCTTTTTCGTCAACGTGGGCGGTGTGGCCATGAGGGAGATCTACGACTTCATGGACGACCCGTAAGCCAGCCCTCTGCTCTCTGCCCCGTCCAGCCTCACTGCTTTGGGCTGGGTTTGCTCCAGCCTGTGGGCAGCCATCTCCGGGCAGTAGGTCAGCTTGTTGGGGACAAAAAGGCCTAATCCCAGAGCATCTGCATTGTGTTCCTTTGTTTTGGCGATAAAATTCTGGCTACATCTGGTGAGAGAACAGCTGCTGTTAAGGGCATCCCCTATGCACTGGTTTTAACCTTGTTTTTAATGGACGATTGCTCTTCTGGGAATGTAACGTGTAAATTGTGAGTAGAGGAGTACTGAACTCTGCTTTCAGGTTGGTAGCCAGGGACTACAGTCCTTAGATGTACCTTCTAAGGACAACAGGGCCCAAATGAAAACAATAATGTGTGTCTTTAAAGCACTTCTTTTCTTGAGCTGCCTCTCAGTGCTCCCTGGAGCTCTGGTGACATCCTCTTGCTGGTCAGCAAAGGTCACTGAAGGTGGAGTGCTCCCACACACAGCAGTGCACGTACTTCCAGGCTGTTCCTCCTTAAGCATGGGATCAGTCCTTGCTGCTGCTGTTTCTGCAGACCATGTGAGGCCTGGGAAAGCTTTGTTCTCAAAATCAGGTTTTCTTTTAAGTGTTAATGTGCCTGTGCCCATATCCTAAGTGTAAGACAGCGTCTGGCCTCAAGGGATGTTTGGTGTCTGTCTCTGACTGACACACAGTGTCTGTGTTCAGACTTTGGGGTTCCAGCAGTCTCTGAAGATGTTTCCCTTGGGAGGCTTTGACTCTAGAGCTGGGAATAAGGGTTGCCCCTCATTGCTTGTTGGGTTTCAAGACCTTTGGTAGTGGCAGGCTGTGGCCTCTGCTGTCGCTCCAGCTCAAAGGCAGGCACAGGTCTCTGCTTCTCTGGTGAGCTCATCTCCTGGCACCGTTCACAGTCTCCTGGTCCTTGTGTTTGGGTGGGAGAAACTCCTTTGCCCTCTGCCCAACCTCATGGCATAACATCGAAATTCAGGAGAATCACCAGTGCCTCACTGCTGATCCTTTCAATGGTCTGGAGAAGTTTATCCAGCAAGAGGAGACTCATCCTGAGCTGCATGGCTTCAGCGCTGCCACCACCGCTGTTCCTCACGGTGGGTGTGGTGGCTGCCCCCCTCACTCCTGAGGTTTGTGGCTCTGCTTATTCACCACAGAGCAGACCTTGTCAGAGCCTTCCTGCAGAACCTGGCATCTGGTCCTACCTCGTATCTTCTCTGCGAAGGGTTTTGCAACTGGACTTTAGCTCCTCCATGCATTTTGGGTCATCCAAGCAGAGACAATCTGCCCCCATTTTACCAGTTTGATGTGGTGTATTTTCACTTGCACTTAATTTTGAACCAAGGAATTATCTTGGATTCTTCCTGCTGTGTTGTAGGGAGAAGCTGCTGGGGAAAAGTGGGCTGCACCAGAGGCTCCCAGCACAGGAGAAACCTTCCTGACCTCTTCCTTCTGGAAACTCACTCAACTTCTTAATGGACAAAGGCTGGAATATTCCATTGACCTTCCTTGTCAGAAACGTGGCTCGTTGCCTTGTTAGCAGTGAGGGGGTTGGATCTCTCCAGCTGACCTGGCAATATTTACTCTAGAGAGCAGCAAAGTTCAAATACAAAGACTCTGTTTTTCTCATTCAGGATTCTTTGTCTCTGCAGATGGTTCTAGGACTTTGCTTTCAGGGACCTGGTCAGAGCACAGTGACAATATCTAGAATTTAAATAGTCCAAGAAGAGGGGACTTGAAGGGTTCTTGAAGCTGTTCTCCAGCCCTTATACACCTCACTCCTCTTGTGATCAATGTGCTGCCTGGGAGCCCCTGGGGACTGGCTGTGTGAAATGTACCCAACAGGAGTGTCTTGATGCAAATCTGTAGCGTTTGGCCTTGTCTTGTCTTCCTAGTTTCTAGCCTTCAAGTCTCTTCCAAGGACTCTGCACTGGGGCCATGAACTTTAATCTCGTTCATCATATAAAAAAAGGACTTTTCTTTAAAATCATTCATGGGTAGAAGGGCAGGAAACCAGCTCTCTTCCTCAGCAGCGCTAGGTTCTGCCCAGCTTTTCTGTTAGGGCTACCTTTAATTCTTCTCTCAGCATGCTGTCACGAGCTGGTGAGAGGAAAGGATGGCAGATGAGAAGCAGATCAGCAAAGCAGAACTGACCTCGTCATCCCAACAGCTTGAGTTCACAGTGAGAGATTTGCACTCTCCTTTTTTCTCTTATCCATGTGTGAAGGCTCGTTTCTGCCCATTTAATCTGTCTCACAGGATGAGCCACCTGGAGCAGTTCCTGAAGGCCATCCATCCACGTTGGTCCAGGCAGGGTCCTTCTGAAAATGGCATGTGCTCATCCCGTCTGCATCAGCAGTCACCTACACTGATTTACTGCATCGGATCTTTTTACTAGTGTATTTGGATGATTTTGTGTAGTTTGAACTCACGCATTGGGGTCAAATAGGACTCTCGGGCCTCGTGTTCAATAAGCTGTGTGTTTTGTGTGCTTGACTTGCAATGACTGCCCTGGATTCAGGAGAGGGAGAAGCTGTTTGCTCTCCCTGATGACATCCCTTCCCAGGTACCAAGAAGTGGAGTACCTTTGTCTGAGCAATAGGAGAACTCCTCTGAAGGAAGGGTGCTCTCCCAGTGCAGCTGCTGGGAGAGGGGAAGAGGAACTGGGAGCACAGGTGCAGTCACATCTCCCTCTGCCTCATCTCAGCTCCCCTGGAGGTGCCCGGGGCCCCTTCTGAACGGGGCATTGTCCCAGCTGGAGGTGGCAGCGTGTTGGGCAGGCTTGTTCCTCCACCTGGCAGAGGAAATCCTCATCGGGGATTTGTGAGGTGGCTTCTGTTTCGTTCACCACGTGGCGAAACCGGCCAGAAAATCTGGCCCAAAGAGCTCCCCTGCCTGCTGAATATCCCAGCACTTGCTAAGTCTGTCCCTGCGCCAGACAGGAGGCTGTGCATCACCCCAGTCGCAGACCAGAGCAGGGTTTCCCGGTGCTGCAATGCCCTGCAAGCACTGCAGAGGTCAGTTCAACACCTCCATCCCCTCTGGATCTCTGACATTGCTTTGCTCCCCCTCTCAGTAGTAGTTCTGCCACTTGAATTCCTCCTGGATGTGCCTCACTCCACCTCTCAGGCTGTGGCAGGAAAGGGGTAACAGTACATGGGATGCAAGAGGAGGGAATGGTAGGAAAACATCCTTCAGAACACGCTGGGGTTAAGAGGGAGGGTAAGGCCCTCTGCAGTTCCCTGGGGTTAAAGCAGAGACAGAACAAAGGCAGAATGAGGAATAACAAGGCAAAAAGAGCAGCCACCTGTACGTTTAGTTGGTGGCATTTCTATTCTCATGGTTTGTCTGGGCTATCTCCAGAGACATTCTAATAGTTAAGGTAGTTAGGGAGTTAAGGAGTAGGGCTAGCAGGAAAGTCCACCAAAAACCTGCTTTGGGTGGTTTTTTGAGTAGAAGACACCATCTGAAGGCTGCTGAGAAAAGTTAATGGTGTGTGTGCTTGCTCATGGTGCTCATGCTTGCTGGTGATTGCGGTGGTCGAGAGTGTTGCTTTTCTCACATTCAGTCTTCCTCAATTCTGATCACTTGGATTGCAGGAAACATTTAATTAAATCATGCCTTAGCGGTGGGGTGGGGGGTGGGGGCGAAATACATACAGCTTGTAGTAGCTTTCTCTTTCCTCTAAAGGGAATAAAATCCCATTTTAGACCCAGGGGATGGGTGATGGAAGAACAGAATTTAGTCTGCCAAGTGTTGTTGAACAGCACATCAGCCTGGCCCTGCGGTGCTGCGGTGGCAGGTTGCAGTGCAGTCCAATGCCTAAAAAGGGGGCTTGTTCTGTTGCCCAAACAGAACCCCATTTGATTCCTGACGTGTGAATCATCCCGTCTGTCAGGTCAGTGAGCTGTAAAAATCTCAGCTCTAGGAAGGACGTGACCAGACAAGGTGAGGAAGTGGTTTAGATGAAGCGCTTCCCCAGGTTTCTCTCACAAACTGTTACCTGTGAGGGCAAAGGGGTTCCTGCAGGAGCCACGTAGCTGGTTTGCGTTTATATATTTCCTGTGCAGGAAGAGGTGACTCAAAAGATGGTTGTATTTCCCATCTCTCCCTCTGAATAGGCGTCTTGATGCTCCTGCAGTGTAATTTCCTGCATTGCTGATTGATGAGTCCAGGGCAGCTTCTCATCGACTTGTCTGCTACTGCCTAAAACGAGCCCTGGGCATTAGATATCAGTTGTGTGTTTGCCCCAGGGCTGTGTTGTCCTAGAAGCGAAGTGCTGTCCTTGTGCCTTCAGGATCTTGCCTGTTTGTTGCTAAGCTTTCTTCTTTTAAAAGCCCTTCAGAGATCGTTAGTGACAGCTCACTGAATACCTCTTTGGGAAGAGAGTAGGGTTCAGAATGCAGATATAGAGGTCTAGCAGTGTGACTTGACGTTTGCAGAGGAAATCTAGGAGTTGAGCTCCTATTTCGTACCGTGCCCTGAACCTCGGCTCATCTCAGGCTGCTTAGATAATTGGTTTATGTGTTTTTACCAATGTCCTGAAAATGGGGACACTTCCTTGCGTCACAGGATGAGGGAGTTTAACTTTTCAGGTGTTTTCAGAGCCTCTGTAAGGAAATCTAAGTAAGTTGTCAGCCTGGATGGGCTTAGTACATGTGTAATCCAAACTAGACTTTTAGAACTGTGCAAAGCTGAGTGAAATTATTCCCCCAGCTGACTTCTTGTGACTATTTCTCTGAATGCCTAATTTTCTAGCTGCATTTTTGTTTAATCTGTGCCGTTATTTTGCAGGAAGTTCCACAAGAAGCTGGGCCAGCAGGCCTGGCTGGTTGCTGCTATTACTGCCACGGAGTTCCTGATCGTGGTGAAGTACGATCCCTACACGCTCACCCTCTCTCTCCCTTTCTACATCACCCAGTGCTGGATCCTGGGCATCATACTGGTGCTCACCTGGACGGCCTGGCGCTTCTTCATCCGGTAAGCGGTGGCCGTGCTGCGTTTCACTGAACAGGGGTGTTTCTGTGCCTGATCCGCTCAGTTTTCTTCCTGGTTGAGGCCTCTGGTAGCTTTGGTCTTTGTGTGGCCATTGTGTTGGTGCTGCTGTAAAAGCAGGTGAACTGCGCCTGGTCCTCCCGGGTGGGTGAGACGGCCGAGGAGATCAGTGGCTTGTTGAGATCAGTGCTCTAAGTTAGCCAGGACGGAGATGTTTTGTGGCTGCACTGGGAGAACAGTTTGCTGTGGCAGTTGCCCAGGCTGTGCTGGTGTTGGTGACAAGGGCCAGGTTCAAGGTGTGTGTGGTTTGGGTGCTGCTCTCTGCCAGTCAGTGGAGAGCAGCTGCAGGAGCCTGAAAGAACCACACCAGTCTGTGGAGGAGCCCCTGTGCCGCAGCAGCGCTTGCTCCTCTTGAGCTTGCTGTCGTGTTATGCTTTTAACGGAGATGTTTTGTGGCTGCACTGGGAGAACAGTTTGCTGTGGCAGTTGCCCAGGCTGTGCTGGTGTTGGTGACAAGGGCCAGGTTCAAGGTGTGTGTGGTTTGGGTGCTGCTCTCTGCCAGTCAGTGGAGAGCAGCTGCAGGAGCCTGAAAGAACCACACCAGTCTGTGGAGGAGCCCCTGTGCCGCAGCAGCGCTTGCTCCTCTTGAGCTTGCTGTTGTGTTACGCTTCCGAAAGAGGTGATAATAGCAATAATAGCAAGAGACACACATTTCAAGTCAATCAGAGCCAAATCAGGGTAACGGAGCTGGTGAGGGGTCTGGAGCACAAGTCTTGTGAGGAGCAGCTGAGGGAGCTGGGGGTGTTCAGCCTGGAGAAAAGGAGGCTGAGGGGAGACCTTCTGGCTCTCTCCAACTCCCTGAAAGGAGGGTTTAGCCAGGGGGGGTCGGTCCCTTCTCCCAAGGAATAGGTGATGGGACAAGAGGAAACGGCCTTAGGTTGCCCCAGGGGAGGTTTAGGATGGAGATTGGGAACAATTTTTATGGGGAAAGGGTTATTGCACATTGGAATGGGCTGCCCAGGGCAGTGGTTGAGGCCCCATCCCTGGAGGGCTTCAAAAGCTGGGTTGACACAGTGCTTAGAGACATGGTTTAGTGATGGGTTTTATCAGAGTTGGGTTGATGGATGGACTCAATGATCTTGAAGGTCTCTTCCAACCCAGACAATTCTATGATCAGCAGCTCCAGAAATTTAAAGCCAAACGGCTCGAGGCCATGGTTACTTGTGCCCAGAGCAGACATTCCATGTTGTTTTGACTGTGCACTGAAATGGTTCATTCACATCCTAGTGCCCCCCTCTCTCTTCTCCCTTCCAGTGACATCACGTTGCGGTATAAGGAGATCAGGCGACAGAAGCAGGAGCACAAACACGAGAAGGACAAATGCCTGAGCAATGGCGACGGACACTCATCGGTGCTGGAGGAACAAAACGGGAACAAACTGAGGGAGAGGAAGCTCTGAGCAGCAGAGAAAGGGCTAAAAAAGGGACTCGTAGTGCTCAAGGCGGCCTGGTGGACAGTCCAACCTCATCCTCCCTAACGTGTAATTGTCGTTGTTAGCTCTCCAGCTGTGGGACTCCTGGGGAAGGAAGAGCTGTCCCCTGGGTGCGCACCCCCTCTCTCCTGGCAGGCCTGGGCAGGGTGGGAGAGAGTCTGTGTGGAGGGAGGCCGGGCCCAGCGCCGGTGCGGCGAGGTGGGACCCCCCTCAGGCCTGTCCTGTGTCTTCCTTCAGAACCAGGTTTGGAGACGAGGGGCTCTGAAACACAGTGCGAAGGGAACCCGGCCGGTGCGTTCCCAGTAGCCTGTGAGATTTCCATGGTGACGTTGGGGCATTAGGAACACTCGCTCTGGAGAGTGCGCAAACCAGACGCAGGAAATGAATTTAATGTGGGTTTCGTTTGTTTTTTTTTTTTTTCTGCTGAAACTACCTTGAGCTGTGGAGTTCAGATGAAAGTGCTCGGCCACCGCTGAGCAGCACCGCAGCGAGACAGACGTAGGTAACCAGAAGCTTGTGAACAAGTTGCGTACCTTGCACAGCCCGTAGCGCAGCACACTGCTGTCACGGCCCCCGCGCGGGGCTGCCGCCTTCTCCGCTGTCCTGGGGCAGCCTCTACAGCTTTATCTTGTGTCACATCTCTAGGGAGACAGACAGCTGCTCCTTACTTCTTCTCTCTTTTTTTTTTTTTTTTTTTGGTTTGTATTTTTAAAAATTTTTCTTTTAGTCTTGGTCATCTCTGAAGGGAAGGTGGGATAGGGAAGGTCAGCCTGCCTCTCCCTCGCTCCCTGGAGTAAATGCATTGCAAGTGGAAGGCTGGGAGTTACTCCATCAGTCTTAAGTTATTTGCCTTATTCTCAGCTCTTTTAGTTCTCTTACCCAGAACGTTTCGTTCTGGGTGGCTGTCCCTGGGGACCCATCCAGCTCAGCCACATCCCTCCCAAGGCAGCTCCTGGCCAAGCAACCTCCCAAATCGGGCTGGAAAAGGTGTTTTCTGTGGCCACGCACAAAATAGCTGTTAGAGCCCTGCCCAGAGAGCAGAGGGAGGCAGAGCCCTGGTTGTCCCCGGCGCGGTGCGGCAGCGGGGGCTGCCCGCCAGCCCAGACAGCGCTTCTACTGCCGACTCAGCATCTAGGGGGAGAAATTGGAAACCTGGGCTGTGTTTTATATTTTCCAGGTCATTATTCCCAACTGTACGTGCTGCACTGAGCATCCACTGTGGAACCTCTGCTCTGAGCCTTTGCTCTGGCGTCCGAGGCGCTGATGGAGCCGTAACCATATCACTTCTTAAATACTCTGATCTAGCCAGGGTGTTTTTCAGGGAAGTGTTTATCCAGAAGAAATTGACATAAATACCACCAGTAAAACCTCACCGGTGCAACCCCAGAGTCTCTGAGTGGCAGGAGACCTGCAGAGCTGCTGGCGAGCAGACACCCGCGTTTCCCATCCCCTTTGGTCTTGTAGGTGAATGACAACCACAATCTGCATTTCTCCTGTGTTCACAGTGACCCAAATTCGTTCCACCCCTGAGGAAGGGGCACGTAGCAGCAGGGCAGTCTTAATGGGTTAATTAATGGAGCAGTTTGGTTGCACATGGAGAGCTCAGCGAAGGCAGGGGAGTTCATGGGCCAGGGCTGCCCCGTCCCTTGGCAGGAGGGGGGTGTCCGGTGTGAGAGGTGACACCAGGCTGGACGGTCTCCCCGTGCTGCTCTTGCAGGGTGGTGTCTGCTGCTGGGGGCAGCGGGGGGCCCAGGGCTGTGAGGGGTTTGGCAGTGGGCAGAGGGCCCAGCTGAGCAGGTATTTATCTCTACGCCTTTCCACCCGGAGTCCTTCTCGTTCCCCCTTCAGGCCAGTGGCAGGAGCTGTAGCTGTCAGGTAGCTCGTCCCGGTGTGTCGTGTCGTGTCGTCCCTGTTGGCTGGGCTCAGGTCCCCCCCTCCCCATCCTGTCTGTGGATTAACACTGTGCCCCCCGCCCTGACCCCTTGGCGGTGCATCCTCCGGGGCTGCCCCATGGCTGGGGGGCAGCAGGCACCCCCGAGGCAGGTCAGCTCTGTCCTCCCGCTCCCCCTCCCTGCCAGAGACCCCCCTGGGGACCTTAGAAACAACTGGGGAGGAGCCCCCATCCCCTGGTGACGATCCTGGAGCTTGGACCTCACACATCAACCCCTGACCTGTTTGTCTGCATCCGTCTCCGTGGCGTTTGGTTTGTGGGGGGGCCGGCCCGGTGTAATAAAGCGGTGTTTGTTTGCTGGTGTGCTCTTTGGTACCACGGCTGCCTGGCCCTGCTCTGTCTTCCCGCTGGGACCGGGGGGCTGCGGGGGCCTGGTCCGAGTCACCCCCATGGGAAGGCTGTGGTGCGGGGGGGATGCTGGCCCTCGAGGTCATGAACGTGTCTGGATTTGCAGAAAAAGGGTTGTTACACCCCCTGGGTCCCCTGCTGTAGTTTGGAAAGGCTTCTTGCGGTGTGTTTAGGGGGTGACGTCCCCCCTGTGTGTGCCTCGGGCTGTGCACAGCGAGGGGTGGGCTCGTGTCCCCGGCCCCCCTGCCTTTAGGAGTCCTCTCCTGATCTGCCCCTGGGAAACGCTCCAAAGCAGCAGGTACAGGGGAGAAGAAAGGACACGGAGAAGCCTCACCTGAGTAACGTTTGGGGTGGCACAAGGGAGACCCTCCCTGTGGAGATGAGAGGCAGCAGCCTCCTGTTCTGCCCGTCTCTGGCCATGCCCTGCCTCACCTGCATCAGGAAACGGGAACAGGGTCATCCTCCTCCTCCCTAACACCCCCAGGGAGAGGTGCCACCGGGCAGTCCTGGGCCTTTCCCAGCTGCTTTTTTTTCCCTTTCCCGGTGAATTTTTGGTCCTATTTCTGGCCTTAAGGGGCCTGTATGATGCTTTTGGAATCCTCGATTTCTGACGAGTGTTTTGACCAAGAATAAGTAGCTTTTTCCAGGGGGGGGGGCTGGCTGAAGTTCCCCAGAGGCAGGAGCCACCCAAGGTTCCTCTGCTGGCTCCAACCAAAACGCCACCAGGGCTGTGTGTGCCCCCTGGCCACGAGTTGGTCATGGGAAGGGTTTGTCTGGCAGTTGGCATCGTCGATCCGCTCTTATTTAATTACCCCCATGGTTATCTGAGGCCTGTGAACACCCCCAGGGAGAGGTGCCACCGGGCAGTCCTGGGCCTTTCCCAGCTGCTTTTTTTTCCCTTTCCCGGTGAATTTTTGGTCCTATTTCTGGCCTTAAGGGGCCTGTATGATGCTTTTGGAATCCTCGATTTCTGACGAGTGTTGGGGAGCTTTTCCAGGAGTGTTTTGACCAAGAATAAGTAGCTTTTTCCAGCGTGAGGGGGCTGGCTGAAGTGCCCCAGAGGCAGGAGCCACCCGAGGTTCCTCTGCTTGCTCCAACCAAAACCCCACCAGGGCTGCGTGGGCCTCCTGGCCACGAGCTGGTCATGGGAAGGGTTTGTCTGGCAGTTGGCATCGTCAATCCGCTCTTATTTAATTACCCTCATGGTTATCTGAGGCCTGCACTGAGCCCAGGGGCGGTAACGAGCTGGAGCCGTCTGTTGGCAATAGGAACCTGCTGTTTAACAGATCAATTGGCACCTGCCCCAGGCTGGGGAGATCTTCAGGGGCCAAACTCAGGCCTTTGGAGGTTCCCAGAACTCGGCCAGCCCCAGCCCCATTGCAAGCAGCTCCCTGGGGGGCAGTTGCCTTTGCCGTGGGGCTGGGGCGATGGAGCCTTGAGGTGTCCCCCAGAGCCGGGGTGCCCGGACACAGGGACAGCCCCCCGTGTCCCTCGGAGCACCATCCCCTGTCCCTGCTGTGGATGGGGTCCGGAGCTGGGGAGGAACCCAGGGGGCTGCGTTACAGCCCAAGCTGGCTCTGTTTTCTCCCTGAAAATTAATTCCCCACCAGGAAAATCATCTCCCGGTGCTGCCCCTGGAGCAGGAGGAGGTGGGTGACCTGGCCCTGCTGCGGGATGTGCCGGGTTTCCCTGGGAGTAAAGGTCCTTTGGGGTGTCCCCGTGCCCAGCCGAGACCCCCTCTGCGTGGGGTGCCTGGGGTTCTTCCCCCCACAGAAGTGGGATGATCCTGGTTTCTCCAAGCCCAGTGAATCTCCTGCGGTTTGAAATGGGTGCTCTGGTGTTTGGGGCAGGTGGGTGAGGGAGGGGAAGATCTCATCCCTGTGCCGTGGCAGCGGGAGGGGGGCTGTGGGGTGCTGCCCCTGTCCCAGGAGAAGGCACCTGCCAGCGGGCACCCGGCTTTTTCTGCTGAAAGGGCTTTTTGGGCCAACTCCCGTGTCGATGCCGCTTGGTGCTTTTGGGAAGGAACCTCCGTCTGCCGCGCCCGGGGAGAGGAGAAGCCATGGGTCTTCCTCAAGATGCAGAGCCAGGACCCCCCTGCTGCACCCCCGGGACCCCGGGAGCTGCTGGGGTGGGATGGGGGAGCCCATGACCCCCCCCCATCCCCGCGGAGAGAGGAGCCGCCTGGGGCAGGGAAAGGTGAGGATCCGGGGGGCTGGAGCTCGGGTGAGGATCCACCCACCCCAAACGGCCTCCAGGGGGGGAGCAGC
>NW_015090829.1:1047568-1051723 GCF_001431845.1 Calidris pugnax | reverse complement strand
GTGTTTAGGGGGTGACGTCCCCCCTGTGTGTGCCTCGGGCTGTGCACAGCGAGGGGTGGGCTCGTGTCCCCGGCCCCCCTGCCTTTAGGAGTCCTCTCCTGATCTGCCCCTGGGAAACGCTCCAAAGCAGCAGGTACAGGGGAGAAGAAAGGACACGGAGAAGCCTCACCTGAGTAACGTTTGGGGTGGCACAAGGGAGACCCTCCCTGTGGAGATGAGAGGCAGCAGCCTCCTGTTCTGCCCGTCTCTGGCCATGCCCTGCCTCACCTGTGTCAGGAAACGGGAACAGGGTCATCCTCCTCCTCCCTAACACCCCCAGGGAGAGGTGCCACCGGGCAGTCCTGGGCCTTTCCCAGCTGCTTTTTTTTCCCTTTCCCGGTGAATTTTTGGTCCTATTTCTGGCCTTAAGGGGCCTGTATGATGCTTTTGGAATCCTCGATTTCTGACGAGTGTTGGGGAGCTTTTCCAGGAGTGTTTTGACCAAGAATAAGTAGCTTTTTCCAGCGTGAGGGGGCTGGCTGAAGTGCCCCAGAGGCAGGAGCCACCCGAGGTTCCTCTGCTTGCTCCAACCAAAACCCCACCAGGGCTGCGTGGGCCTCCTGGCCACGAGCTGGTCATGGGAAGGGTTTGTCTGGCAGTTGGCATCGTCAATCCGCTCTTATTTAATTACCCTCATGGTTATCTGAGGCCTGCACTGGCCTTAAGGGGCCTGTATGATGCTTTTGGAATCCTCGATTTCTGACGAGTGTTGGGGAGCTTTTCCAGGAGTGTTTTGACCAAGAATAAGTAGCTTTTTCCAGCGTGAGGGGGCTGGCTGAAGTGCCCCAGAGGCAGGAGCCACCCGAGGTTCCTCTGCTTGCTCCAACCAAAACCCCACCAGGGCTGCGTGGGCCTCCTGGCCACGAGCTGGTCATGGGAAGGGTTTGTCTGGCAGTTGGCATCGTCAATCCGCTCTTATTTAATTACCCTCATGGTTATCTGAGGCCTGCACTGAGCCCAGGGGCGGTAACGAGCTGGAGCCGTCTGTTGGCAATAGGAACCTGCTGTTTAACAGATCAATTGGCACCTGCCCCAGGCTGGGGAGATCTTCAGGGGCCAAACTCAGGCCTTTGGAGGTTCCCAGAACTCGGCCAGCCCCAGCCCCATTGCAAGCAGCTCCCTGGGGGGCAGTTGCCTTTGCCGTGGGGCTGGGGCGATGGAGCCTTGAGGTGTCCCCCAGAGCCGGGGTGCCCGGACACAGGGACAGCCCCCCGTGTCCCTCGGAGCACCATCCCCTGTCCCTGCTGTGGATGGGGTCCGGAGCTGGGGAGGAACCCAGGGGGCTGCGTTACAGCCCAAGCTGGCTCTGTTTTCTCCCTGAAAATTAATTCCCCACCAGGAAAATCATCTCCCGGTGCTGCCCCTGGAGCAGGAGGAGGTGGGTGACCTGGCCCTGCTGCGGGATGTGCCGGGTTTCCCTGGGAGTAAAGGTCCTTTGGGGTGTCCCCGTGCCCAGCCGAGACCCCCTCTGCGTGGGGTGCCTGGGGTTCTTCCCCCCACAGAAGTGGGATGATCCTGGTTTCTCCAAGCCCAGTGAATCTCCTGCGGTTTGAAATGGGTGCTCTGGTGTTTGGGGCAGGTGGGTGAGGGAGGGGAAGATCTCATCCCTGTGCCGTGGCAGCGGGAGGGGGGCTGTGGGGTGCTGCCCCTGTCCCAGGAGAAGGCACCTGCCAGCGGGCACCCGGCTTTTTCTGCTGAAAGGGCTTGGCAGGAGCTGTAGCTGTCAGGTAGCTCGTCCCGGTGTGTCGTGTCGTGTCGTCCCTGTTGGCTGGGCTCAGGTCCCCCCCTCCCCATCCTGTCTGTGGATTAACACTGTGCCCCCCGCCCTGACCCCTTGGCGGTGCATCCTCCGGGGCTGCCCCATGGCTGGGGGGCAGCAGGCACCCCCGAGGCAGGTCAGCTCTGTCCTCCCGCTCCCCCTCCCTGCCAGAGACCCCCCTGGGGACCTTAGAAACAACTGGGGAGGAGCCCCCATCCCCTGGTGACGATCCTGGAGCTTGGACCTCACACATCAACCCCTGACCTGTTTGTCTGCATCCGTCTCCGTGGCGTTTGGTTTGTGGGGGGGCCGGCCCGGTGTAATAAAGCGGTGTTTGTTTGCTGGTGTGCTCTTTGGTACCACGGCTGCCTGGCCCTGCTCTGTCTTCCCGCTGGGACCGGGGGGCTGCGGGGGCCTGGTCCCAGTCACCCCCATGGGAAGGCTGTGGTGCGGGGGGGATGCTGGCCCTCGAGGTCATGAACGTGTCTGGATTTGCAGAAAAAGGGTTGTTACACCCCCTGGGTCCCCTGCTGTAGTTTGGAAAGGCTTCTTGCGGTGTGTTTAGGGGGTGACGTCCCCCCTGTGTGTGCCTTGGGCTGTGCACAGCGAGGGGGGGGCTCGTGTCCCCGGCCCCCCTGCCTTTAGGAGTCCTCTCCTGATCTGCCCCTGGGAAACGCTCCAAAGCAGCAGGTACAGGGGAGAAGAAAGGACACGGAGAAGCCTCACCTGAGTAACGTTTGGGGTGGCACAAGGGAGACCCTCCCTGTGGAGATGAGAGGCAGCAGCCTCCTGTTCTGCCCGTCTCTGGCCATCCCCTGCCTCGCCTGCATCAGGAAACGGGAACAGGGTCATCCTCCTCCTCCCTAACACCCCCAGGGAGAGCTACCACCGGGCAGTCCTGGGCCTTTCCCAGCTGCTTTTTTTTCCCTTTCCCGGTGAATTTTTGGTCCTATTTCTGGCCTTAAGGGGCCTGTATGATGCTTTTGGAATCCTCGATTTCTGACGAGTGTTTTGACCAAGAATAAGTAGCTTTTTCCAGGGGGGGGGGCTGGCTGAAGTTCCCCAGAGGCAGGAGCCACCCAAGGTTCCTCTGCTGGCTCCAACCAAAACGCCACCAGGGCTGTGTGTGCCCCCTGGCCACGAGTTGGTCATGGGAAGGGTTTGTCTGGCAGTTGGCATCGTCGATCCGCTCTTATTTAATTACCCCCATGGTTATCTGAGGCCTGTGCTGAGCCCAGGGGCGGTAACGAGCTGGAGCCGTCTGTTGGCAATAGGAACCTGCTGTTTAACAGATCAATTGGCACCTGCCCCAGGCTGGGGAGATCTTCAGGGGCCAAACTCAGGCCTTTGGAGGTTCCCAGAACTCAGCCAGCCCCAGCCCCATTGCAAGCAGCTCCCTGGGGGGCAGTTGCCTTTGCCGTGGGGCTGGGGCGATGGAGCCTTGAGGTGTCCCCCAGAGCCGGGGTGCCCGGACACAGGGACAGCCCCCTGTGTCCCTCGGAGCACCAGCTCCTGTCCCTGCTGTGGGTGGGGTCCGGAGCTGGGGAGGAACCCAGGGGGCTGTGTTACAGCCCAAGCTGGCTCTGTTTTCTCCCTGAAAATTAATTCCCCACCAGGAAAATCATCTCCCGGTGCTGCCCCCGGAGCAGGAGGAGGTGGGTGACCTGGCCCTGCTGTGGGATGTGCCGGGTTTCCCTGGGAGTAAAGGTCCTTTGGGGTGTCCCCGTGCCCAGCCGAGACCCCCTCTGCGTGGGGTGCCTGGGGTTCTTCCCCCCACAGAAGTGGGATGATCCTGGTTTCTCCAAGCCCAGTGAATCTCCTGCGGTTTGAAATGGGTGCTCTGGTGTTTGGGGCAGGTGGGTGAGGGAGGGGAAGATCTCATCCCTGTGCCGTGGCAGTGTGGGGAGGGGGGCTGTGGGGTGCTGCCCCTGTCCCAGGAGAAGGCACCTGCCAGCGGGCACCCGGCTTTTTCTGCTGAAAGGGCTTTTTGGGCCAACTCCCGTGTCGATGCCGCTTGGTGCTTTTGGGAAGGAACCTCCGTCTGCCGCGCCCGGGGAGAGGAGAAGCCATGGGTCTTCCTCAAGATGCAGAGCCAGGACCCCCCTGCTGCACCCCCGGGACCCCGGGAGCTGCTGGGGTGGGATGGGGGAGCCCATGACCCCCCCCCATCCCCGCGGAGAGAGGAGCCGCCTGGGGCAGGGAAAGGTGAGGATCCGGGGGGCTGGAGCTCGGGTGAGGATCCACCCACCCCAAACGGCCTCCAGGGGGGAGCAGCCCCTTTGGGGGGGCACGAGGAGGGGACGCGGGTCCTGATGGAGGGACCACCATAGGGGGGGTCTCCTGGGTGCGGGGGGAGA
>NW_015090829.1:1040443-1045745 GCF_001431845.1 Calidris pugnax | reverse complement strand
TGATGCTGGGGGAGGGCTCATCCGTGAGGGGAGTTCTGCCCGGTCTCAGGTACCCGGCGGATCCCGGCGTCGGTGTCCGGGCTGGGGAAGAGGGGAGGGACGGGGGCGGCCTCTGGGATTTGTAACTTGGGCTGTGACATTTTGGGATCGGGGGGTGCTCCGGGTGCGGCGGGGGCCACCCGTGTCGGTCCCGGTGCCCTGGGACCGGGGGTTCTGTGCCAGCTGGTTCGGGCCTCGGGTGGCCACGATGGCAAAGCAGCAGCGAGGTGTCAACCCCCCCGAAGTGTCTGGGGGAGCCCCCCCATTTCAGAAGGGGTGTGTGGCTTCGGTGCTGTCTCTGTCCCCGCACGGAGACACTTTATCCCCCCCCAGCAGGACAGGGTGCCCCCAGCTCTGCAGCAGCTCCCGGGGAGCCGAGCTGCCCCGTCCCCCAACGGAGCGATGCTGGGGGGGGGGGGCAGAGGAGGCTCAGCACCCCCCAAACCGGGGCTCTGCCGGGCCCCTCCAGGGAAAAAACATCCGTCCCGGTGCCAGGGCGGTGGGAGAGCGGTGCCTGCCCCCTCCTCATCCCCCGGGTGATCCCCCGGGAGGGGGCTGGAAGGCAGGTGGGGGGGGGACTGAGCATCCCGGTGGGAATTGTCAAGGTAAAGGAGCGATAACCCCCTTCCCGAGCGCCTCCCCCTTCCCTCCCGCCCGGGGAAGGCCGAGGTTATTTTGCTGGCAGGAAAACGCCCCCCGGCTCGGTCCTGGCACCGGCTGGTGGGAGATGCCCCCGAAACGGGGCCGAGCTGCTGCTCGGAGCTCATTAGAGAAGGGTGTTTTCGGGGGAGGAAAAGCTTTGAAGGAAATGGAAAATTGGAAATTCCAATTTCTGTTGGAAATGGGAAAGAAGTGGAGGGTGTTTAAAAGGAACATTTGCCCTCCTGCAGAGAAAGTTGGTTCCTGAAGACTTCTGTGGTTTCACGTTAAAACCCCCAGCAGGAGACACGGAAAGAGATGGAGCCTCTGAGTTGATGCGGTGGTTTTTCAGGACATGAAAAGAGGGTGTTTTGGGTAAATCTCCCCAGTTGCGGGGATTTCCAGTGCTAAACAGCAAAGTGTCCCTTAAGCTGAGCTCAGACCAGACGTGACACGAGTTCAGCACGTTCTCAGCCAGGATTTTACGGAGTGTTTCTCCATCGTACACAGGGGTTTCTGTCTGCGGGAGGAGGCTGGGGACTGAGAGGGGCATCTCCCGGCCCCGTCACAGCCCTGCTGGGCTTTTGGGTTAGTGACTCAATTGCATTTAGAAAAAAACCCTCTTCTTGCAGTTACCCCAAGGGTGGGCCACGAGGCCCTTGCAGAGGGGTCCCCGGCCGTGTCGCCAGCGTGGCTGATACTTGAGGCTGATATTTTCTGCTATAACGTGCTGCAGTTTCCACCTTTGGCAGTTAAAATCCGAGCCTGGGTGGTTGGGGGGGTCGATCACCTGCCCAGCGCCTGGGGCTGCGAGGAGGGACCCAAACCCCGAGTGTCCATCCAGCCGAGGCGAGTCCAGCTCTTCTGAGGAGTGGGCTCTGGGGGGGTGTGAGTTTTGCAGGGGGGGCTGGGGGGCTCCCTCGGGGGTGGTGGTGGGATTTTCGGTGCAGATCTGTCCCTGGGCTTGGGGCGTGGGGATTGTGGTCTGTGGGATGGCACCAGTGGCGTGTGGTCCATCATCACCTGGCACAGATTCTGGGTGCGGGGGGGGGAAGGTGCTGGGTACCAAGGGGGGTGCTGGCCCCAGTGGCCTTGGATTTGCTCGTTGGGTGTTTGTGGGGGATCCCAACCCCCCCTGTGCAGTGGGAAATACCTGGCTTGGGTGAATCCCTTTTGGAGTGGTGATGGCTCAGAGGAGCAGCCTCCTCGTGCTCAGGATGGATCTCCCGTAGGACTCTCCTGGGAAAAGCCCTGTGGGAGGAGGGCAGTCGGGCTTCCCCCCGCAGGGATCGATTCCTGGGGAATGGCATCATCCAGACCCCTCAGTGCCCCAGGATCGGGGCGGCTCCGCTCACACAGGGCCGGGGCAGAGCCGGGGGCACCAAGCAGCCCCGCGGTGATGGGGCAGGGCTGGGGGTCACTGAGCGGCCCCGCGGTGAGGCCGGGAAGGTGTGGAAGGCAGAGGCAGATGGAAAGGAGATCAGACAAACAGCAACGGGCTGAAACAGCCCCTGGAGGGGAGGCGTCTGCGCAGAGAGCGATAGAAAATGTCACCCCTTAACTCTCCCGAGGTAAATCGTGCGGCTCCGTGGCTCCGTGGGGCCGCTCTCCGGGTCCCCCGGGGTGTCAGTCCCAGCTTCAGCCCCTCTGCCAGCAGCTGTGGGGCTTTACCCACCTTTGCTCTGTGCTGGGGAGAGGAGCAGGGGTTGGGAGCAATGGAGGGGGGGGAGCATCTATTTAGCATCCCTGCTAAAAAAAAAATGAGAAGATAGCATTTCTTTTTCTTTTTTTTTTTTAATTTTCCCCTGTATCCTTACTCCTCGTCTCCCACCTTGCAGGCTGTCCCGCTAGCGGGGAGCGTTTGCCATGGACACGGGGCACGTCAGCAGATACCATGTAAGCGGTGAGTACGGCTGAGGGGGCTCTGGGGAGGGGTTTTTGGGGGTGGGCAGAGCTGGGGGGTCTCACGCTGAGCTGCTCTGGGGGGGGACCTGCTGATCCTCGCTCTCTCTGCAGGAGCTCCCCTCTGCGCCGTGTCCACACAGGGCTTAGTTTCCTAATAGGAGGGTAAAACCCTTAACCCCCTCCAGGCTGCCCCACAGCAGGGGCTCTGCCCTAGAAAAACCTCTCCCCTCCTGGGGGAGGTCTGAGCAGGACGGGGATTTCCAGCAGAGCTGGGGTTTGCACCTGGAGTTATTCAGAAGTAGGAGCCCATAAAGTGTTATTTTGCCCCAGTTTTGCCCTCTGCTGTAGCAGGAGCGTGTGAACTCCTGGGAGCTGGATGGCACCGAAAAACTCCGTGCTCAGGAGTTCCCTGGAAAGCAGCAGCGCTTCCCCAGCGTCCTGCGGGGGATGTCACACAAATCACAGCCCTGTGTGACTGCAGGGGGTTGGCTGGGGGGGAGGAAGCAGGACCTGGCTCCTGCCCCGAGGCTTTAACTTGTGAGATCCCTCTTGGCTGCTCCTGGCCCTCGGAAGGGATCAAAATTAGGGGCTTTGGCTGTGAATAGTTGGTTCCTTCTGACACATCCCTTTGCTGGCTGCTGCCGGAGGAGTTTGGGATGGGGGGCTGTGCTGGGATGAGGTGTGGGGGTTCGCTGCCTCGGGCTGCTCTGGGCTCTGAAGCTGCTGCCGAAGGAGGAAGCGCGGTGGCTGAGGCGGGGGGGGCTCCCTGGTGGAACTCTGCAATGAGAAACCTGTCTTTTTCTTTTTTCTTTTTTTTTTCCTCCCTTTTTTCGTGTGTTCCGCGGAGCGATCGGTGCTGGTTGGTGGCGGGTGTGATGGAGGCTGGTGCAATGCAGCAGCCACCGCTCCGTGCTCCGTGGCGGGGCGGCCGCGTCCCCCGGGCTCTCTCCTCCCTGCGTTGCCTCAGCAGCGCTTGGCTCTCCCCCTCTTTCCAAAGGCTTCTTGTTTGGGTTTTGGGGTGGTTTTTTTTTAACTCCCTATGTCTGGATTTTTCTTGGCATCCCCACCCCCGAGGAACCAGGCAGCAGCGAGGGTTTTGTGGGGTGGGGAGGGGGATGCACTGAGCACCCCGTGAGCGGGACGGAGCCGCCGCTGGTGAAGGGACCCCCCCGGGGGTGACAGAGCCGTGCTCTGACTTTCCATGTTTGCTGGGGAGCAGGGCTGCGATTCCCGTGCACTTCACCTCCCAGGAGAGCAAAGCCAGGACTCTGATCATTTCTTTTTGGCTTCCAAAGCTGCTGCCTGACACTGTTTCCCTCCGGCCCGAGTGGGACACTGTGATTTATGTGTCCCCCTGGCCCATCCTGTCCCCACAGCTCAGAGCTGAGGGTTTGGGGCGGGAGCAGCAGAGGATGGAGCCTCTGCCCCGGCCGGTGTCCGGCTGACGGTGGCTCTCATCCCCTGGCAGTGGCCACCAGCCCGCCGCGGTGGGAGATCGGCATCTACGCCGCCGGGGCGCTGGCCCTGCTGGGCATCGCCGCCCTCAACCTCTGGAAGCTCTGGCGCTCGGGCAGCTACCCGGCCCCCTCCCCCTTCCCCAACTACGACTACCGGTACCTGCAGCAGAAGTACGGGGCGGCGCAGCCGGACGCCAAACACAAGGTAACAGCGCCGAGGTTTGGCTCACGTCCCTCCCCTGGCAACGCACCAGCCCCTGGAGGGGCAAAAATGTCACCCCCATCCTCTCACTGCGGGGGGGAAGCCATCGGTGGTGATTTGGTGCCGCTGGAGAGTTTGGGGGGGCTGTGTTTGGGAGCACAAGGGCTTGGGAGCTGCAGGAGGCGCAGGGTTTGATGCCGCGGCATCTTGAGGCCGAGCAGGGGCCGTGGAGCAGCCAAAAAGGCGCCGGTGAGTCCTGGCCGGTGGATCCGGCTTCGTACGGAGCCGGGGACGGCATCGCCTGGTTTTCCTTTCCCTGTTGGCAGCGAGGGGTGGCCCCGCGGGCACTGGATAAGACCTCGCTCTCCCGCAAGAGCAGCCTCCGGGGGGACGACACCTTCGAGAGCATCAACGAGCTGGGCAGCCTGGAGCTGATGAGCAAGGACCTGGGCCTGGCCCACTACGGCCCCTTGAAGAAATCCATCTCGGCCGACTCCCTCAGCTCCATCTCCTCCATCGGGAACAACTTCGGGCAGGATTTCACGGTGGGGCAGGTGGAGGTCTCCATGGAGTACGACGGGAGGGCAGCCACCTTGCACGTGACGCTGCTGCAGGGCAAGGACCTGCTGGAGAAGGAGGACGCTCGCTTCGAGTCCTGCTTCATGCGCATCAGCCTCCTCCCGGCCGAGCAGATCGTCGGCATCTCCCGGGTGAGCCCCTCGTCCCCCCCCGGGCATGAAACCCCCCAGGTGTCCCTGGTGTCACCGCAGCCTTTGACGCTGGTGGCAGCGTCCCTTGGCGCAGCTCCCCAGGGCGGTGGTGGGGCTCCGGGGGACATGTGTGGTTGGCAGGGGATTTGTGGAGCCCTGCAGCAGGGGGGGTGCATTCAGCATCCTGTGGCCTGGGGGGGTCTCAGGGGGGTTTGTGCATCAGAGACCCGGCAGAGGCAGGACTCTGTCCCCCTTGGCTGGGACACGTGGTGGCTTTGTCCTCCCCGAGCGTGGCTTGTGGCCAGTTTTCCTGCTGGAGTCTCCCTGCTGCGGGGCTGGGGGTGCTGCGG
>NW_015090829.1:1037291-1040355 GCF_001431845.1 Calidris pugnax | reverse complement strand
TTTGGGGATTTTGGCTTTTTGGGCACACGCTGCTGGCATCGTGCCGCGTCCCCACACGCTCCCCTCACCCTGATGGAGCCCGAGCCGGTGCCCGGAGTCACTCCCCCCCCGCGGCAGCCGAGACCCTTCCCCTCCCCGCACAGGGGGGTCCGGGCGCTGCACCAGCGGGTCCAGAACCAGGGCTGGGTTTGGGGAGAAACCTCCCCGGAAGCGCCCCAAAAGCTGCTCTCAGAAAGCAGGAGCCTCCGTTTTCCTTCAGCAGCTGCTTTTTGTGAAGCTGGGGGTCAGCCAGTTTGGTTTGACTGGGATATTCCAGAAAGGAGCAGAAAGCTCCATCCCACGAGTGAAACCTTTCCGTGGGGGGGAGGAACCGCTCCAGCGAGCACAGAACCCCTGCCTGTCAGATATCTCCACTGTGCCCTTTTAGGACCATTTTTCCATCCAAAGACTGGGCTCTTTATTTATGCTCTGGAGATATTTATTATTTAGCATCATTATTTATAATTCACCAGCGCTATTTACCCTCTTTTGCTGTTCCCAGCTGAGACACAGGGGCACGTTTGGTTCTTCCCCTTTAATGCTTTGCAGTCCCTGCCTTGTTCTGCTCCTCGGGTAGCAGAGAACGTTTCTGTCCTACGTTCCACCCAGAGATCCCCAAATCTGTTGTCGGCTGCAGACAGACAGACAGACAGACAGTGCTGGCTGCTGTAAAGCAGATACCCACGAACCTGCTTTTCCCCCGGAGGTGTTTGATCCCCGGGGACTGTATCCCATGGGAGAGCCTGGGAAGGGGGTGGTGGAAGGTCCCACCTCGTGAGCAGCTCCATCTTCTTCATCCCCGGGATGGAGCATGCCGAGGAGCAGACAGACAGACAGACGTGAGGGAGTCCTTGGGATGGGATGAACTGTCTCCCCACCATTGCAGGGGGGTCCAGGCGCCCTGGGGGTGATGAAGCCCGAGGGGTTCAGGGCTGGGCCCCCCTCCTGCAGCGGGGTCCCTTTCCCACCACGGGGATGGGGAGGGGGAGCCGGTGGCTCCGCTTTGCTTGGGGCCATCCGAGGCCACGGCTCCCATCCTGTGGGAGCACCAGGCTTCCTTCAGGACAAATCCCTGATTTGTGGGTGGTACCTTGGATGCTGAAAGAAATAGGGCTGGAGTAGGAAAAAAAACAGTCTCCAAAGCCATGATCTGGGAGCAGTTGCCCCCGCGGCGCTTTGGGAGCGGGTGGTGACCAGCACCTGCAGGATGGGGCCCAGGAGCTGCTGCTGCCTTTGCTCCAGGGGAACAGTGAGACGTGGAGACGGCGACTGGGAAACAGCATCGTCCCCGTTGGCACGTTGAGGGGTTGTGCAGGGCTGGGGGCTACACCTTGGCTGAGTCCTGCAGCCCAGGGTGGTGGAGCTGGCACCTGAGAGCACCAGAGCAACCTTCAGTTTGTAATTAAAAGAATTAATGGGCAACAGGGCAGGTCATGGCCCCTATTTCCTACCCCAGGTGCTGAGCTTTTGTCCCCTGTGGAGAGGGGTCTGGAGAACAAGTCTTGTGAGGAGAGGCTGAGGGAGCAGGGGGTGTTCAGCCTGGAGAAATGGAGGCTGAGGGGAGACCTTCTCGCTCTCTCCACCTCCCTGAAAGGAGGGTGTAGCCAGGGGGGGTCGGTGTCTTCTCCCAAGGAACAGGGAGGAGCAGACAGACAGACTTGTCTCGAAACAGCCTCAAGTTGCACCAGGGGAGGTTTAGGATGGAGATTGGGAATGATTTCTTCCTGGAAAGGGTTGTGAAGCCTTGGCAGAGGCTGCCCAGGGCAGTGGTGGAGTCGCCATCCCTGGAGGGGTTTCAAAGCCGGGCAGACGTGGTGCTGAGGGACATGGGTCAGTGGTGGGTTGATGTTTGGACTCAATGGTCTGGAAGGTCCCTCCCAGCCCGGGCAATCTGATGGTTCTGTGGGGCTGGGGGATGCTCTGCCCTCGCTGCCCCAAAGCCCCATGTTCTGGCAGTTCCCAGTAGAGGAGCAGAGCAGATCTGGGGTGCAGCCCCCGAGCCCGGGGGGTACTGAGGTAATTCCCCCCTTTCCCCGTGGCAGATCCAGCGGAGCGCCTACGCCGTGGCCTTCGACGAGCGGTTCTCCATCCCGCTGGACCCGGCGGCGCTGGAGGAGAACAGCCTGCGCTTCTCCGTCTTCGGCATCGACGAGGACGAGAGGAACGTCAGCACCGGCGTGGCCGAGCTGAAGCTCTCCGACCTGGACCTGGCCACCCGGCCCTTCAACGCCTGGCTCTACCTGCAGGACATGAACAAGGTGAGTTGGGGTGGTTGGTCTATCTCCCCCCCAGGTTTTTTTGGGGGGCTTTCTCCTCCCTGCCGGGCTGGTGTCACTGGGTGATGGGCTGTTGTGTCCCGCAGGCAGTGGACACAGTGGGGGAGATCCTGCTCTCCCTGAGCTACCTGCCCACGGCCGAGCGCCTGACGGTGGTGGTGGTCAAAGCCAAGAACCTGGTGTGGACCAATGGCAAAGTCACCGCAGGTGAGCGGGGGATCCCGGTGGGCACAAGGTCCCTTGGTCTTCTGCGGGCTGGAGGTGGGCTCTCACCCTCATTTATCCTACGCTGGGTTCTTGCCACCTGGATTGGTGGAGCGGCTCCCGTTGAGGACAGACCCCACCAGGAAGCTCCACCAGAGATGGTTCCCTCACTTTCTCCATATCGCAGGGGAAGCGCATGACTGACCCCTGGTTTTCTCTCTCCCCCCACCCCGGGCAGACCCCTTCGTCAAGGTGTACCTGCTGCAGGACGGGAGGAAGATCAGCAAGAAGAAGACGGCGGTGAAGAGGGACGACACCAACCCCGTCTTCAACGAGGCCATGATTTTCTCAGTGCCAGCCATCGTGCTCCAGGTCTGTCCTGGCTGGGGGAGCACGTCCCTGCCGGGGGGGGGTACATCGCTCCTTAAGGTCCCCAAATCCCTGTGCTAGTGAGGACCCCGGGGTGTGAGGGGTTCAGGGGGGGTCGTAGGAGCGATGGAGGGGGCTATATATGGTTTGGGGGATGTATCTGTGGGGAAAGGGGT
>NW_015090829.1:1027213-1029588 GCF_001431845.1 Calidris pugnax | reverse complement strand
CAGACAGACAGACAGACAGTGCTGGCTGCTGTAAAGCAGATACCCACGAACCTGCTTTTCCCCCGGAGGTGTTTGATCCCCGGGGACTGTATCCCATGGGAGAGCCTGGGAAGGGGGTGGTGGAAGGTCCCACCTCGTGAGCAGCTCCATCTTCTTCATCCCCGGGATGGAGCATGCCGAGGAGCAGACAGACAGACAGACGTGAGGGAGTCCTTGGGATGGGATGAACTGTCTCCCCACCATTGCAGGGGGGTCCAGGCGCCCTGGGGGTGATGAAGCCCGAGGGGTTCAGGGCTGGGCCCCCCTCCTGCAGCGGGGTCCCTTTCCCACCACGGGGATGGGGAGGGGGAGCCGGTGGCTCCGCTTTGCTTGGGGCCATCCGAGGCCACGGCTCCCATCCTGTGGGAGCACCAGGCTTCCTTCAGGACAAATCCCTGATTTGTGGGTGGTACCTTGGATGCTGAAAGAAATAGGGCTGGAGTAGGAAAAAAAACAGTCTCCAAAGCCGTGATCTGGGAGCAGTTGCCCCCGCGGCGCTTTGGGAGTGGGTGGTGACCAGCACCTGCAGGATGGGGCCCGGGAGCTGCTGCTGCCTTTGCTCCAGGGGAACAGTGAGACGTGGAGACGGCGACTGGGAAAAAGCATCGTCCCCGTTGGCACGTTGAGGGGTTGTGCAGGGCTGGGGGCTACACCTTGGCTGAGTCCTGCAGCCCAGGGTGGTGGAGCTGGCACCTGAGAGCACCAGAGCAACCTTCAGTTTGTAATTAAAAGAATTAATGGGCAACAGGGCAGGTCATGGCCCCTATTTCCTACCCCAGGTGCTGAGCTTTTGTCCCCTGTGGAGAGGGGTCTGGAGAACAAGTCTTGTGAGGAGAGGCTGAGGGAGCAGGGGGTGTTCAGCCTGGAGAAATGGAGGCTGAGGGGAGACCTTCTCGCTCTCTCCAACTCCCTGAAAGGAGGGTGTAGCCAGGGGGGGTCGGTCTCTTCTCCCAAGGAACAGGCCATGGGACAAGAGGAAACAGCCTCAAGTTGCACCAGGGGAGGTTTAGGATGGAGATTGGGAATGATTTCTTCCTGGAAAGGGTTGTGAAGCCTTGGCAGAGGCTGCCCAGGGCAGTGGTGGAGTCTCCATCCCTGGAGGGGTTTCAAAGCCGGGCAGACGTGGTGCTGAGGGACATGGGTCAGTGGTGGGTTGATGTTTGGACTCAATGGTCTGGAAGGTCCCTCCCAGCCCGGGCAATCTGATGGTTCTGTGGGGCTGGGGGATGCTCTGCCCTCACTGCCCCAAAGCCCCATGTTCTGGCAGTTCCCAGTAGAGGAGCAGAGCAGATCTGGGGTGCAGCCCCCGAGCCCGGGGGGTACTGAGGTAATTCCCCCCTTTCCCCGTGGCAGATCCAGCGGAGCGCCTACGCCGTGGCCTTCGACGAGCGGTTCTCCATCCCGCTGGACCCGGCGGCGCTGGAGGAGAACAGCCTGCGCTTCTCCGTCTTCGGCATCGACGAGGACGAGAGGAACGTCAGCACCGGCGTGGCCGAGCTGAAGCTCTCCGACCTGGACCTGGCCACCCGGCCCTTCAACGCCTGGCTCTACCTGCAGGACATGAACAAGGTGAGTTGGGGTGGTTGGTCTATCTGCCCCCCCAGGTTTTTTGGGGGGGTTTCTCCTCCCTGCTGGGCTGGGGTCACTGGGTGATGGGCTGGTGTGTCCTGCAGGCGGTGGACACGGTGGGGGAGATCCTGCTCTCCCTGAGCTACCTGCCCACGGCCGAGCGCCTGACGGTGGTGGTGGTCAAAGCCAAGAACCTGGTGTGGACCAATGGCAAAGTCACCGCAGGTGAGCGGGGGATCCCGGTGGGCACAAGGTCCCTTGGTCTTCTGCGGGCTGGAGGTGGGCTCTCACCCTCATTTATCCTACGCTGGGTTCTTGCCACCTGGATTGGTGGAGCGGCTCCCGTTGAGGACAGACCCCACCAGGAAGCTCCACCAGAGATGGTTCCCTCACTTTCTCCATATCGCAGGGGAAGCGCATGACTGACCCCTGGTTTTCTCTCTCCCCCCACCCCGGGCAGACCCCTTCGTCAAGGTGTACCTGCTGCAGGACGGGAGGAAGATCAGCAAGAAGAAGACGGCGGTGAAGAGGGACGACACCAACCCCGTCTTCAACGAGGCCATGATTTTCTCAGTGCCAGCCATCGTGCTCCAGGTCTGTCCTGGCTGGGGGAGCACGTCCCTGCCGGGGGGGGGTACATCGCTCCTTAAGGTCCCCAAATCCCTGTGCTAGTGAGGACCCCGGGGTGTGAGGGGTTCAGGGGGGGTCGTAGGAGCGATGGAGGGGGCTATATATGGTTTGGGGGATGTATCTGTGGGGAAAGGGGT
>NW_015090829.1:1006853-1009816 GCF_001431845.1 Calidris pugnax | reverse complement strand
TCAGATATCTCCACTGTGCCCTTTTAGGACCATTTTTCCATCCAAAGACTGGGCTCTTTATTTATGCTCTGGAGATATTTATTATTTAGCATCATTATTTATAATTCACCAGCGCTATTTACCCTCTTTTGCTGTTCCCAGCTGAGACACAGGGGCACGTTTGGTTCTTCCCCTTTAATGCTTTGCAGTCCCTGCCTTGTTCTGCTTCTCAGGCAGCAGAGAACGTTTCTGTCCTACGTTCCACCCAGAGATCCCCAAATCTGGTGTCGGCTGCAGACAGACAGACAGACAGACAGTGCTGGCTGCTGTAAAGCAGATACCCACGAACCTGCTTTTCCCCCGGAGGTGTTTGATCCCCGGGGACTGTATCCCATGGGAGAGCCTGGGAAGGGGGTGGTGGAAGGTCCCACCTCGTGAGCAGCTCCATCTTCTTCATCCCCGGGATGGAGCATGCCGAGGAGCAGACAGACAGACAGACGTGAGGGAGTCCTTGGGATGGGATGAACTGTCTCCCCACCATTGCAGGGGGGTCCAGGCGCCCTGGGGGTGATGAAGCCCGAGGGGTTCAGGGCTGGGCCCCCCTCCTGCAGCGGGGTCCCTTTCCCACCACGGGGATGGGGAGGGGGAGCCGGTGGCTCCGCTTTGCTTGGGGCCATCCGAGGCCACGGCTCCCATCCTGTGGGAGCACCAGGCTTCCTTCAGGACAAATCCCTGATTTGTGGGTGGTACCTTGGATGCTGAAAGAAATAGGGCTGGAGTAGGAAAAAAAACAGTCTCCAAAGCCGTGATCTGGGAGCAGTTGCCCCCGCGGCGCTTTGGGAGTGGGTGGTGACCAGCACCTGCAGGATGGGGCCCGGGAGCTGCTGCTGCCTTTGCTCCAGGGGAACAGTGAGACGTGGAGACGGCGACTGGGAAAAAGCATCGTCCCCGTTGGCACGTTGAGGGGTTGTGCAGGGCTGGGGGCTACACCTTGGCTGAGTCCTGCAGCCCGGGGTGGTGGAGCTGGCACCTGAGAGCACCAGAGCAACCTTCAGTTTGTAATTAAAAGAATTAATGGGCAACAGGGCAGGTCATGGCCCCTATTTCCTACCCCAGGTGCTGAGCTTTTGTCCCCTGTGGAGAGGGGTCTGGAGAACAAGTCTTGTGAGGAGAGGCTGAGGGAGCAGGGGGTGTTCAGCCTGGAGAAATGGAGGCTGAGGGGAGACCTTCTCGCTCTCTCCAACTCCCTGAAAGGAGGGTGTAGCCAGGGGGGGTCGGTCTCTTCTCCCAAGGAACAGGCCATGGGACAAGAGGAAACAGCCTCAAGTTGCACCAGGGGAGGTTTAGGATGGAGATTGGGAATGATTTCTTCCTGGAAAGGGTTGTGAAGCCTTGGCAGAGGCTGCCCAGGGCAGTGGTGGAGTCGCCATCCCTGGAGGGGTTTCAAAGCCGGGCAGACGTGGTGCTGAGGGACATGGGTCAGTGGTGGGTTGATGTTTGGACTCAATGGTCTGGAAGGTCCCTCCCAGCCCGGGCAATCTGATGGTTCTGTGGGGCTGGGGGATGCTCTGCCCTCACTGCCCCAAAGCCCCATGTTCTGGCAGTTCCCAGTAGAGGAGCAGAGCAGATCTGGGGTGCAGCCCCCGAGCCCGGGGGGTACTGAGGTAATTCCCCCCTTTCCCCGTGGCAGATCCAGCGGAGCGCCTACGCCGTGGCCTTCGACGAGCGGTTCTCCATCCCGCTGGACCCGGCGGCGCTGGAGGAGAACAGCCTGCGCTTCTCCGTCTTCGGCATCGACGAGGACGAGAGGAACGTCAGCACCGGCGTGGCCGAGCTGAAGCTCTCCGACCTGGACCTGGCCACCCGGCCCTTCAACGCCTGGCTCTACCTGCAGGACATGAACAAGGTGAGTTGGGGTGGTTGGTCTATCTGCCCCCCCAGGTTTTTTGGGGGGGTTTCTCCTCCCTGCTGGGCTGGGGTCACTGGGTGATGGGCTGGTGTGTCCTGCAGGCGGTGGACACGGTGGGGGAGATCCTGCTCTCCCTGAGCTACCTGCCCACGGCCGAGCGCCTGACGGTGGTGGTGGTCAAAGCCAAGAACCTGGTGTGGACCAATGGCAAAGTCACCGCAGGTGAGCGGGGGATCCCGGTGGGCACAAGGTCCCTTGGTCTTCTGCGGGCTGGAGGTGGGCTCTCACCCTCATTTATCCTACGCTGGGTTCTTGCCACCTGGATTGGTGGAGCGGCTCCCGTTGAGGACAGACCCCACCAGGAAGCTCCACCAGAGATGGTTCCCTCACTTTCTCCATATCGCAGGGGAAGCGCATGACTGACCCCTGGTTTTCTCTCTCCCCCCACCCCGGGCAGACCCCTTCGTCAAGGTGTACCTGCTGCAGGACGGGAGGAAGATCAGCAAGAAGAAGACGGCGGTGAAGAGGGACGACACCAACCCCGTCTTCAACGAGGCCATGATTTTCTCAGTGCCAGCCATCGTGCTCCAGGTCTGTCCTGGCTGGGGGAGCACGTCCCTGCCGGGGGGGGGTACATCCCATCGCTCCTCGAGGTCCCCAAATCCCTGTGCTAGTGAGGACCCCGGGGTGTGAGGGGTTCAGGGGGGGTCGTAGGAGCGATGGAGGGGGCTATATATGGTTTGGGGGATGTATCTGTGGGGAAAGTGGGGGGGTGGGCACTGGCAATGGCTGCTGTGACCCCCCCAGGAGCTGTCGCTGCGGGTGACGGTGGCGGAGAGCGGGGAGGACGGCCGCGCCGACAACACGGGCCACGTGCTCATCGGGCCGGCGGCCAGCGGGATGGGCATCACCCACTGGAACCAGATGCTGGCCACGCTGAGGAAGCCCGTCTCCATGTGGCACCCGCTGCGCAGGAGCTAAGGCTGCTGGCGGGGGGTGCTGTCCCCCAACACCGCCCCAGGGGGGACAGGGGGGGCTCGGCAGGGGCCGCCCCGACGCCGCGGTGGCAGCCGGG
>NW_015090829.1:991874-992242 GCF_001431845.1 Calidris pugnax | reverse complement strand
TGACGGGGGTGTGTGTTTGGGGTGGATATAAGAGATGTGTGTTTGGGGAAGGGGGCTATAGGGGATGTGTTGGGGGGGCTATAAGGGGATGTGTATTTGGGGAAGGGGGCTATAGGGGATGTGTATTTGGGGGGGCTATAAGGGGATGTGTTGGGGGGGGTATAAGAGATGTGTATTTGGGGAAAGGGGCTATAAGGGATGTGTGTTTTTGGGGGGCTATAGGGGATGTGTCCGTGTGGGTCAGTATTGGGGTGTCTGTGTGTGCCTGCCAGGCTGGGGAGGGTGTGTGTGTGGGGGACACACGTGTATCTGGGGGGGTGGGCACTGGCAATGGCTGCTGTGACCCCCCCAGGAGCTGTCGCTGCGGG
>NW_015090829.1:912946-991737 GCF_001431845.1 Calidris pugnax | reverse complement strand
GCCCCCGGGGAGGGGGGGAGAGGGTTTCATTGGAAGGTGGTTTTGGGTCAAAACGGGGGGAACTGGAGAGGGGGTTGATAAAGTGCCGGCACGGCGCGGTTTCTCTCGGCCTGTGTGGTTTCTCTGTTGGGTTTGGGAGAGGGATTTGGGTTGGAGCGTGCCGGGGCTGAACCGTTCCCAGGGAGAAGGAAAAAGGGAGAAATAACAGCAGAAAAGGATTTTGTTGTTATAGATGTTTTTTCCCTCCGTCGTGTTTCAAGCAGGGTGATCCCTGCCCGTCTCTGCTGGCTGAGGAGGCTCTGGACTTGCCGAGTGGTTTTCCACAGTGAGACCCAACCGAGTCACCCCCACACCATCGGGGTCTGCTTTTCCACCCCAGGAGGCTCTGGACTTGCCGAGTGGTTTTCCAGCCAGTGAGACCCGGCCGAGTCACCCCCACACCATTGGGGTCCGCTTGGGGCTGAACAGACCCTGGGGCTGCTCCCAACGGCACCAAATTCCTGCTCTTTGAACACAAATCTCGCGGCCAGGGATTGTTTTCTGCAGCTCCGGAGCAGGCTCTGACTCGCTCGTCCCAAAACTCACTCGTTTTTCCCAATATCTGGGTGCAGAAGGGCACGTGCTGGCCCTGTGACCACAGCAGACATCGACCAGTCCTAATTGAGTAATTTTTAAGCCCAACTCCTGTTTCAGGGGGAAGGGAGGGGAAAAAGCCCTTTGGATCCTGTCTACTCGTGGGCTCCCGGCCTGAGCACGGCCCAGCCCCTGGGAAAGGTCTGGGGTTTTGGGGGGACCCGATGCCCACCCCGTTTTCTGGATGGAGGGCTCCGAGAGAGCTCCCCGTGGCACGGGCTGGAGGGCAGAGGCTGCTCCCCTCGCACCAGAGCCTCAGCTTTCCTCTGCCGAGAGAGCTCCCCGTGGCACGGGCTGGAGGCAGAGGCTGCTCTGGGGATGCATCCCTCGCACCAGAGCCTCGGCTTTCCTCTGCCTGAGGATGCTGACGGGGAAATGTGGGGGTGTCTGGGGCTGAGGATGCTGACAGGGAAATGTGGGGGTGTTTGCCAGGAGCCGGTTGATGCTGACAGGGAAATGTGGGGGTGTCTGCCAGGAGCCGTGGGGTGCGCACGGTCGGGGTTGTGCTGGTCTGAATGATCTGAGCAGGGAGAAGAAGCGTGGCTGAGCCGTCTGCCCCTGGTTAGGGTAACCCCCAGGTGGTGCCTGAGCTGGCAGCAGTTATTTCTGCTCATCCCTCTCCTCTGCCTCACCTTCATTTTTGGGAGGAGGCTGCGATTTCTGTCACGTCCCCTCCTCCGCAGCCCCTGCTCTGGCTCTTCCCCTGCAGACACCCAGCCGCTCACCGAGGCACAGGTTCCCTCCTCCTCCTCCTCCTTCCTCTCCTCACCTTCCCCCCAGGAGCCCTGACGCCCCATCTGCTGCCGTGCCAGCCGGTGCCATCGCTCCGTGGGGACCCAGGCACGAGCCAAGGATGGCTCAGACCGGGTTTGCCCGGGACCAGGGCTGCAAATGGAGGGGGTTTTGAAGGATGAGGTTTATTGAAGGATGAGGAAGGTTTTTTTGTGAAGGTGTTCACAGCTTCTACTAACGCACTGAGATTTGGGGAGAATTTGCTTATGAGCTACCTCATCTAGTGTTTGGGACGAGACAGACATGGACACGCTTGGCTGTCTTCAGCCCCTGCAAACTCCAGGTGAGATGAGAGCCTTCCACGGGTGCTGGAATCACTGGTGGGCAAGATCTGCGGTGTTCAGCCCCAGAATGATGGGCTGTGTGTGGTGTGGGGCTTTTTATTGTGTCCCTCTCAAGCCATCCCTCTCTGGAGGCATCTCGGCACCTTTTCCTTCATCCTGGGGCTGGCGTGAGCCACCCTGGGGACAAAAACTGGCTGTTTGAGGTGTCGCTCAGGGGGTGGTGGTCCCTGTGCCCCTCGGGGCAGGGGCTGTGGGTGGATAGAGAGGGGCTCTGGAGAAGAGGATGGGCAGGCAGTGGGAGATGGGTGGAGGGAGGATGCCGGGAGCATCGCTGGGCTGGGAAAACGGGGCTGGAAGCACCCATTTCCTTAGCCATCCTCCTGCAGGAGAGGGTCAGCTAGGGCTCCCGATTCCTCCCCGTTCCCGCTCACAGACATTTATCTTTTTGCTGTAGCAGCAGAAATGTCACAGCGACAGCCCATTGCTTCAGGTGGTTTAATATCCGTCCTTCCTGGCATTCTCTGGCCTCCCTGCACATCCATCACTCTGTCAATAAGGATGACTGGGACAAATAAAGCTGCTCTCCCTCCTCCGCCTCGGCTCCGTGGTTTAGGGAGACCCAGCGACTGTTTTTTTGGGCCGCTGGCTCCGAGCTGTCTGCCCCCCAGAACCCAGGGCACCCGTGTCCCTCTCGGGCTCCCCAGGGCCCTGCAGCTTTAGCAGCATCTTCGCTTTGCGTAGTCTGACCTGTGACGTCCAGGTTGAAAAGAGAAGTATCCATGATCCTTCACTTCTCCTTGTCTCTCTTCTTGCCCTTCCTCTGGCCCGTCAGCTCGCTCAGCTTCTTGTCCAGGCGCCGCTGGAGCTGGGCTCTCCTGGCCGGGTCCAGGGCCGTGTCCTTGGAGCCGCTCCCGGGATGGAGAAGCCCTTCCCGGCTGATCCTCTGCCGCGCCTGGGCCCGGGCCCTGTCCCCGCAGCCGTGGACCTGCCCGGGGAGAACGGACACTGGGAACGGGGAATCCGGCCGTTTTATTCCCAGAGCCTGGAATTCCACCCGCTTTGCACCCCCCTGAAACCATCTCCTGCTAATTTAGAGCTCCTCTTCCAGGAAACAAAATATAAAGGCGATTTCTCTCCTGCTGGAACCTGCAGAGCAGGTAAATCATCCTTGTGGAGGGTTTAAGTGCTTCCTTCCAAAACTCTGACCCCGGGGAGCTCGGCATCTGCGCAGCCGCGGCGCTCCCGCCTGGGAGCTGGAGCTGGAGCTGGAGCCAAGCTGCCCGTTCTGCTCCCTGCTGGAACTGGGACTGGGGGAAAGGAGAGAAACTGGAAAGGTGAGTCGGGAAATAAGCAGGGACCTTTTTAGCCACATTGCTGCTGCTGGAGTGTAATTAAGGGCTGTGGGTGGATAGAGAGGGGCTCTGGAGAAGAGGATGGGCAGGCAGTGGGAGATGGGTGGAGGGAGGATGCCGGGAGCATCGCTGGGCTGGGAAAACGGGGCTGGAAGCACCCATTTCCTTAGCCATCCTCCTGCAGGAGAGGGTCAGCTAGGGCTCCCGATTCCTCCCCGTTCCCGCTCACAGACATTTATCTTTTTGCTGTAGCAGCAGAAATGTCACAGCGACAGCCCATTGCTTCAGGTGGTTTAATATCCGTCCTTCCTGGCATTCTCTGGCCTCCCTGCACATCCATCACTCTGTCAATAAGGATGACTGGGACAAATAAAGCTGCTCTCCCTCCTCCGCCTCGGCTCCGTGGTTTAGGGAGACCCAGCGACTGTTTTTTTGGGCCGCTGGCTCCGAGCTGTCTGCCCCCCAGAACCCAGGGCACCCGTGTCCCTCTCGGGCTCCCCAGGGCCCTGCAGCTTTAGCAGCATCTTCGCTTTGCGTAGTCTGACCTGTGACGTCCAGGTTGAAAAGAGAAGTATCCATGATCCTTCACTTCTCCTTGTCTCTCTTCTTGCCCTTCCTCTGGCCCGTCAGCTCGCTCAGCTTCTTGTCCAGGCGCCGCTGGAGCTGGGCTCTCCTGGCCGGGTCCAGGGCCGTGTCCTTGGAGCCGCTCCCGGGATGGAGAAGCCCTTCCCGGCTGATCCTCTGCCGCGCCTGGGCCCGGGCCCTGTCCCCGCAGCCGTGGACCTGCCCGGGGAGAACGGACACTGGGAACGGGGAATCCGGCCGTTTTATTCCCAGAGCCTGGAATTCCACCCGCTTTGCACCCCCCTGAAACCATCTCCTGCTAATTTAGAGCTCCTCTTCCAGGAAACAAAATATAAAGGCGATTTCTCTCCTGCTGGAACCTGCACAGCAGGTAAATCATCCTTGTGGAGGGTTTAAGTGCTTCCTTCCAAAACTCTGACCCCGGGGAGCTCGGCATCTGCGCAGCCGCGGCGCTCCCGCCTGGGAGCTGGAGCTGGAGCTGGAGCCAAGCTGCCCGTTCTGCTCCCTGCTGGAACTGGGACTGGGGGAAAGGAGAGAAACTGGAAAGGTGAGTCGGGAAATAAGCAGGGACCTTTTTAGCCACATTGCTGCTGCTGGAGTGTAATTAAGTCTGTCTGCTGTATTGGAGTAAGAAAAAGCTTGATAACGCTGATTTTGTGCAGGCAGACCTTCTCCAAACCCCCCGTGCTGAAGCCCAGCCCCTGTTTAAGGTGCGTTGAGCCACACTCAGCATCCCCTGAACCATCTCCCCAGCACTACATTCCAGACCCTAGAAGTTTACCCCTTCTGCTTGGTCCGTCCTGAAGTCATTTGATGTTTTGAGGACCCACAAGCCGATGTGAGGATGGCAGTGACAAACCCTGCTGTCCCCAGCAGCACTGCTGAGCCCGGGGCAGGGGCTGGGAATAGCCCGTGGCTCCTGGCCAGCACGGGGGCTTTCTGACCCTGCTGCCCATCTCAACCAGCCGGAGCCAAGAGACCCCCCGGAGCAGCTCAGAAGCAGGCAGTGGGTGCTGGAGAGGTTGGACATCCTGCAGTGCTGGATGGAGGGGGGGTCAGCAGCTGGGGGCTGCCAAAGAGGGGCATGAGCCCTTTCTGCCCAGGGACCCTCCATACACAGAGGCTCCATCCCCACTGAGATGGCTCAGGTACGTGCTGGCCCCCCCTTAGGGGGCAGGGATGGGCAAGAGGGTCCAGGCTATTTCACACCGAGCCTGAAAACATCTGGAAAAAGGGATAAGCTCTAAAAAGCAAGAAAAACTCAGTGGTGTGGATTTTTATCCTTCCCACTGGAGGTTTCTCATTGGAGCTCTCATTACAATTCAGTGGGGAGAGGCCATTCTGCAGGAAATATAGATTTATATCCCAACTGGACTGTGAATGACCATAAATACAACTATTCTTTGCCATGGAAACAGATAGTACTTGACAAGTGGAAAATCTCTGCCGAGGATTTATAGGTCAGCTCACTAAACGTTGCTAAGCTCCGGGAGGCTCCCTGCAGCGAAGAGCGATGCCTGGGTGACGCGGGATGAGGGACGATGAGGGACGACGGGCGCAGGAGGCTGCAGCTGAAGGGAAAATCATCCATCCCCGAGGCCACCATACCATGGGGCACCCCACTGCCAGCCCTGGAGGCCTGAACTCTCCTGCCTCTCTCTGCGCCCCAGCAAAGAGATGATGCCAGTTTAACCTCAGCTTCCTTCCTTCCCAGATCGGGGCAGGAAAGGGCTGTCAGGCAGCTTTGGCAGAACAGCAAGGAACAGAATCACAGGATTGTTTGGGTTGGAAGAGACCTTTCAGACCATCGAGTCCAACCATCAACCCAACAGTGACAAACCCACGTCCCTCAGCACCACGTCTGGCCAGCTTTTAAATCCCTCCAGGGACGACAACTCCATCACTGCCCCGGGCAGCCTCTGCCAAGGCTTAACAGCCCTTTTGGTGAAGAAATTGTTCCTACTGTCCAATGTAAAGCTGCTGGTTCAGTGACCATCACACTGCTGCTCCCACGGAGGTGCAGGATTTCACTGAATTTCACTGAATTTCTAGAGTTGGAAGGGACCATAGCGATCATCTAGTCCAACTCCCCTGCTGAAGCAGGATTGCCTAGAGCTAGAGGATGGTGCAGGGCTGCCGAGATGCCTACTCCAGGGTCCTCCACCACAAGCAAGCAGAGAGGAGGAGGAGGAAGGTATCACCCAGGTGCACAAGGGAGCCAACACTGAGGCTGCAGACCATGGAGCTGCTCAGCTCCAAGCCAGTAAAGCACTTCAGGAACCACCTAATTACTACCCAGCCCACAGCAGCACTGCTCTCTGCTGGCTCCAGCCCTGACTTCTCCCCAGGCTCCAGAGGGAATCGAGCGTCCAGGCTCCAGCAAATCACTGCCTCTTCCTTTCTCCTCTGCTGTGCTTTATCTGCACAACCTGGGAGTGTAAATGCCAGAGAATGGTGAAGAAGGGCACAAAGCAAGAGGGGAATAAAGACAGAGCCCAGGTGTTAGTGCCCAGCAGCCCTTTCCCCTGCATCTCCAGCCAAAGCTCTGACAGAGGGTCCTGCCTGGAACGCCTCCCGAGGAAATCCTGCCTGGGGAGCTGGATGGGGAAATTCCCAGGTTAGACCCACGCTGCTCAGCACCTCCTGCTCCTCTCCAGCCCCCAGACAGGCTGCACGGCCCTGTGCTTACCTCTGGGACGTGGTGGCTGAGGCAGAAGCGCCTGTTGCAGAGGTGGCAGAGCTGTCCCAGGGCTGTGACGCTGGCTTTGCAGCGGGGGAAGCCGCAGGTGCTGTCAGCTTTGACGGCCGCAGAGATGAGAGCATCGATGTCCTCCTCTGCCGCGCTGCCCGCTCCGGGCTTCACCGCTGGCTTTCCTGGGGAGAAGGCAGGGGAAGAGACCCGGCCATTTAACCACCTGCTTGGACCTGGAGAATAAACCCAGGCAACCCCCAGCTACAGCCTCGCTGCGTCCAGGGAGTCGCTCTTTGCAGCAACTGGGGTTTCAGTCCCCAGTAAACTCTGCCCCATGCCCAAAGGCACTACTGGGACCCCAAGGCTCCCACCTGCAGCGTGCCTGGGTGCCTCCTTCGGCTCAGAGGGGACTGAGGAAGAGGAAGGGACCATGTCTGGCAGCTCCTGGCTCTGTCTTACCCTGCCTCCACATTTAGGAGGCAGCCACCTCCTTCAATGTGGGCCAGGTACCCCTCTCAGCTCCTCTGCCTACGTCTGGGAGCCTACAATCTAACTCCTCAGCCTCTCTCTTCTTGGGAAAGGGTCCCCAAAGGCTTTTCTTTCAACTTAAGAAATGCCTCCAGGCCCCCAAAGCCCTCTCCCCAGCGCTGCAGCCGCCTGCTGCAGGCTCCTGCCAGCTCTCACATCCCTGCAGTGCCAGCATCAGAGCTTTCCCGGAGCCGCATCCCACGCTCCACAGATCCCGAGGCCTGGGGGCAAAACCACGGGGCCTGAAAAGCATCCAGGGAAGAGCATTAATTGTGCTGGTTACAAAGAGAGCGACCTACCTTTGGCTTCGCTTTTGTCTTTTTTCCTGCTGTTGCCCTGAGGGCCGGCTCTGGGCTCCTGAGCCTTCCTCACCTCCTCCTCCCGCAGGGCTTTCTCCCTCTGAACCCTCTCCAGGTGCAGGGTTTTCAGGTCCACTGTCCCTGAGCCCTCGCTGTGTCCCCTGGGCTCGGCGGGGACAGGATTTTCCCCGCTGGGATGCTGAGGAAGGGGGAGCTGCCTGCCGGGGGGAGCGGCGGTGGGGGGCGAAGGCTGGGGAGGCTCTTTCTTGCGAACGCTGATGAACCGGAGCCTGCCCTCCCCGCTGCTGAGGTGCTGCAGGCCCAACTCCTCTGACATTTGGTGAACCAGCAGCCGGTCGTGAGAACTGAGGGCCGGGGGGAAATCCAGCCGCGTCTCGCTGCTCTCCAGGAAGGCCACCAGCATGGCCCTGAACCTGTCAGCATCCTCCTTCTTCCCCAGGCTCTCTCCCCCAGGTCCGCTCGTGTCTGGGGAGGAACGCGCCGCTTCTGGCTTCTGACGCTCCGGTTTGGTTCCTCCTGCTTTGGGTTTCCTCCCCGGGGGCGGCTGGGGCTTGGGGCCCGATGGTGGAGGGAGCTTTGTCCCCTGCTGCCGCTCTCCCCGGCCCTCCTGAGCGTAGTTTTGGGGCACGATGCTGTCGAGGTACTCGAAGGCCGTGCGGACCTCCCCATGCTGGCTGAAGTAGTCCACCAGCCTCTTCAGGAAGGCCTGGCTGCTGACGGTGCGGGTGTCACAGATGATGGCCACGTGGCGCCGGGCACGGGTCACCGCTACGTTCATCCGCCGGTCTTCGGCAAGAAAGCCCACCTCACCTGGGAGAGAGAGACCGGGGGCTGAGGGACCTGCTCTCGGCTGGCTCCAGGTCCAGATTTGGCCCAAAGGACTCAGGGGTTGCTGGGCCGAAGGGTGGGAACTGGTGTTTACTGGACTCTGGCCCCTGACTGATGCTGTCACCTCCATCTTTCCACCCCTGAAGCCAGAAGGAGGGCTCCCAGCGGGGCTCCCCGGGCCGGGAGGAGGACGGATGGTGCACGGAGAGGAGGAACATTCTCCTGGGTGGCCCATGACACAAGATCAGGCTGGGACCTGGCAGCAAACGCCGTACGGAGCAACACGGAGAGGCTCACCGTGACAGAAGAGGGACTGCAGGTAAAGCTGTACCCCCGTCCCACACAGCTCCCCCCTGCAGGTAAAGCTGTACCCCCGTCCCACACAGCTCCCCCCATCTGCCCCCAGACCCTGAAGGGGCTGAGAGGAAGGCCCGTTCAGGCGGCGCTGCAGGGTTCGCTCTGCTCCTGGCTCTCTGCTCAGAGAGGAGCCGTAGGAGCCGGCGAGTGCCAGGATGAGTCAGTGAGGATCAGCCAGCCAGAGGGGCAGCGTGGGCGGCCTTGAGCTCCCAGCTCCCGGGGATAAGGAGGGGAAGGAATGAACGTCTCGGCCGGTGCGGGACCAGCCCGGCTCTGGCTCTGCCCTGCCGGGGCTGAGGGGTTTAGTCTGAGCTGCCTTTGAGGGTGCAGGCGATCCCCTCTCCGTGCTCTGCAGCCTGGAGAACCATTTCCAGTTTCTCTGGTGAGGTTTCACCGACTGCAGGGACCAGTCCTTCCTCTCACCCGGCCAGAGGGTTTCCTGCTGCATCGGGACTGGCCGCAGAAGGGACAGGCCCTGCCGGCCGAGGTCCCTGGCCACCTCTGAGCCGAGAAATGCGGCTGTAAAAGGGGTATGGCTTTCTCTCCAGGGTCTCAGAGGGCATTAACACCATCTCCTGTGCCCCGTGCAGAGCAGAGCCGTGCCCAGACACTGGGAGAAGCTGCTTTGTGCCCCCGTGATTCCTGCAAAAGTGATTCCTGCACCGTGCCCGAGCTGAGCACGGGAAAGGGCCGGGGGACACCAGCTCCCACTGAGCAAAAAGGGTGAGTCACTCATGAATAAGGATTATTCTTAGTCCTGTCCCCCACCTCCGTTTTCTCCCCCCAGCGCTGCTGTTCTTGCTCTAGGCTTTCTTAAAAAAAAAAAAAACACCAAAAAAAAGCACCTCCTCCTTCCCTGCCTCCTTCCCCCTGTTCTCCCTCCCAGACATCAGCGCTCCCAGCACACCCAGAGTCTCAGCAGCGGGAGCGCAGGCAGGGATGTGTCTCACCAGGGGTCTGGATGGGGCAGGGATGTGTCTCACCGGGGGTTTGGATGGGGCAGGGACCCACGCTCGGGGAGAGGGGGCTCACGAGGGTCACCCCCCACTCGAGCTGGCACCTCAGCACCTCTCAGATGGGCCAGTGGCTCGGTCGAAGGAGCCTCGTGGCTCCAGGGAGCAGCTTCTTTCCAGCTCTTAACTATCTGCAGCTGCTGATAGCAGAGAAAACTCAATTTTCTGCTCTAGATTTTGTTCCCAAAAGAAGCATTTTCTGTGCCTGACTTGTAACACCGGCTCCTGCTCACTTCCTTTGGGGAAGGGACACAAAATGGGCTCCAAACCCAAGAAACAAGCCTCCCAAATGTTCAGCTCTTGCGGGAAGTGCTCGGCACTCCACTGAACGAGGTGCTCCCCTCACACCTGCCATTCTTGGGACCCCGGGTTAAACCATTTCTGAGGCCTCAACAGCCAGGAAAGCTTCAAACTAAGGAGTCCTGGCTTCCTCTGTGCCTGCTGCCACAGGAGCCTTCCCCTGCAACTGCCACAGCAAATATATCCCTTTGTTAGGAAAAAAAAAAGGCCTTAAAAGGAAGGTTCTTGCCAGCAAATTCATTCAGAGCAAAGTGCTGGGGCCCATCAGAACTGCAATTAAAGCACAGCACTTGGCAGCACGATGAGCAGCCTTGGAGCAGTCCCACAGTTCCCATCTCATTCCCCAGCCCCAACTCTCACCTTTCCTGTTGGATCTCACGAGGGACAGGATCACTGCCTCCTTCTCTCTTCCCTGGAAACCATCAACTGACTTAATTTCTAGCTCTGGGTACCTGTGGCAAAGGTCCTCTCTAAGCATGTCCACCTGGAAAACATGGGATAGATATCTGCTAAAGAAAAGTGCAAGGCCAAAAGGATTAAAATGGCACTGTTTTGGTAAAGTATCTCCCTCTCAGACCCACAGGGGTCTCCCGAAGCTCAGGCACTGACGCCTGGGGCTGGGAGGGAAAACGCCCAGTGGACACCTCTTCCCTCCGTGGCCTCAGGCTGCTGAAATGGGGAGAAGCTGGCCCCAAATTCTGATTATGCAATTTGGCCCTGCTGACTTCCACCTTCATCTCTCCGAGGAGGTTCTGGTATCACTCCCAGAGACATCAAGGTTTGAATCCACCCCTGAGAGCGTGAGGGAAGAGAGAGGAGGTGGCAGGAGCGGGTGGTCTCACCTGGAGGTTGTAGGGGGCTATGACAGCGATGTCCCGTGCCTTCACCCCGGCTTCCACCAGGGCCTGGACGTGCAGACGGGTCAGCTGCACCTCGCCTGGGGCAGAGAGGGGACAGGCAGAGGCTGAAGCCAACAGCTTGGACATGGAGAAATGTGCCCACCTCCCCCTAAGCAGCAAGGACAGGCTGAGGAAGGTCCTGCCTGCGCGCCAGCGTGGCCCAGGGCTGACCATTCCCAGCCTTGGCTCCCACTCCCAGAGCCCCACAGCACCCGTGTCCTGCCCTTCCGAGTCCCCACCTCACTAAAGCTTCAGAAGAGCTTTCTCAAGAGCACTTGCCTTTCCCCGGCCTTCCTCTATTAATCCAAGAGATCAACGATAATCCAGGCAATAGATTATTTTCTCTCTGAAGTCAGACCCTACACCTCACTAAAAATCCAATTCTCCACACTGCAAGGGAAAAAAAACTCCACCTTTCCTTTTTGTTCTGCTTTTTCAAGTCCCCACATTTCTAAATCCCCAGCACCCAATGCAGAAGCTTCACGCTGGGCTCCGTGTGCTCGGAGCTTCAGAGGCTGCGGGCAGCCTGCCCCAAACGGCCTGCTCAGGGGGGTGCTGGGTTCAGAGAGATCAGAGAGGGCAACTTAAATACAAATGTGAACCATTTCACTGGTTTATGGGCTCAACTGACATTACCCTCCGTTCTGCAGAAAAACCTAGTTACAAAAATCCAGCATTTGCAGCATGCTCCACATGCCTCCCAAATTCTGGGAGCCATGTGTTTAATCCCCTGCTTCAAATCCCGGAGTTATCTCGACAAGTCTTTTTGGGTCTTGCTGGGGGACAAGAGCCCTCCTCTGTTCAGCAAGGCCTCAGGGACTGCTGCCTGGAAAAATGATGGGCAATTCAATGCTGGTGGGTTTGAAAAAAGAAAAAAAAAAAGGAAGGCAAAAGATATTTAAACTGGTAAAAAATGTCCTTGTATTTTACAGACCATTTTCCCTGCCTGGGCAGAGACAGGCTTGGAGCCTCATTGCTGGCAGGAGATCTGCACCGGTGAGTGAGAGGAAAACAAATTCACCCCTGATGCAGGCAGCCCCGATGCCAAAGCAGCTCCGTGGGCACGTGAGAGCGACCGGCTACAGCAGCCTGTGGGGAGGCCATCGGGAGAGCACAGGCAGGGGAGGCCATGGGCACAGGCACCACAGACAGAGATCTGTCCCCTCGGGCAGGGGTTTATCACAAGAGCTGTGGTGCCTGGCTGCACACAATCTGCGGCTGCTCCCAACGGCACCAAATTCCTGCTCTTTGAACACAAATCTCGCGGCCAGGGATTGTTTTCTGCAGCTCCGGAGCAGGCTCTGACTCGCTCGTCCCAAAACTCACTCGTTTTTCCCAATATCTGGGTGCAGAAGGGCACGTGCTGGCCCTGTGACCACAGCAGACATCGACCAGTCCTAATTGAGTAATTTTTAAGCCCAACTCCTGTTTCAGGGGGAAGGGAGGGGAAAAAGCCCTTTGGATCCTGTCTACTCGTGGGCTCCCGGCCTGAGCACGGCCCAGCCCCTGGGAAAGGTCTGGGGTTTTGGGGGGACCCGATGCCCACCCCGTTTTCTGGATGGAGGGCTCCGAGAGAGCTCCCCGTGGCACGGGCTGGAGGCAGAGGCTGCTCTGGGGATGCATCCCTCGCACCAGAGCCTCGGCTTTCCTCTGCCTGAGGATGCTGACGGGGAAATGTGGGGGTGTCTGGGGCTGAGGATGCTGATGGGGAAATGTGGGGGTGTCTGGGGCTGAGGATGCTGACAGGGAAATGTGGGGGTGTTTGCCAGGAGCCGGTGCCGTGGGGTGCGCACGGTCGGGGTTGTGCTGGTCTGAATGATCTGAGCAGGGAGAAGAAGCGTGGCTGAGCCGTCTGCCCCTGGTTAGGGTAACCCCCAGGTGGTGCCTGAGCTGGCAGCAGTTCTTTCTGCTCATCCCTCTCCTCTGCCTCACCTTCATTTTTGGGAGGAGGCTGCGATTTCTGTCACGTCCCCTCCTCCGCAGCCCCTGCTCTGGCTCTTCCCCTGCAGACACCCAGCCGCTCACCAAGGCACAGGTTCCCTCCTCCTCCTCCTCCTTCCTCTCCTCACCTTCCCCCCAGGAGCCCTGACGCCCCATCTGCTGCCGTGCCAGCCGGTGCCATCGCTCCGTGGGGACCCAGGCACGAGCCAAGGATGGCTCAGACCGGGTTTGCCGAGGACCGGGGATGCAAATGGAGGGGGTTTTGAAGGATGAGGTTTATTGAAGGATGAGGAAGGTTTTTTTGTGAAGGTGTTCACAGCTTCTACTAACGCACTGAGATTTGGGGAGAATTTGCTTATGAGCTACCTCATCTAGTGTTTGGGACGAGACAGACATGGACACGCTTGGCTGTCTTCAGCCCCTGCGAACTCCGGGTGAGATGAGAGCCTTCCACGGGTGCTGGAATCACTGGTGGGCAAGATCTGCGGTGTTCAGCCCCAGAATGATGGGCTGTGTGTGGTGTGGGGCTTTTTATTGTGTCCCTCTCAAGCCATCCCTCTCTGGAGGCATCTCGGCACCTTTTCCTTCATCCTGGGGCTGGCGTGAGCCACCCTGGGGACAAAAACTGGCTGTTTGAGGTGTCGCTCAGGGGGTGGTGGTCCCTGTGCCCCTCGGGGCAGGGGCTGTGGGTGGATAGAGAGGGGCTCTGGAGAAGAGGATGGGCAGGCAGTGGGAGATGGGTGGAGGGAGGATGCCGGGAGCATCGCTGGGCTGGGAAAACGGGGCTGGAAGCACCCATTTCCTTAGCCATCCTCCTGCAGGAGAGGGTCAGCTAGGGCTCCCGATTCCTCCCCGTTCCCGCTCACAGACATTTATCTTTTTGCTGTAGCAGCAGAAATGTCACAGCGACAGCCCATTGCTTCAGGTGGTTTAATATCCGTCCTTCCTGGCATTCTCTGGCCTCCCTGCACATCCATCACTCTGTCAATAAGGATGACTGGGACAAATAAAGCTGCTCTCCCTCCTCCGCCTCGGCTCCGTGGTTTAGGGAGACCCAGCGACTGTTTTTTTGGGCCGCTGGCTCCGAGCTGTCTGCCCCCCAGAACCCAGGGCACCCGTGTCCCTCTCGGGCTCCCCAGGGCCCTGCAGCTTTAGCAGCATCTTCGCTTTGCGTAGTCTGACCTGTGACGTCCAGGTTGAAAAGAGAAGTATCCATGATCCTTCACTTCTCCTTGTCTCTCTTCTTGCCCTTCCTCTGGCCCGTCAGCTCGCTCAGCTTCTTGTCCAGGCGCCGCTGGAGCTGGGCTCTCCTGGCCGGGTCCAGGGCCGTGTCCTTGGAGCCGCTCCCGGGATGGAGAAGCCCTTCCCGGCTGATCCTCTGCCGCGCCTGGGCCCGGGCCCTGTCCCCGCAGCCATGGACCTGCCCGGGGAGAACGGACACTGGGAACGGGGAATCCGGCCGTTTTATTCCCAGAGCCTGGAATTCCACCCGCTTTGCACCCCCCTGAAACCATCTCCTGCTAATTTAGAGCTCCTCTTCCAGGAAACAAAATATAAAGGCGATTTCTCTCCTGCTGGAACCTGCAGAGCAGGTAAATCATCCTTGTGGAGGGTTTAAGTGCTTCCTTCCAAAACTCTGACCCCAGGGAGCTCGGCATCTGCGCAGCCGCGGCGCTCCCGCCTGGGAGCTGGAGCTGGAGCTGGAGCCAAGCTGCCCGTTCTGCTCCCTGCTGGAACTGGGACTGGGGGAAAGGAGAGAAACTGGAAAGGTGAGTCGGGAAATAAGCAGGGACCTTTTTAGCCACATTGCTGCTGCTGGAGTGTAATTAAGTCTGTCTGCTGTATTGGAGTAAGAAAAAGCTTGATAACGCTGATTTTGTGCAGGCAGACCTTCTCCAAACCCCCCGTGCTGAAGCCCAGCCCCTGTTTAAGGTGCGTTGAGCCACACTCAGCATCCCCTGAACCATCTCCCCAGCACTACATTCCAGACCCTAGAAGTTTACCCCTTCTGCTTGGTCCGTCCTGAAGTCATGTGATGTTTTGAGGACCCACAAGCCGATGTGAGGATGGCAGTGACAAACCCTGCTGTCCCCAGCAGCACTGCTGAGCCCGGGGCAGGGGCTGGGAATAGCCCGTGGCTCCTGGCCAGCACGGGGCTTTCTGACCCTGCTGCCCACCTCAACCACCCGGAGCCAACAGACCCCCCGGAGCAGCTCAGAAGCAGGCAGTGGGTGCTGGAGAGGTTGGACATCCTGCAGTGCTGGATGGAGGGGGGGTCAGCAGCTGGGGGCTGCCAAAGAGGGGCATGAGCCCTTTCTGCCCAGGGACCCTCCATACACAGAGGCTCCATCCCCACTGAGATGGCTCAGGTACGTGCTGGCCCCCCCTTAGGGGGCAGGGATGGGCAAGAGGGTCCAGGCTATTTCACACCGAGCCTGAAAACATCTGGAAAAAGGGATAAGCTCTAAAAAGCAAGAAAAACTCAGTGGTGTGGATTTTTATCCTTCCCACTGGAGGTTTCTCATTGGAGCTCTCATTACAATTCAGTGGGGAGAGGCCATTCTGCAGGAAATATAGATTTATATCCCAACTGGACTGTGAATGACCATAAATACAACTATTCTTTGCCATGGAAACAGATAGTACTTGACAAGTGGAAAATCTCTGCCGAGGATTTATAGGTCAGCTCACTAAACGTTGCTAAGCTCCGGGAGGCTCCCTGCAGCGAAGAGCGATGCCTGGGTGACGCGGGATGAGGGACGATGAGGGACGACGGGCGCAGGAGGCTGCAGCTGAAGGGAAAATCATCCATCCCCGAGGCCACCATACCATGGGGCACCCCACTGCCAGCCCTGGAGGCCTGAACTCTCCTGCCTCTCTCTGCGCCCCAGCAAAGAGATGATGCCAGTTTAACCTCAGCTTCCTTCCTTCCCAGATCGGGGCAGGAAAGGGCTGTCAGGCAGCTTTGGCAGAACAGCAAGGAGATCGGGGCAGGAAAGGGCTGTCAGGCAGCTCTGGCAGAACAGCAAGGAATGGAATCACAGGATTGTTTGAGTTGGAAGAGACCTTTCAGATCATCGAGTCCAACCATCAACCCAACAGTGACAAACCCACGTCCCTCAGCACCACGTCTGGCCAGCTTTTAAATCCCTCCAGGGATGACAACTCCACCACTGCCCCGGGCAGCCTCTGCCAAGGCTTGACAGCCCTTGTGGTGAAGAAATTGTTCCTACTGTCCAGACCCACGTCCCTCAGCACCACGTCTGGCCAGCTTTTAAATCCCTCCAGGGACGACAACTCCATCACTGCCCCGGGCAGCCTCTGCCAAGGCTTAACAGCCCTTTTGGTGAAGAAATTGTTCCTACTGTCCAATGTAAAGCTGCTGGTTCAGTGACCATCACACTGCTGCTCCCACGGAGGTGCAGGATTTCACTGAATTTCACTGAATTTCTAGAGTTGGAAGGGACCATAGCGATCATCTAGTCCAACTCCCCTGCTGAAGCAGGATTGCCTAGAGCTAGAGGATGGTGCAGGGCTGCCGAGATGCCTACTCCAGGGTCCTCCACCACAAGCAAGCAGAGAGGAGGAGGAGGAAGGTATCACCCAGGTGCACAAGGGAGCCAACACTGAGGCTGCAGACCATGGAGCTGCTCAGCTCCAAGCCAGTAAAGCACTTCAGGAACCACCTAATTGCTACCCAGCCCACAGCAGCACTGCTCTCTGCTGGCTCCAGCCCTGACTTCTCCCCAGGCTCCAGAGGGAATCGAGCATCCAGGCTCCAGCAAATCACTGCCTCTTCCTTTCTCCTCTCTGCTGTGCTTTATCTGCACAACCCGGGAGTGTAAATGCCAGGGAATGGTGAAGAAGGGCACAAAGCAAGAGGGGAATAAAGACAGAGCCCAGGTGTTAGTGCCCAGCAGCCCTTTCCCCTGCATCTCCACTTCTCCCCAGGCTCCAGAGGGAATCGAGCGTCCAGGCTCCAGCAAATCACTGCCTCTTCCTTTCTCCTCTGCTGTGCTTTATCTGCACAACCTGGGAGTGTAAATGCCAGACAGCAAATCACTGCCTCTTCCTTTCTCCTCTCTGCTGTGCTTTATCTGCACAACCCGGGAGTGTAAATGCCAGGGAATGGTGAAGAAGGGCACAAAGCAAGAGGGGAATAAAGACAGAGCCCAGGTGTTAGTGCCCAGCAGCCCTTTCCCCTGCATCTCCAGCCAAAGCTCTGACAGAGGGTCCTGCCTGGAACGCCTCCCGAGGAAATCCTGCCTGGGGAGCTGGATGGGGAAATTCCCAGGTTAGACCCACGCTGCTCAGCACCTCCTGCTCCTCTCCAGCCCCCAGACAGGCTGCACGGCCCTGTGCTTACCTCTGGGACGTGGTGGCTGAGGCAGAAGCGCCTGTTGCAGAGGTGGCAGAGCTGTCCCAGGGCTGTGACGCTGGCTTTGCAGCGGGGGAAGCCGCAGGTGCTGTCAGCTTTGACGGCCGCAGAGATGAGAGCATCGATGTCCTCCTCTGCCGCGCTGCCCGCTCCGGGCTTCACCGCTGGCTTTCCTGGGGAGAAGGCAGGGGAAGAGACCCGGCCATTTAACCACCTGCTTGGACCTGGAGAATAAACCCAGGCAACCCCCAGCTACAGCCTCGCTGCGTCCAGGGAGTCGCTCTTTGCAGCAACTGGGGTTTCAGTCCCCAGTAAACTCTGCCCCATGCCCAAAGGCACTACTGGGACCCCAAGGCTCCCACCTGCAGCGTGCCTGGGTGCCTCCCTCGGCTCAGAGAGGACTGAGGAAGAGGAAGGGACCACGTCTGGCAGCTCCTGTCTCTATCTTACCCTGCCTCCACATTCAGGAGTCAGCCACCTCCTTCAATGTGGGCCAGGTACCCCTCTCAGCTCCTCTGCCTACGTCTGGGAGCCTACAATCTAACTCCTCAGCCTCTCTCTTCTTGGGAAAGGGTCCCCAAAGGCTTTTCTTTCAACTTAAGAAATGCCTCCAGGCCCCCAAAGCCCTCTCCCCAGCGCTGCAGCCGCCTGCTGCAGGCTCCTGCCAGCTCTCACATCCCTGCAGTGCCAGCATCAGAGCTTTCCCGGAGCCGCATCCCACGCTCCACAGATCCCGAGGCCTGGGGGCAAAACCACGGGGTCTGAAAAGCATCCAGGGAAGAGCATTAATTGTGCTGGTTACAAAGAGAGCGACCTACCTTTGGCTTCGCTTTTGTCTTTTTTCCTGCTGTTGCCCTGAGGGCCGGCTCTGGGCTCCTGAGCCTTCCTCACCTCCTCCTCCCGCAGGGCTTTCTCCCTCTGAACCCTCTCCAGGTGCAGGGTTTTCAGGTCCACTGTCCCTGAGCCCTCGCTGTGTCCCCTGGGCTCGGCGGGGACAGGATTTTCCCCGCTGGGATGCTGAGGAAGGGGGAGCTGCTGGCCAGGGGGAGCGGCGGTGGGGGGCGAAGGCTGGGGAGGCTCTTTCTTGCGAACGCTGATGAACCGGAGCCTGCCCTCCCCGCTGCTGAGGTGCTGCAGCCCCAGCTCCTCTGACATTTGGTGAACCAGCAGCCGGTCGTGAGAACTGAGGGATGGGGGGAAATCCAGCCGCGTCTCACTGCTCTCCAGGAAGGCCACCAGCATGGCCCTGAACCTGTCAGCATCCTCCTTCTTCCCTGGGCTCTCTCCCCCAGGTCCGCTCGTGTCTGGGGAGGAACGCGCCGCTTCTGGCTTCTGACGCTCCGGTTTGGTTCCTCCTGCTTTGGGTTTCCTCCCCGGGGGCGGCTGGGGCTTGGGGCCTGATGGTGGAGGGAGCTTTGTCCCCTGCTGCCGCTCCCCCCGGCCCTCCTGAGCGTAGTTTTGGGGCACGATGCTGTCGAGGTACTCGAAGGCCGTGCGGACCTCCCCATGCTGGCTGAAGTAGTCCACCAGCCTCTTCAGGAAGGCCTGGCTGCTGACGGTGCGGGTGTCACAGATGATGGCCACGTGGCGCCGGGCACGGGTCACCGCTACGTTCATCCGCCGGTCTTCGGCAAGAAAGCCCACCTCACCTGGGAGAGAGAGACCGGGGGCTGAGGGACCTGCTCTCGGCTGGCTCCAGGTCCAGATTTGGCCCAAAGGACTCAGGGGTTGCTGGGCCGAAGGGTGGGAACTGGTGTTTACTGGACTCTGGCCCCTGACTGATGCTGTCACCTCCATCTTTCCACCCCTGAAGCCAGAAGGAGGGCTCCCAGCGGGGCTCCCCGGGCCGGGAGGAGGACGGATGGTGCACGGAGAGGAGGAACATTCTCCTGGGTGGCCCATGACACAAGATCAGGCTGGGACCTGGCAGCAAATGCCGTACGGAGCAACACGGAGAGGCTCACCGTGACAGAAGAGGGACTGCAGGTAAAGCTGTACCCCCGTCCCACACAGCTCCCCCCTGCAGGTAAAGCTGTACCCCCGTCCCACACAGCTCCCCCCATCTGCCCCCAGACCCTGAAGGGGCTGAGAGGAAGGCCCGTTCAGGCGGCGCTGCAGGGTTCGCTCTGCTCCTGGCTCTCTGCTCAGAGAGGAGCCGTAGGAGCCGGCGAGTGCCAGGATGAGTCAGTGAGGATCAGCCAGCCAGAGGGGCAGCGTGGGCGGCCTTGAGCTCCCAGCTCCCGGGGATAAGGAGGGGAAGGAATGAACGTCTCGGCCGGTGCGGGACCAGCCCGGCTCTGGCTCTGCCCTGCCGGGGCTGAGGGGTTTAGTCTGAGCTGCCTTTGAGGGTGCAGGCGATCCCCTCTCCGTGCTCTGCAGCCTGGAGAACCATTTCCAGTTTCTCTGGTGAGGTTTCACCGACTGCAGGGACCAGTCCTTCCTCTCACCCGGCCAGAGGGTTTCCTGCTGCATCGGGACTGGCCGCAGAAGGGACAGGCCCTGCCGGCCGAGGTCCCTGGCCACCTCTGAGCCGAGAAATGCGGCTGTAAAAGGGGTATGGCTTTCTCTCCAGGGTCTCAGAGGGCATTAACACCATCTCCTGTGCCCCGTGCAGAGCAGAGCCGTGCCCAGACACTGGGAGAAGCTGCTTTGTGCCCCCGTGATTCCTGCAAAAGTGATTCCTGCACCGTGCCCGAGCTGAGCACGGGAAAGGGCCGGGGGACACCAGCTCCCACTGAGCAAAAAGGGTGAGTCACTCATGAATAAGGATTATTCTTAGTCCTGTCCCCCACCTCCGTTTTCTCCCCCCAGCGCTGCTGTTCTTGCTCTAGGCTTTCTTAAAAAAAAAAAAACCACCAAAAAAAAGCACCTCCTCCTTCCCTGCCTCCTTCCCCCTGTTCTCCCTCCCAGACATCAGCGCTCCCAGCACACCCAGAGTCTCAGCAGCGGGAGCGCAGGCAGGGATGTGTCTCACCAGGGGTCTGGATGGGGCAGGGATGTGTCTCACCGGGGGTTTGGATGGGGCAGGGACCCACGCTCGGGGAGAGGGGGCTCACGAGGGTCACCCCCCACTCGAGCTGGCACCTCAGCACCTCTCAGATGGGCCAGTGGCTCGGTCGAAGGAGCCTCGTGGCTCCAGGGAGCAGCTTCTTTCCAGCTCTTAACTATCTGCAGCTGCTGATAGCAGAGAAAACTCAATTTTCTGCTCTAGATTTTGTTCCCAAAAGAAGCATTTTCTGTGCCTGACTTGTAACACCGGCTCCTGCTCACTTCCTTTGGGGAAGGGACACAAAATGGGCTCCAAACCCAAGAAACAAGCCTCCCAAATGTTCAGCTCTTGCGGGAAGTGCTCGGCACTCCACTGAACGAGGTGCTCCCCTCACACCTGCCATTCTTGGGACCCCGGGTTAAACCATTTCTGAGGCCTCAACAGCCAGGAAAGCTTCAAACTAAGGAGTCCTGGCTTCCTCTGTGCCTGCTGCCACAGGAGCCTTCCCCTGCAACTGCCACAGCAAATATATCCCTTTGTTAGGAAAAAAAAAAGGCCTTAAAAGGAAGGTTCTTGCCAGCAAATTCATTCAGAGCAAAGTGCTGGGGCCCATCAGAACTGCAATTAAAGCACAGCACTTGGCAGCACGATGAGCAGCCTTGGAGCAGTCCCACAGTTCCCATCTCATTCCCCAGCCCCAACTCTCACCTTTCCTGTTGGATCTCACGAGGGACAGGATCACTGCCTCCTTCTCTCTTCCCTGGAAACCATCAACTGACTTAATTTCTAGCTCTGGGTACCTGTGGCAAAGGTCCTCTCTAAGCATGTCCACCTGGAAAACATGGGATAGATATCTGCTAAAGAAAAGTGCAAGGCCAAAAGGATTAAAATGGCACTGTTTTGGTAAAGTATCTCCCTCTCAGACCCACAGGGTGAGCGCTCACATCTCCCGAAGCTCAGGCACTGACTCCTGGGGCTGGGAGGGAAAACGCCCAGTGGACACCTCTTCCCTCCGTGGCCTCAGGCTGCTGAAATGGGGAGAAGCTGGCCCCAAATTCTGATTATGCAATTTGGCCCTGCTGACTTCCACCTTCATCTCTCCGAGGAGGTTCTGGTATCACTCCCAGAGACATCAAGGTTTGAATCCACCCCTGAGAGCGTGAGGGAAGAGAGAGGAGGTGGCAGGAGCGGGTGGTCTCACCTGGAGGTTGTAGGGGGCTATGACAGCGATGTCCCGTGCCTTCACCCCGGCTTCCACCAGGGCCTGGACGTGCAGATGGGTCAGCTGCACCTCGCCTAGGGCAGAGAGGGGACAGGCAGAGGCTGAAGCCAACAGCTTGGACATGGAGAAATGTGCCCACCTCCCCCTAAGCAGCAAGGACAGGCTGAGGAAGGTCCTGCCTGCGCGCCAGCGTGGCCCAGGGCTGACCATTCCCAGCCTTGGCTCCCACTCCCAGAGCCCCACAGCACCCGTGTCCTGCCCTTCCGAGTCCCCACCTCACTAAAGCTTCAGAAGAGCTTTCTCAAGAGCACTTGCCTTTCCCCGGCCTTCCTCTATTAATCCAAGAGATCAACGATAATCCAGGCAATAGATTATTTTCTCTCTGAAGTCAGACCCTACACCTCACTAAAAATCCAATTCTCCACACTGCAAGGGAAAAAAAACTCCACCTTTCCTTTTTGTTCTGCTTTTTCAAGTCCCCACATTTCTAAATCCCCAGCACCCAATGCAGAAGCTTCACGCTGGGCTCCGTGTGCTCGGAGCTTCAGAGGCTGCGGGCAGCCTGCCCCAAACGGCCTGCTCAGGGGGGTGCTGGGTTCAGAGAGATCAGAGAGGGCAACTTAAATACAAATGTGAACCATTTCACTGGTTTATGGGCTCAACTGACATTACCCTCCGTTCTGCAGAAAAACCTAGTTACAAAAATCCAGCATTTGCAGCATGCTCCACATGCCTCCCAAATTCTGGGAGCCATGTGTTTAATCCCCTGCTTCAAATCCCGGAGTTATCTCGACAAGTCTTTTTGGGTCTTGCTGGGGGACAAGAGCCCTCCTCTGTTCAGCAAGGCCTCAGGGACTGCTGCCTGGAAAAATGATGGGCAATTCAATGCTGGTGGGTTTGAAAAAAGAAAAAAAAAAAGGAAGGCAAAAGATATTTAAACTGGTAAAAAATGTCCTTGTATTTTACAGACCATTTTCCCTGCCTGGGCAGAGACAGGCTTGGAGCCTCATTGCTGGCAGGAGATCTGCACCGGTGAGTGAGAGGAAAACAAATTCACCCCTGATGCAGGCAGCCCCGATGCCAAAGCAGCTCCGTGGGCACGTGAGAGCGACCGGCTACAGCAGCCTGTGGGGAGGCCATCGGGAGAGCACAGGCAGGGGAGGCCATGGGCACAGGCACCACAGACAGAGATCTGTCCCCTCGGGCAGGGGTTTATCACAAGAGCTGTGGTGCCTGGCTGCACACAATCTGCAATGAAACCTATTTTTTAAGTCAGCAAACCGGCAGGAAACTCAATGTCTTAAGAAAACTCATGGAGAAGAGCCGTACAGGACTTCATGGACTGGGCAGAGGACTGGGAGGCAACCCAGAGCCCTGTCTGCAGCCTCTCTAAAAGGGGCTTGTGCCCTGCCTGCCACCATGTGCCCTGCCAGCCTGGGTACAGCACCCATCACAGGGACCCTCCACCCCATTCCAGTCCATGCAGAAACGTCTCTGCAAGGGAACAAGGCAGCCAGCGTGGCCACCCACAAACTGCACATGGTCATCGTGGCCCTGTGGCCACTCTGGTCCCCCGCAGAGTCCTTTCAGCTCGAGGATTTACAGAGGAAATGACCTCCCCAATGATGCTCCCTGGGAACCCCACCTTCCCCCTGCTCTGGAGGGGACACCTCTGGGCCGTGGCTCGGCTGGTGTCAGTGGCCAAGCCCGTGGGAGGCTGAGGACCTCAGACAATCCATTCCTGCCAACAGAATTACCCGAACAGCAGTACCTGGGTTCCCCTTGGACTGCTCATCTTCCACGTCCAGCTCCAAGAGGCCGCAGCCAGCAGTGTCTATCAGCAACAGGGGGATTGTCGTCTCTTCCGTAGAGGTGACGCCCGGCAGGTCCCTGCACAAGGTATGTGGGAAAGGCCTGGTTAACCAGGCTGGAATGATGCCACAGGGCTGCTCAGCTGTGTTGTTGCTTACTCCTCCCAACAGCACTGCAGGGAGAGAGGGCAAGCAGCTGGATACTGGATACTGCTCCCGAGGGACCAGCCTAGGGACCAGCAGTGGTGTCCTGTGGGGCGAGACACGGGAAGGCTCTGGGGGTGGTGAAGAACAACAGAAGCTGAGAGCTGAGATTCCCATCTTTCTGCCCCACCGAGCTCTGGTCCCCCATCTGCAGTGATGCTACTGAAGAGTGTGTCCTGCAGAGTGAGAACTGAGCAGGGTCCTTCACCCCTGGTGGGCTCCTCTGGCGTTCAGCGCCAGCTTCTGGGGTCTGTGCAAGGAGAGCAGCCATGGCCAGCAGCACAGCCCCTGGTGGGCTCCTCTGGCGTTCAGCGCCAGCTTCTGCGGTCTGTGCAAGGAGAGCAGCCACGGCCAGCAGCACAGCAGGTCCCCAGGGGCCCGGGGCAGTCTGGAAATGCCAGAAAGCCTTTGCTGAAAGAGCCATTAGTGCTCTGCACCATGGGATTGTCACTTGAATGCTCTCCCAAAATTACAACCAAAGAGCTGAGGGCCCTGGAGAGTTTCAGAGGGGCCAGTGAGTGTAGGGCGTGTGGGTGTTCAGTGTCTCACAGAAATGGTCTCAGACAGGAAAGCTGTGCAGACCCAGGGAGATGTGCCAGCTGCTTTCTGGTTTTTACGGCGTGGAGCAGGGGAAGGGGAGCCTGAAGTATTCCCAGAGATTTGACAGCAGCGCTGTCGGGCAGGAGAAGAAAGCGCAGCCCAAGGAACCACAGAGGAATTGGGTTTTCACATCATTCCTACATCTAAAGCTGCTGCATTCAAAAAATATTAATAAGCCGTATTTTAATACCCAAGGAAGTTGCTGAATTCCCAGCCTAGGAAGAGGATGGGCGATGCAGGGCAGGAAGGGAATGCCTGGAGATGGCAGGAGAGCTCTGGCACAAGGACACGTCACTGTACATCATGTACAAATCAGAGAGCTGGGTCTCCAGAGAGTCTGCAAACAAGCAAGGCAGATGGCGAGCCATCAGCGAGGAGGATTTCCTTCCAAGTGACAGGCAGGGGAGTGAGGGCAGAGGCAGTTCCCAGCTGAAGAGAAGCCCCTGCTGCAGCCTCTCCTCCCCAGGACTTGGGCACCACATGGAGATGCTGCTCCTCGGCATCTGTACGGCACCGACCGCCCCTCCTTCCTGCAGAGAATGGACATCACTCACTCCACTGACAGAAAAGTCTCCTCTCCTGGCTGAAACTCCTTTTCCTCCTGTGTGAAGCTATTGCTGCTGGAATGCAGGGCAGGGAGATCACTGACAGGGAGACAGCCCAGTGAGGGAGCATGGGATGCACCTTCCCCAGTTCCATGGCCAAGGGGAGCCCAAAGGAAGAGCTCTGCTTCCTCCAGCTTTGGGACAGGCTCCTTGCGCCCAGCGACGGGATTCAGAGGCACGAGGTACCTGCCCCATTCCAAGGACTGCAGGGACCTGCAACCAGCTTTGCTTTCCATGATCTCCTCTAGAACGGGGTCACCTCCAGCTCCCCGTTAGTGTTCCCCCCCGGGAAGGGCACGACAGGCTCATCTCCCTCTCCTTGTAACACCAAACCCAGGAGGCTTCCCATCTCCTGTCAGTGGTTGTCCTGCCACTGTCCACATCTGTGCAGACAGGAGACACTGTGCAAAAGCCAAGTTCCCCAGGTAAGTAATCCCCATTCCTTGCCTACTGGCAGTGGCCAGGGAAAGCCCTTTCTCCTGTCAGTGGTTGTCCTGCCACTGTCCTGCCACTGTCCACGTCTGTGCAGACAGCAGACATTGTGCAAAAGCCAAGCTCCCCAGGTAGATAATCCCCATTTGTTGCCTGCTGGCAGTGGCCAGGGAAAGCCCTCGCAGCATCTCTCAGTGCCAGGGAAAAGCTCATTCCCAGGAATACGCTTCAGAGGAGGAATTGTCTACATCACCGGGTCAGGTGAGAGAAGAATTCATGCTCTTCAGTGAGACTGCAGCAGAACTGGCCGTCACCTTGGAGAAAAGCTGCCCAGTGCTTTGCTGTCCCTGCAGGGATAGGGGACAGGGACTTCTCCCACCCGCTGTGGACCAGCCCAAGCTGCAGAGATGGGGTTTGGTCCTGGAGAGACTCTTGGTGTGTGATGACAACCCTGGTTGTCCCTGCGGCTGGACACTGGATCCAGGTTCTCTGCAGTGCCCTGGGACACCCCCAGCTCCTCCGGGAGGAGCTGATCTGGGCTGGGTGAGCTGGACATGGCAGCCGAGGAGCATCCCGGCCTCTCAGCGTCTCCCAGGTCTCACACCGCTGGGGGACTCCCCCCCAGCATTCCCCAGCACTGAGGGGGTGTGAGCCCAAAAACACGTGCTCAGAGAAGGGGCAGCTGAGACTGTGCTTCGATAAAAACCGGCAGCAGAAACGGCTGGTGGTTTTCGAACCACCTTCTCCTTGGCTGAGTCACAAATTGTGACTGTGGAAAGCTCTGCTGGCAGCCCCCCCGCCTGAATTCTGTGATGGGGGGGTTCTGATGTGCTTCGTCACCCACCGCAGAGGGAAGGGAGATTTGGGAAGAAGGTTTTGCTCCCTTGGAAATACTCTGTCCCAGAAAGATACCGTAGGAAACCAACGTTTCCTTTTTTTGAGAAAAGATGGTGCTGCAGAAGCCTCTGACAGACCCCAGAGCAAGATTCCTGAGTGTCCCCCAGGTCAGAGCAGGAGTTGGGAAGGAAATACGGGGCTGTTGGGAGCAGAACTGCAACTTCTCAATCGGTTTCCTATTTTAATGATTTCAAACCATTTTGCCTGGGGTTCTTCTCTAGTTGCTATTTTTAATTTGCAAATTTAAATGGAAAAAAAGAGAAAAAAAGCATGGCAAGGAACAAGAACAATCAAGGAGCGTGTTTCCTGGAGTTAGCTCCGAAGAGCTGAAGGATCTCACCCAGCTCAGCCGAGCTCCTGCCGGCAGCGAGGAACCGGCCCTGCCTGCTCTCACCTACAGGTGCAGGGAATCGCACACGTGTACACACACGTGTACACACGCGTGTGCATGGACAAGGCAGGAGCCAGCCCAGCCCCACTGGTGAATGTTGAACCGAAGCCGTAACGGGAGGGCAGAGGAGCCCTCTCAAACACAACCCTTGCTCTTCCCAGCCGGGTCGTGTTCACGCTCTTCACAAGATTATTTTGAAAGAAGTGCGATAAAAAAACGGCCTCTCTAGCTATCTCTGTCCCAAACTGGATGTTCTGTGAGGTGGAGAGATTCTATGGGAATTTCAATTTTTCTGACTCCTAAATATTTGCGTTTAAGAAAAAGCATTGCTAAAAATCGCAGAGCGCCGCGCAGCCCAGCGCTGGGGTATTTCACACTCTCCAAGTCCAACAGAGAGAATGAATGTTTTCCCACCCAGAACTGCACCCACTGCAGGCTGTAGAAGCTCCAATTATTGGCAGTGGCAGCGTGTGCTGGCAAACAGCCTGCTGTCCTGGGCATGGGAGTGAAATGCAGCCGTTTCCTTGGCTGGGAAGGAGAGGGAAACCACTGCAGGCAGGGAACGGACCCGATGCCTCGGACCTGCCTCGGGGGCTGTCCCGGCTGTGAAACCACCCAAAGGAATCTCACTTTCTGGTCTCTCTGGTGTTGGGACCAGAGACGGGGCACACCCTGGTCCTTCTATTCACGTGGACGTGTGGAAACACAATAAAGGACGGTGTCTGGGTGTCTGCCTCAGCAAGGGCCCGAGACAGAGAGACGCTGCAGGTCAGGCTCCAGAAGTCTCACCAAGGGATTTCATTTTGTTCCTCATCATTCCAATGGAGGAGACGGAAGATAACTCCCCGGGACTTCTTGTTACACAGGCAAAAGGACAACCCCCTGCCCCCAAATTAATGTTTCCTTAATGAAATAAAGGATGAAACAGCAGCGCTATGACAGGGCCAGGAGGAATGGAAAACTCCATGGCAGGGAAGGACAAACCCCAGAGGCAGTGGGAGGGAGAAGACACCCCTGCCCAGGTACCAGAGGGTCACTCACCTGAGCAAGTGCTGTGCCACGGAGGGGTGTGCAGCGAGCCGGCCGCCGTACAGCTCCTCGGACGCCCACTGCATGATGGCCTGGTGCATGCGGTACTGCACCCTCAGCATCCTCACCACCTGCTCCCCGTAGCCCTCGATGAGACGCTCCATCAGGCTGAGGGAAAGGCCCTTGGCAGCAGCCCTGTGGGGGAACAGCGAGTCAGGAGTGGGGTCTGGGTGTCTGAGGTGAAGGGATGATCTAAGGGACGGACGTGACCCTCTTTGGACTAAAGAATCAATCAGCATCTCGCTGCAGGTCCAGCCCAGCACTGCTGCTGGAACTGATCACTGGTGATCAATGCTATGGGGTGATGCGCTGTGGGAGCACCTGCAATACCTGCCCTGGCCCCTGCTCAGCATCATAGAATCACATGGGGTTGGAAGGGACCTCTGGAGATCATCTAGTCCAGCCCCCTGCCAAAGCGGGTCCACCCAGAGCAGGTCCCACAGGAACGTGTCCAGGTGGGTTTGAATGTCTCCAGAGAAGGAGACTCCACCGCCTCTCCTGGGCAGCCTCTGCCAGGGCTCTGCCACCCTCACAGGAAAGAAGTTCCTCCTCATGTTTAGGTGGAACAACTTATACTCAAGTTTGTGCCCATTTCCTCTTGTCCTGTCCCTGGGCACCACTGAAAAAAAGACCAGCCCCATCCTGACACCCTCCCTTTCAGTATTTGTAGGATTGATTTGTATGCATCCTCCTGCGCTCTGCAGGGATGGTGTTATCTCCCTGGCCTCCTTATCTCCCTGGCCTCGCATTATCTCCCTGACCTCCCACTGTTTCCCTTGGGTACCAGCAGCTGGTGGAAAGGGAGCAGGAGAAGGCTGCGGGGTCCCAAGCGTTCTTTCTGAGCAGAGGGTCCCCAAGAGGGTGGAGACCCTCAGGGACAGACCTCTGCCTTGCAGAGAGGTCAGATGGGTCGAGCATGTGGGGGTGGGGAGATGCCCACTCCCCTTTCCCCGCAGGAAACGCCCAGGGGGTCAGCACCACCACACAAGAGATGCAGATGGTACCAACCATCCCTGCCTGAGCCTCCCACCCAGCTCTGCTCAGTGGGGTTGGGAGGAGATGAGTGAGGATGCCCAGGACCTCTGCTCGGGGAAATAGCCCCGGAACACAGCCCTCTGCACCTGTGAGCTCACCCCCTCGACACCCGCAGTCTCACTGCTCTCAGTGAGCTCCAGACAGCGATCCATCGGTGTAACACGGCCCTCGTGTCACTGCAGGCTGAGCACGGCCATCCCCCGACACACCAGTGTCACGGTGCCAGCCCCGCTGCTGTCTCACCCAGACACCGGCCGCTCCGCACCCTCCTCGGCCGCTCGCCCCACACTAATGCACTTCAGCACCCGGTGCTTTATTGCCCATTAAGAAAATCAACACTCCGTCGCTGCTGGCAAAGGTGCTGCACTTGGATCTGCGACACAAATTAATAAAGCTCCTAATGAAATAAGCCTTTCAGGAGCCTAATTGCTTTCTCTTCGCCGCACAGAAAGGGTTTGTCAGCAGCACAGCCTCGCGGTGCCGTCTGAGGAAGAAGGACAAGAATCCTTGTACTTTGTGTTTTTGAGCATTTCAGAGCACAAAGGGTTTTTTCATGCTGTGTGCCCGGCGCCTTGTACGACGCTGGGGCTCCTGGCGAGGGGGTCTGGGCCACCAGCACACAAAGAACAAGCACAAAGATGATAAAACTATGACAGAGAAGGGCTGGGGTAGGTGATTTCTGTGGAGGCAGAGGGGCACAGCACGTACCCGGTCACTGCCCCGGGAGGTGAGCACCCAGTGAGCTGCCCCGGCCAGTCCCACCAACAGGGCACTCCCTCAACACAACCAGGGACCACAAACTCATTAAAACTGCAGAAGAAAAAAGTGAGGGTAGGTCTTTCCGAGAAGGCGAGTCTCACCAGCCCTCCTGCCTGCTCAATCACAGCCGTGGGACGTGGAGATGGTGCAGCCTTTCCCAAGGCTGCTGTAACAGCCAGGAGGGCTGGCAGGGCTGCAGGAACGACACGGTGCTTTATGCAGCAGAGGTTTCCAGCCGTGCTGAGGGTTTGCTGCTGCTCAGGGGCCACCCCAAGGTTGGTCACGGAGCCTTTACAGCCCCCCGTGTCTTTAGGGGTCCTTGTGCTCCCCATGAGAGCAGAGGAGAAATGAGGGGGGTGGGTGAAAGAGGAGCCTGGGCTCCCGGGAGGGGAAGGGGATCAGCTGGGGTGAGGGGAGAGAGCAGGACGTGGGCCTGGGGAGCACATTCCCCTCGTCAGGAATTGTCTTGTCTCCTCCCAGGCTGACAATGGAATGAGCAGGCACTGACAGCCCGACCTCCCAGCTCTGCTCTGCCCCATGGTGAGCTGACAAGCAGCCTGGTCTCCTGTCACCAAGATAATGCTTCTGGTCCCGTCCACCAGCCACCTCCTTCCGACAGGCTAATGAGAAAGCAGATGACATAGTGAGGCACCCATGGGTGAGCTGGCTCTCGGGGCCACCATGAGGCTTTAATTGCCCTGACCAGCCTCACCTGGGACCCACACCCTCTGCCCATTTAAGCTCAGCACTGGCCCTACAGCTCCTTCCTGAGCTACATCCTAGCTCTGTCTCCTGGGTGGAGAGCTCTATGAACCTTGGACCTGTGCTGCAGCTCACTGATCCTGTCTTTACCTGTATCTTCTAGATGGATCCTGGACTCATGTCGTGGCTTTGTTTCTAGCCCACCTCCTGATGGGACCCCGGGAAGGACCCTGGACCTGGTTCACAGCTTGATGGAGCTGTTGATGAGCCCCGTTACCAGCCCTTTGCTCTGCTCTGGCCCCGTGGGGCTGTGTCCTGCTGGCAATGACACTGTTCCTGGCCTTTGCAGCTGCCAGAAGCTGTGGAAGTCACATCAGGAAACTCAGGTGAGACATGAGGGATACCCAAATGAAAGGCTCTCAAAGCCTGAGCAGCCCCACCAGCCAGAGGTCTCTCCCCTTTGCTTCACTCCCCTCTCTTGGCTCACAAATTCTTGCAAATCTGAAGACGAGCCCTAAAGCTGATTTTTCATGCAGAACTGGCAATAAAACCCTGCTGTTTTTTAACAACAAATATTCTGAAGTGTTTCTTGTAATGACATACACTAAAGCACGGGGGAGGCATTAAACCTCACAGCAAGCCTCAGAAACAGTGCTCTCCTATATGCTATCAGCGCTGCTGCCACCGCAGGGATCGACACGGGGCCGTATGGTGAATTAATAATGAGGATATTAAACTGCTTGTGAATATTTCACCTGTTAATAAATTTCCTATTATTTTACTGCTCAGTTAATTGCTACAATGGTTGATTTCTATGCCAACAGAATCATAAGAGCACCGAGCAAAAGCTTTTTAAGTATCAATTGCTGTAGAGAAATTAAATTGGGACAGGAGGGCGGACAGGCAGCATCATGCATGGTGCTGAGGAGTACCTACTCGAAAGTCAAGCTAGGAAAGCTAAAATTACCAGAATAAGTAAGAGCAGCCAGTACTTGCTGCTAACCTGGTTTCACCTTGCTTCACGTGCAGGAAAAGGCTGTACTTTGCTTGAAACACGCTCCCGGGGCAGGGAGGTGGGTACCAGGATGGATCCCAGAGAGGGAGGATGAGGCCCTGCTGCTCTTCCCAGGTGAGGCTCCCTCCCCAGCCCTGGGAAGAGATGTATAGCGTATATACATTAACAGTGATAGCTCCAGCCAAGTGGAACCAAAGATTTCACAGGCTTTTGTGCCCACTGTGGTGTGAAATATCCTTTCTGGCCTGGTGTGAGCAGGCAGCCTGGCGTGGGGCTGTCAGGAACCAGCAGTGCGAGGGGGAACAAAGGGGACATGCTTCCTGTGGAGGGATGGAGTTGTGTCCTCAGTCGGGTTAGAGCTTCTCTTATTCATGCTCTGGAAAGCTGGTCTGCTCCCTAAGGGACAGAAGGAGACGTTGGTGTGACTCTGATCTCTAGTGCACACCATGGAATTCGGACAGCAGTGTCCCCAGAAGGATGTCACTGTGTTTTCCTCCCTGAGGAAGTCCACACTAAGCTCCTGCATGGAAAAAAAAAGGCTGATGTGGGCATGCAAAGCATCAGCTGGGCTCTGCTCTGTGCCCTGGGCTTTTCTGCCCTGGGACAGGCTGAAGAGGTTTCACAAACGGGTAAAGAAGCAGTTGTGAGGCTGTGCAGAACTCCCCTTTCCCTGGATGTTGTGGGTTTGTTTTAATCCTTGTAAATCTGATGGAGGAGGAGGAGGAGGAGGGCGGCTTGTTCTTTCCAGCTGTGGAGGCCATCGAAGAAAACCAAGGTCTGGCACTTGGTCTTTGGTGAGAAAAAAGCAGATCTGTTTGGAGCTGATGGGCAATCAGGAAAAGGCTGCCGCTGGGGGACCTGTGTGTGGCTGTGGGGTGGTGGAGACATCCCAACTGACCACTGACAGACAGGATGGCAAAATACTCCTGTGCTGAGGAACCAGCTGAGGGCAAGGGGCCTGACAATGATCTGCAGAAATCTGGGGAGTGTAAAAACAAATTAATAAATCAAAGCCCTGATGTGGAGACAAATTAATTGGGATGTCAGGAAAGGATGGAACGAGGACTAAAATGAAAACAGGGAAAATAAATGCTCCTGTCAGACAGCAGAAAGCGTCCTGGCATGGAGATGGCCCCTGGGACCAGGCCAACCCCCAGCAGGAAGCTGGAAGCCGATGTCCAGGAGCTGCCAAGAAGGGAATGGTGTGGGACTGGCACTGCCATCGCTGGGAGGCCCTTCAGAAGCAACCCTTCCAGCCTGGAAGAGATGTGGGTCGGTGTGTGAGGTGTGTAGGGATGCCCTCTGCCTCCTGAGGGAACTCCAGGTAGTTGAAAAGGAAGTAAGAGGAGCAACCTTCAGCCTTCAAAACTCCCTCAGCCTCAAATGGATAAGGGCTAATAGTAATAACTGATAAATGCTGAGCCCATGGAGGAAGAGGAAGATGAGAAGAAGGTGGCTCTACCAGAAAGGGCTGGCTCCCTCAGTGGAGAAAGGGCTGTGAGGCAGCCCAGTTGCCTGCTCCTGCCTGCAGGATGGTTCCTACCGGAGCCAAAGCATTCCTCGGCCACAGAGCTCCCCGCAGGACCCACGGGGAGTCACAGCCCCTCCTCCTGCCAGCCCAGATCCACCCCGGCCAACGCTGAGGCCCCCAAAATAGGAGCCCACCCACCTCAGGGCTGCTGCCATCAATGAGGAGAAGGGGGAGGTGGGCGGAAGGGTTTGACTCCTCTGGATGAATCATCCCTGGAAATAGCTTATGGCTTTCCATTAAGCAAAGAGGAGCCGGCAGGTGATTCGGTGCCTTAATTAGATCTCTGGAGATACGGCACAGGGTGGAGGGAGAGGGAATCTGCCTTTGTGCTGTGTCTGGCAGCCCCTGGAGACCCCGAGAAGCACAGAGCGGTGCTCTCTGGCCTCAGCTGGATTTGCAGGGTGCAGGGGGACGGTGCTGCAGAGAGGAGAGCTCTGGATGTGCCACCTTCCATAAAGAGAATGTTTCTGCTGGGGCAGCAATTAACAACATGGGCAGAGTTCAGATCTGTAACACAACGAGCTAATGATTTTCAAAGGTGTTTATCTGAAATGTAATTGGATTTCTCAAGATAAGTTGTTCTAATTGATCAAAATTTGTTAGCTTTTGCATTTAATTAGGAGGCTCCTGAGGCAAATGCTGTCAGCTGCTCCAGCTGGACCTCACTGCACAGCTTCTCCAGCACAGGCTGCTTGGGGGGGTTCACTGACAGCAAGGGAGCCTGAAAGAAAGAAACTCCTTCCCTTCAGCATCAGACAGTTTTGCTTTCTGTCCAGATAAAACATGGGAGGGAGATGCTGGGCATCTGGAAAGAGGAGAGGGAGGTTTTGCTGTTCCCAAGCAGAGGCTGGGACTGGAGGGGAAGACCCCAGCTGAGAACCTGCCTGATGAGCATCCCATTCCTGTTCCACCTCTGTGTGCACAGCCAGCACCTGCCACAGCACCCATCTGCAATTACTGCCTGTGGGGCTGCTGCCAAGGGCCCTGCTGAGATGAGAGGTAAAGCCATAAACAGCTCAAACAGCTTTATTTTTCCACTTGTTTCTCTGCATTCTCAGTCCTGCAAGAGGGATCCACCCGAGCAAGGGGCAAAGCTTGAAAACACCCAATTGAGAATAATTTTCCTTAACAAGATGCCAGCCTCAAGCAGTGAGGGGAAAGAGAGGGAAGATGGACCCTCAGAAAACGCCAGGCTCTGGAGACTGGTGGCTTCTCTGACCAGCGCCTGATGCCTTGAGCAATAATTTTGTTTGATGTAGCAAGTTTTTGGAACATAATTTACTGGTAAGCCAGGCTGAGAGATAAATCTGTTAACAAGACTGATTCATTGCTCTATTTTAAACCTATTGAACTTTGGGAAGGGCACAGAGTGACACAGGGTTTGAACATCCCTGAGGTTTTTTGCCCCAAAGGGATTACCCACGGGAGACGGGAGCTGAGCTACCAACGGACCTCCCTGTGCTGCTGGTCACCCCACTGAGGCTGAAGAGCCAGAAGATCTGACTTCTACCCTCACTCACTCTTAATTTCACAAAGGCCAGTTCTTTGTGCAGCTGGGATCTTCAAAACATGGAAAGAAAACGTGCAAAGGGCACAATAAAACTGTCAAGCTCTTGTTAAAGAAAACCAGTGGAAAGAGCAAGGACAAACAGCTTGGTCTGACTCACGCCCACAGGATCCAAGGAGCAAAACAGGGTTTGTGAGGGAGAAAGAGGATGTTCTGACCCCCTGTGACCAAGGAGAGATGCCAACCAGGGGCAGTTTTCCACTGCAAAGTCCAATGAACTCAAAAGTGAGGGAGAGAAAAGCACAGCTCCTCGAGCAGGAGGAGATGCAGGAAAGGGGCCCTGGAGAGGCTGCTTTGGCAGGTCCCTGGCCCAGAAACCCCCACCAGCCAGAGGAGGAGAGCGCTGGTCCCCAGCTGAGGTCTGCAGAACAATAACCATCCGTGTGGCTGATAAGGGTAAAATGAGGAGATAATACAGTGCCTTAATGTTATTTGCATCATCTCTCAGCCGTGAGCCGCTGCCTCCCCTGGATTTCTCATTTCCCTTCTTCAGAATTCAAGTGAGATCATAGATAGGATGCTCATTATGTTTTCGGAAGCAGGAGAGAACGTTTCTGGAGTCAGAGCTATTCCTCTGCTGCTGCACAACAGCGGCTCAGTCATTCTGGATCCAGACCCTGATAAACACATATATCTATATTTTTCCCTACCCGCAGGCTCCCCAGTACCACTCGGAGTATCCCCCTCCAGGCACAGGCAATTCACACTGGCCACAGGTCTCTTCCACAAACTAATTGGTCTTAATGAGGTTTTATAAGCACACAATATGGTGTGTGTGATAACGCGCTGCAGCATCTCGCTGGGCAGCTCCCACGGCAACGTGTTAAATAAGGAGATGTGGAACCTCAGGAGCAGAATTCAATAAATGGAAGGCAAGACTTGGTAAAACTGAGCACAAGCCTGAACTCACTCTCCAGAGCCTGCAGTCGGCAAAGGGGAGGTAAACCAGGTCAGGCACGGGGAAACCTTGTGTAGAAAAACAGATTATCTTTCTTAAAAACAAACATTTAAAGTTTATATATAAATACTGGTCAGTGAAACCAGAATTTGTGTCTCTGTTTTGTTCATTTCACTAGTTTGAATGATCCTAAAGGTCCTTTCCAACCTAGACGGTTCCACGTGATTGTTTTAAATTGTTGGTTTTTTTGAACAACTTTTCTAACCAGCCTGGAAATTGCTCTGTGTGACAGAGAGAAAGCGAAGAATTCAAACACAGTGCTGTCAAGCAAGAGGAATCCAAAAACTGTCTCTGCTGAAGGTATGTCTCTCGGGAAGAACATCTGTTAAAATGTATGTAATTTTGAGTAACCCAAGAGGAGCACATGGCAAGGATGAGCGTGAGGATGGCGAGGATGAGTATGGGGAGGAAGCACATGAGGAGGAGCGGCTGAGGGAGCTGGGGGTGTTCAGCCTGGAGAAAAGGAGGCTTAGGGGAGACTTTCTCGCTCTCTCCAACTCCCTGAAAGGAGGGTGTAGCCAGGGGGGTCGGTCTCTTCTCCCAAGGAACAGGTGATGGGACAAGAGGGAATGGCCTCAAGTTGCACCAGGGGAGGTTTAAGATGAAGATTGGGAAAGATTTCTCCACTGAAAGGGCTGTCAAGCCTTGGCAGAGGCTGCCCAGGGCCGTGCTGGAGTCCCCATCCCTGGAGGGATTTCAAAGCCAGGCAGACGTGGTGCTGAGGGACATGGGTCAGAGGTGGCTTTGTCACTGTTGGGTTGATGGTTGGACTCGATGGTCTTGAAAGGTCCCTCCCAACCCAGGCAATTTTGTGGTTCTCTTCTCTGACTCTAAGAAAGCCTGCTCAGATAGGGTGCATTAAACTTTAAGCAGTGGGTATCAGTGAGACAGGTCTGATGTGACTCTGGCAGCGTGACCAAACCCAACTGATGGGGAGCACCAACAAACAACCCCCAGCAGTGAAACATCTCAATGTCTGAGGCATTCGGAAGCTTTTGGCTGCATCAATAAGGGACCGCGAAGCGCTCCTTACTTGTGGGAGATGATGGTGGGGGGGAGCTGCTTGTGATCCCCAGCCAGGACACACTTGGGGGCCCTGAGCAGAGGCACCCAGCAGCTGGCCTCCAGCGCCTGCGCACACTCGTCGATCACCACCAGACCGAAGTGCTCCTCGGGAAGCAGCTTCAGCGGGCCCTCTGAGGATGCACCTAGGGAAAGGAGAGGGTGCACGGCTCAGCAGGGGCACAGCAGGGGAGCACCCTGGTTTTAAACAAAGCACACACACCTTGGGATTGAGGGAGGCAGGAAAAGTAATGTTTCTTTGCAGAGATTCGGAAACTCGGCTCTGTGGCCCATGCCAGATCCACAGACATCTGTATGTGTCAGAAGTGGGTTTTGCCAATTCCTGTTTGTCCTTTTTTCCCCGGCATCTGGGCCCAAAAGCTTCCAAGTATCTTTGAAACCCGCGGTGAAGCCAAGATGACACACGGAGCAATATGCTCGGATGCCTCACCCAGAGCAGGAGCAGAGCAAAAGCACTAAGGAACACCCACCTCCCGTCCAACCCCGAAGGCAAACAAAGCTTCTCTCCAACCGAAAGATGGGGGGGAGGTTCACCTCCTCTGAGGCACCCAGGGACACCCCCAGGGAAGGACTGGTGGAGCCCCTGCCCTGCAGACCCCCGCCGTGCTGCTGCCTCCTCCCCGGGGGCAGCGGGAGAAGGGAAGGCAGGGGAGACCCATCAGACAGCCATGGCAAGGACAAGCCTTTCCCATCTGTAACCTCAGCCAAATAACCCTCACACAGAACCGACAGTGACCCACACACCCACTGCAGCTCCGAATTCCAGAGGCATCCAAATGTCACTGCACTTCATCAGGACCAGGGATGCAAAGGGAGGAGAGGAGGATCAAGCAGCCACGTGCCAGACATGGAGAATTTTATTCCCCGTGTTCACAGACATGTTTTCTCACAAGCCCCTGTGCTATTGCAGCAAAAGCAGCTCTGATTAGGGGTGACTTTGCTTTGCCACAGTAAATCCTGCTGCCTCTCCAGCTCTGCATCAGCTCAGAAATCACAGTTTGTCAACTCAGACAGCTTGTTTTCCTTAAAAAAAATTGTTTCCAGTTTATATGAATCCACCCTGGTAACACGGGGCATACAGTCTGCAATTTTGCCATGTCGAAGGTGAAAGGAGAAGAAATAAGTAGAAAGGTCCTCTCTCTCTAAAACTGAGTGCACCGAGGTGGAGGCAGATGGATTTCTTCCCTTACAGCTCAACCTGAGTTTATTGAACTGCCATTAACTAAAGGTCACTGGTGTCCCTGTGCGTTGCCATGATTAAATAAATCCTCTCTCCGCTGAGCCTAGCAACAGAGCACTTTGGCTTGCATAAATAATAATTCCCATCAAACTACATGGTTTCAGACTAATATCAAGATTGCTTAACTCGGGAAAACACAAAATCCACCTCCTTTGTCCACCCCGTTTCTCTGCAGCAGAGCTGCACAGAGCTCCACACTGGCCCCAGCGTCACAGGAGAAAATCAGTGACTGATCAGTGCAACAGCCAGCAGAAAATACCACTTTTACTGAAAAAAGGAAACCTCCCCCTCTTTTGCTGGGCAGAGTAAAAAGAAGCGAGAGGCCAATTCCCAGCAGCTAATGCACTGGAAGGATCTACCTTCCCTTTAGCCTTCACACAGTAGCTTGTAAATGCCCTGTGAAGTTCTTTATGACCTAAAATTATTGATGTTTCACTGCAGCAAATAATCCCTGAGCAATCAAACCCAAAGATTATACACGGAGTAGGATCCACCTGCTGTAGGAAAGCGCTTTAGCGGGTGTTAAACTTGAAGCAGTTGTGCTCCCCTGGGGTGGCAGGGCATCCCCCCCTGTGTGCGGAGGAGCTGTGTACACGTGCTGCTGGATGGGAACCTGGAGCCCTTCCCAACATCCCACATCCTCTCCACCACTTGGGAGAGGCACAGAACCACCCAAACACGTGGGGGCTGGGACCAGGATAGGGGAACACGTGCTGTATTCCATCAGTCGTGGCAACTATCCAAGCAGGAAAGCAATTCCCTGTGACTGCTGAAATCAATAAGCAGATTGCACACCTCCACTAGCGCTTGTTTACGCTCAGCTCCTGCGCAGAGCTAAGGGAGATGGGCAGGCTGGCTCCCACCACCTCCTAGACCCGTGCTCTTTGATAAACAACAAGATGAGGTGCCAGAGCTTGAGCAGGGAGGACGCTGCTGTGCGCAGCAAACGCGACCCAACTCCCAGGAGCCCAGGAGTAAGTCTCCCTCCTGTCCCAGCAGGACGCTGCCTCCCAGGGCACAGGATTTTTGTGAGTCCTGGCAAGTGAGGTGAAATACCACAAAGAAGAAGATCTGGCACCTGTGTTTGTAGCAAGGACGACGCTGGCGTGGGTGAGGGCTGCAACCATGGCCGTCTCCTCTCGTTCTTTCAGCTCCTTTCTCAGTGCCTTAATCTCACTGAGAAAATGGCTCCGCTCTCCCTTGTCCTGAGCCTTTTTGCTTTTTGCCTACAAGATAGAAAAATCAAGATAGAACAAACTGTTTCTAGTCCTCGGGATACGTTCAGCTTCTCCCATAACCAAAGAACCCAGGTACAGCGTGGCTTTTCCGTGTCCACATGGAACCCTGGCTCATCACAATCAGCCCCATGAAACCCGGACTTCTCTTCCCTCCCCCTGCCAGGAAATCCCCTCCACCATCAGTGTTGCCCGAAGCACACGGAGTATTTCTGTCTGTGCAAGAGATGAACTGCATCAACACAACCCCTGGCTCTGAGCATGAGGCAGCACAATGAGACTGTTGCTGCCCCTCGGAGCACCGGGAGTAACCCCAGGGCTCGGGCAGCGATGGCTCAGTCGGTCCAGGCTGAAACTCCTCGGGCTGCACCTTTGGACAGTCTTGAATTGTCAGCAGAGTGGTGAATCACAGAATCACAGAATGGTTTGGGTGGGAAGGGACCTTAAAGCCCCCCCAGTGCCACCCCCTGCCCTGGGCAGGGACACCTCCCACCAGCCCAGGTTGCTCCAAGCCCCCTCCAACCTGCCCTTGAACCCCTCCAGGGATGGGGCAGCCACAGCTTCTCGGGGCAACCTGGGCCAGGCTCTCACCACCCTCACACCAAACAAGTTCTGCCCCACATCTCAGCTCCATCTCCCCTCTTTCAGGGTCAAACCCTTCCCCCTCCTCCTAGGGCTCCCCTCCCTCATCCAGAGTCCCTCTCCATCTCTCCTGGAGCTCCTGGAGGGACTGGAAGGGGCTCCAAGGTCTCCCCAGAGCCTTCTCTTCTCCAGGCTGAACCCCCCCAACTCTCTCAGCCTGTCCCCACAGCAGAGGGGCTCCAGCCCTCCCAGCATCTCCAGGGCCTCCTTTGGCCCCATCCAACAGGTCCATGTCCTTCCAGTGCTGAGGACTCCAGAGCTGGACCAGTGCTCCAGGTGGGGTCTCCCCAGTGAGGAGCAGAGGGGTATAATCACCCCCCTCACCCTGCTGCCCACGCTGCTGGGGGTGCAGCCCAGGATGAAGATTTACTCGCTGTCCTTAAACCCTCTGTCCAGCCCTTCCTGCTCTGCCCTGTCCCTCCCCAGCGCCCCAGAGACCAGCAGGGAGAGGGGCAGATGCTTCAGTCCGTCCCACGGCCGAGTCTCTGCACCACCAAAGCATCCGGGCACCAAGTGAGGAGTAATGTCTGGTGGTGACTGGGCTCAGGACCCCCCCATCTCATTCTGCTCCGCTGCTCGGGGGGAGCAGGGACCCCCTGTCTCCAAGTGACCCCGAAGCAGGAGGCTCCCCAAGTGATGGCACCGTGTCTGGCCAAAGCAGCAGCTCTGCATCGTTAGGAAGGTGCCTCTGAGCCGCTGTACATGATTCACCACAATAACTAGACAGGCTCAGGGCTTTTTTTAGCAGCGCCTATTAAATATATCCAACGCACCAAATCATCCCCAGCTACAGACACGGGCCCAGCAAGAGACCCTGAGAAAGCTCCCTGTGCTTTGGATTATGGACATTGGGACCACTTCCTTGGAGGAAAGGCCAATGACCCCAGAAGGCTGGGAAGGCTGCAGGCAGCAGCTTCTCTAAGCAGCCACACCAGTAAGACCTGCTGGTCCCTCTAATCCTCCTCTGCATGGATGGATTCTCCAGTGTCCAACAGCTCATAGTGCAACCTCTGCCCTAGGGAGGACGTTCAGGTGTCTCACTCCTCTGCTCTCCCACCTCTTTGGGTTAAACTTGCAGGTATTTAACTCCCGTGGAACCTCTCTGTGTCTGCCCAGCGTAGGCAAAATGGGCTGAGAGGCTCAGAAGTCTCTGGGGAGGGATCACAGACACAGGGATAACTGGATCCCATGGACATCTTCCCTGAGCCTGACCTAACGGAGAGGGGGGGCTCCAGCCCTGAGAGTCACCGAGCTGAGGGACAAAGATCAGCATCAGCTTCCTCCCTGCTGGAAAGAGGAAGACTAGAGAGCAAAACTGGTGGTGCCAGCAGGGCCACATTCAACATCTGCTCTGCAAATGAGATCTAGGTAGTGATTAGCAACTGCTCTCTGCTGTTTGTGGCGACACTAGGATCCAAACATCAACACTAGGATCCCAACATTGACACTAGGATCCAAACATGGACTGTCTCTCAGCTCTGAAAGCAGCTGTGGGCACAGGGAGCCCCGTCCCGAGGGAACACGGCACCCTCAGCCAGCCCCAAGGCTACTGCTGGGCACAGGGTGACCTGGATCCCACCCACACCTCGTTAGCACTCTGGGGGGGTCACCAAGCTCTAATTGTCTTAACCTGCCTCATTTGGGCCCCCACCCACACACTCCTTGGTCTGGGAGCTGCATTTAAGGCCAGACCTTGTCCCCACCCTGAGCTATAGGGGTTGTGTCCTCAGTTTGGACCTGTGCTGGGGAACTACACCTTTGTTGGTGCAAAGAGCATCCAGAAGCTGATGTCCTGGAAAACTTGAAGCCTGAACAGGTAAGAGAAGGGGACACAAAGAGGTGGAAAATGTGCAAAGAGAGCACAGGGTTTCATTGATATTCTTGTTTCTGCTGTGGTGGTGGTGATGGAAAGGAGTGAGAAGAGTCAAAATGCAGAGTGGATGAAGTAAGAAGTGGATGAAGTAAGAAATTATTACAGGGGTGAGCAGAGGATACTGTGGGGAGAAGGTGAGGCAGGATGAGGGGAAGGTGGGCCAGGACCTCAGAGGTGGGCTCTCTGCAGCCCAGACAGAGGAGATGGTAATGCCTCAGGTGCATCTTCTGTGAAAGACCTGGCCATGGGCAGCACAAAGCACCACTAAGCAAGTGGAACTGCAGCAGTGTGTCAGCTCTTGGGGTTTGTTTGGCATTTCAGGGTGCAACAAGCCTTGGGGCCAGGCCCTGTGTCCCATCACCATGTTCCCCTTCCTCTAGGGAGGAAATAGATGGAGACCTTAGTGCTGAAGGCTTTGCTTTCTCCCCAATTTCCATTCTTCTATGGAAATTAGGAGTGAAAAAACCTCCTCCCAAGAAGAGGGAAGGGAAAAAACAACCACATCTGGGAAAACTGGAGCTGCTGCCATGGTGGTGGCTGCAGATCAGTGCTCCTGGGGCTGAGAGCTGTGTTTGGGGTGTGTCACTCCATACAGAGACATGCAGGGCCTTACTGAAGGGCAGGGCCAGCCACGGCCCGACACAGGCAGGGCTGAGAGGGTGCCCTCCTGCACCTCTGGTGGGGATGGGATCTCTCTTGAGCAGATAACAGCTCTGGACAATGCTGCTAACGAATGAGGGAGGGAAAATCTAATTAGTACCAAAGCCTATCATCTCAAGTAAAAGAGTGACTTCATAAATTAAGTTTAGGAAAATTATGTTGTGAAAGAAGAAATTAAGGATGAATTTTTACAGTGTACTCTGCTTCCTACTCGAGGTGGCTGAGAGTGGGAGGGAGTGTCAGGACAGCCAGACATCTCGTTAGGAAGTGAATTAGTGGTGGGACTGTTTCCTTCGCTCTCTGGTGAAGAGGATTGCAGGAAGGATGCTAGACATCATCCGGAGAGCAGGGCACTGCCACGTCCCCCCACGCAGCCACATGACTAGGATTTTGTCACTTAGTGAGGAATTCAGAGCGGAGGAGTTTTGCCCTGGGCTCTTCCTCCAGCAGATAAGGATGTGCCCTGGGAGGCTCTGGCAGCCCCTGGTAGAGCAGTTCTCTGAGACACCTTCCCCACCTCCTTTCCTCCAGGGCCAGGTTAAATGCTTCCCAATCAGAGTAAATGAGATTAATTAATGGACACACATCTCCAGCTGTCACTGCCAGCCCCCTGCACTATGCTATTTTTCCTTTCCTCTCCCCTGCTGTGGCCTTTCTGCTGCTGACTGACCACGAGAGGCTCATGCCCCCCAGTATCCTCCCCCTGCCTGTACACAGCACTATTCAGACTGGGAGCATCACTGGGGGCTCCTGGGGGCCTGAACCCTGGCTAAAGGCAAATCACACAGAACTAGTCACTGTGATTTGCCTCTAGCCACTGATTTTTGGGGCAACCTAGAGCACCTGGCTGCAGCAATTCTCTTACAAGAACATCCAAGAAGTGGCAGAGTTTCTCTGTGTCTCAGAGCCGAAGTAGCCCCCCTGGCTTGCAGCTCGGGTACCACTGATCTAGAGAGCTGGAGCTCAGGTAGCCCACCCAGGGCACATGACAGGGACACGTACGAAGGCCTGGTCGATGTCCTTCCTGATGTCTGCCACTATCTGGGCGTTGTCACTGTGGGCCAGGACGGCATCCAGGGAGTGCTGCTGGATGGGCTCCAGCAGGCGCGCGGGGTGCCCCAGCCGCAGGATGCGGGCCCTGTGCCCGGCCAGCCTTTCCACCAGGTTGTCCACAGCCACGTTGGATGGGGCACAGCACAGGACCTGTGAGGGGAGAAACCCAGTGATCCTTACTGCCAGGGACAGCAGAGGTGGGAGCAGCAGCGGCCAAGAAGGGAGACCAACATCTGTGGGGAATAAATCACTGACATCTCCACAGCCTCCAGACACCAGAGGCAATTCCCACCTGGCTTTGAAGCACAAGTGCAGGATCTTCAACAAACAGCAAGCCTGAGCTCTGAAGCCACAGTTTGCACCTCTTTCAGCTGAGGACCCCCCCGCAGTCAGCAGGGACACCCCAAACCAGACCAGGTTGCCCAGGGCCTCATTGAGCCTCTCCTTGAATATCTCCAGGGAAGGGGCCTCAACCACCTCCCTGGGCAACCTGTTCCAGTGCTCCACCACCCTCACAGTGAAGAACCCTCTCCTAATCTCCAGTCTAAATCTGTTCCCCTCCAGCTTGAAGCCATTGCCCCTCGTCCTGTCACTGCAGGCCTTTCTAAACAGGTTCTCCCCAGCCTTCATGTAGGCTCCCTTCAGGTACTGGCAAGCCTGAGGTCTGAAGCCACAGTTTGCACCTCCTTCCAGCTGACAGGGGAAGCTCCCTGGGCCCTGAAGCCCAGCCAGAGCCTGCAGCGTGACATGGCCATGGCTGGGTCTGCTCCAGCTGCCACGGAGCACATGGAGTTTCCAAAATAACCCACCCTGGTCACTGTCACTCCCGTCCCGCCACTGAACCAAGGTGGTCACTCCTGTCCTGCCACTGACACTCACCTTCAGGCCTTGCTGGACCGCTTGCAAGATGATCTCCACCAGCGTTGTGGTCTTCCCTGTGCCAGGCGGTCCATGGACGATGGCGAGCTCCCTCTGTGTCAGCGCGAAGGAGACGGCCTCCCTCTGTGACGCATCCAGCGACTCGTTGAAAAGCTTCAGAGGCCCTGGGGAGACAGCGGGGGATTTGCCTGGACTCAGCCCTAACCCGGGGCTTGCTGAGCAGCACAAAGCCGGGAACACAAAGAAGCAGCTCTCGGTAGCTGGCCCAAATCAATTTGATAATGAGAAGAGGTTCCTGGGGAGGAAGGCTCACCGTGTCCCAGCCAGGGGGCTACAAGAGCCCAGGCTGGTAAAAGCAAGCTTGTTCTGCTTTCAGAAGGAGCAGGGAGCCCACCCTGCAGCGTGTCTGCCCCTGCCACTCCTCAGGAGGAGCAAGCACCCAGCTGGGAACACGACTAGTCTGGATTGGAAATTTTCAGCATTTAAAGAGGCATTTACTTGCTACAACATCAAACATGTAGAATCTCCTGGGTGCGGAGGGTGCTCTGGGTTTAATTTAAAGGTGAGACAGCTTCTTTAGCAAACTCTCAATGAAAAGAGGGAAGTAGTTGATCTTGCAAACAAATCGCTCCTGTTCCAGTTAAACCCACCTCAGCATCAGTGAAAAAGCAGCAGAAAAGAGCAGTCCTGTATTGCCCAACAATGACTGAAAAGGAAAATAGATACAAACTGGCAATGCAAATGTTGAAAACTAAAATTAGTTTGGGCTTTAATGATCAGAAAGGAGAAAAGAGAAAAAGGACATGCAAATTGCATTACAAGAGAATTGGTTTCACTGCCGAAGACTGAATTCTCACAAGCTGCTTTTTACCTCCCAGATTTATCTAATTTAAACCCATATTTATTCTCATCTCCCATAATCCTGCCGCTAATCTCCTTGTTCATTATGGAAGTTAATTACAGCAGGGCTGATGACTCATTACACTGAGGTTTACTGAAAATAATGTTCCCACGGAAGCTTATGTAAGCCCCATCTCTGGGCACGGGTCCCTGCTGGGCATCGTGTGTTTTAGCGCTGCCTTTGCATTAGGAACTTGATTAAAAGCACGAAGGTGCCTCCTGGCCTTGGGCAGGTTGAGTTGTGGGCACCCCCGTGTCACCCCCAGCACTGGCTTCGGAAGCAGCACAACTAAATGAGGTGTTCGGGTTAAATAACGTTTGTTAAAAAGATGCTGGTGAGGAGGAGAGAAATGGGACTAATGGGACTTTCTCCTGCTAACCTGCCTCTTGCTTTACACCTAATTCTGGAGCTGGCGTGCTAATGACTAAGAGGAGACCGGGAAGCATCCCGTGGGCCTGGGGAAAGAGAAAGAATAGCTTAAAAACTGAAAGGCATTTCCCACAACGAGGAACAGCCGGGACGTAGGAGTCATTGATATTTCCTTGCTCAAGGAATGAGATCAGAAACAGGCTTCTCCACACCCTCTTCCCGTTCAGTCCCACGCTGCCGAAGCTGCTGTGTGGGTGACTGGGAGATGTGCCTCAGCTGGGCTGGGCAGGGTGGGGAGGAGGAGGAGGGCAGAGCCTTCGGAGGGGTGCTGTGACTCCTCTAAGCTCTCCCCCATCCCCGAGCTGGGCTCTCAGCAGGCTCACCTGAAGAAATGCAGTTTATCTGCCCCAGCAGGGCTGGCCTGAGGGCTCGGTGTGAGCCATCAGATCAGGGCTTGCACCCATACTCTCAGAAGACACCCCTTAACCCAGCCCCATGGCATCAGCTCTGCCTCCTGCCCTGTCCATGTCAGCCCCCAGAGCAGCCTGGGGAGGGGATGGATGTCCACCTGCACCCTCGGGTCTCGCTGCTGCCCAGGTAATTCAGCCCCAACAGGCAACTTGATTTAGGAGTGTAGCATTGGAAAAAAAATCGCCTTGGCCACCAAGGTTGTCCCTCCAACATTTCCAGGACCAAGACACTTTTCTGCACAGGACCAGCAGTCCTGGTGAAGAGGTGGGCTTGGAGGGTGAAATTCAAGTCCAGGGAAAGGAGCCTTTGCACCAAATGTGGGTGGGAACTGTCCTCCCTGGGAGGGAAAGCTCAGGTTCTCCAGAGCTGGAGGCCCCTTGCTCCCCAGTGTACCTTCCTCATCATCATTCTTCAGTCTGGAGAAGAGGAAGCTGAGGGGAGACCTTCTCGCGCTCTATAACTACCTGAAGGGGGGGGCAGAGAAGCGGGGGTTGGTCTCGTCTCCCAAGTCACAGAAGACAGGACAAGAGGAAATGGCCTCAAGTTGCACCAGGGGAGGTTTAGATTGGATATTAGGAAACATTTCTTCATGGAAAGGGTTATCCAGCATTGGAGTGGGCTGCCCAGGGAAGTGGTTGAGGCACCATCCCTGGAGGTGTTCAAAAGATGGGTTGAAATGGTCCCCAGGAATATGGTTTAGTGATTTTTTTTTTATTGCTTATTTCTTATTTATTTTTTTATCAGAGTTAAGTTGATGGTTGGACTAGATGATCTTAGAGGTCCCTTCCAACCCAGACAATTCTAGGATTCTGTCACTGTGTATGGGCACCACCAGCAAACTGGAGCCTGTGACCAGCTCCTCCACAGCCCAGCTGCAGCCAAACAGGATGGGCAATGTCCCGGAGGGTGATTAAGCCTGAAAGAAGGCACTTCCCCTGCTCTGCCTGTGCAGGATTTGGCAGCTGAGCTGTCTGGAGAGCTCAGTGTTCCCCACAGATCTCATGGGCTCTTCATGGCTCCTGCGATGGCAGGAGGGATCACACGGTGGAGGGACAAGCAGCATGTGAGATTTCTGCAGTGACTTGTCACATCCACTCGACTCGTGCCAAGGAGCCCAGGAAGTTTTGCTAGAAATCCCTGGTGTTCCCCAGTGCTGCTGGGTCAGCTCTTACCGGGGACACCCCCACCCTCTAACACGGCTTTTTCTTTCCCTTTCTCCTTTCTCTTTTCAAATGTCTCTTTCCAGCAATAGGCATAAGTGGGCACAAGGCAGCTCCAGTGTCTGGGCACAGGGATGAACACTCCCGTGCTTTTTCCAGACCAGGAAAACAGAGAGAGGTGGTGGCTGTTCCTGACCTCACAGGACTGTGCCTACAATAAGGTATAACCTTATTTCTGGCAGAAAAGGGAACGTTCAGGCCGGCAGGCAGAGCAATGCTGGCCTCTGCTGGCAAGCCCAGCCTCTCCATGCATCCACCACCGCGGACGGTTTGGAGTTTGCCTTTGAGAGCTCACTCTCCCACCTGGTTCCCCTTCTGGAGGTACAAGGTAAGGGTTGGAAATGCTTTGTGGTGGGGAGCCAGTCCCCAGGCTCCCATGCTTGAAAAGTTAGGCTTCTAACTTTTCCCCCCACCCTTAAAAAATTAGATTTAGCATCCTGCTGCTGCACATGTCACTTCCTGGAGCCTGTTTTGCCCTTGGGAGAGCACCAGGCATAGAGCTGGGTGCTTATGATTTCCACTGACCCTTCTACTTCTTGATCCCTTTGTAATTTGGTTCTTCCCCACCGTTTGTACAGAAGACAATGACAAATGTTCTGCATCCGGGTATGGATCTGCTCTGTGCCACCTTCTCCTCCTCCTGCCCACGTGTTGGGGCCAGCTCTTTCTCTGGGTGGGTGTTTATGTGGTTTCTCTCCTACCCCTGGCTTTCTGGGCTTCTGACTGAAGCAGAGCTTTATTGCATCCTGGGATGGTGTTATTATAGATGTGTGTCTAGACAGCCCGTTTTACGAGATGTACAGAACTTATTAACTCCGGGTCCTGACGGGTTTGTTTGAAATCAGATAATGGATGGGATGAGGCAGAGGCAGGAAAGCATCTCCCTGGGAAACCAGGCTAAAAGATGCTTGGTCATGGAAGGAGCTACTGTGCCATGGAGGAGGGGCAGCCTGCAACACTGAGGGGTTCTTCTGTCCTCCTGTCACAGAGCACGCACCTGGGAAACACGTGCTGCCTTCTGCCCACAGACCCCACACCTGGGAGTTTGTGTGCTGTTTGCAGAGACACGTTCCTGTGTCCTGGGACACACAGGACACCTGGGGCACTGCAGGTGCCATCGTACAAGTCTAAGAGATGGGACTTATCCCGGCAGCTGCCATGTGCCCTCCCCGTCAGGTCTGTGGAGCCTGGCCGCCAGGTAGGACCTCGCTAAAGTTGAAGTCATTATTATTTAATTCCTGGCTAGTATAATGTCTCTCTAGTTGGGGAGGAAGGAGCTATAAATTGAGAAGGCAGAAGGAAGGCCTTTCCACCCTGCCCTTCTCAGGTTATCTGCTGCTGTCTCGTATTGCATCTCCTTTCTCCGTCTGATGAGGCTGAACGTTTCTATCAATCAATATTCCCAGCGCTAGGAGATGTAAAATCCATCTCTGGGCTTAGTCTGGCACTTGTGAGCCATTTGGTGAAACAGAATTTTTCTTCATTAGAGAGGCAGTTCTGCTACCATCGGGGGAAAAGCAGGGTAGAAGCTGCTACGAAAGTTAGTTCATTAAAATTTAATTCTCTTATCCAATATTAAAACCCTGAGCACAGCAAGGTCTTGAGGTAGCCAAAAGGCTAAGAGGTCTGACTCAGACCAAGCTCAGCACTTAGAACTAGGGAGACATGACTTGCACTAACATGAATTCTTTGCCCTGGGTGTACAGAATGGGAACACAGCGGGGAGTCGGGGCACGAAAGAGGGGAACCACCGTGGGCAACCAAATACAGTAACAAAAGCAAGAAAAGCCAGACCAGCAAGCACAGAGCACCAGGAGCTGCGGTGGGGAGGGACCTGAGCCCAGCCCCAGGCAGGGATGGAGGGTGTCACCCACATCACACTGTGTAGTGGTGAGCCCTGAGCTCTGCGGGGCTGGGAGACAGAGCCACCCCCTGCCTCCACCCTGATCCCTGCGGCCCAGGGCATGTTCCCCTTCTGTCAGGGATGATATTCGTTGGCAGTTGCTGGGCACTCGGATATTCTGCTGGTCAGAGGCTTTGGTTTCCCCAAAAGGGTAAGCTCTGTAACTTCATCTCACATTTCTCCAAAGACTCGCATCAACAAAGCTCTGAGTAAAAGGGGATTCTGCTTATATGTGATTTTCTGACAGCTGGTGGTTCCCATGAAGGCACAGTTATTGGATTTTTAATATAGGAGCAGTGCTGGCACTTCCTGATCTTTGAAGTTTAGGGATGGGACTGGGGCAGGAAGCAAATGAGAAATGCCTCATAAACTAAACTGAATTTCAGACCTGTGAACGTGTGTAAACAAATTCCCCAAACCTGTCAGCTGTGACACCTGCAGAGATGAGCATCCTCCAAACCAGGCAGGGACAGGCCCAGAGCCCTTATCCTGTGGGCTGGGAACTTCAGCCTTCACTGAGTGCTCTGGAGAGGGAATATTTCCCCCCACTTTCCCCACAATAACTTTCTCTATCTTTGCTGCTGCTCTCATGTCGGTTTTAAGCATTGCTGCTCTCGCCAGCCCGTCCCAAAGAGCTCCCCAGTGCCTGACCCCAGCTTCACATACTGGGGCAGACTAACCCCAGTAGCAGGCTCATTGCAGGTGCTCAGCTGTGAGGGTCCAGGGGCTCTGACCCTGGCGGGGGGCAGAAAATATCTCTAGAAAGGTCAATTCAGCACCTGCCATCAGGCTGCTATAAAATATTACAGAGAAGCATCCTTACTTGTTTCCCTGAAGGCGCTCGGAGCAGAAGAGAAGAAGAGGACGTCGATGAGATCAATCAATATTCCCAGCCCTAGGAGATGTAAAATCCATCTCTGGGCTTAGTCTGGCACTTGTGAGCCATTTGGTGAAACAGAATTTTTCTTCATTAGAGAGGCAGTTCTGCTACCATCGGGGGAAAAGCAGGGTAGAAGCTGCTACGAAAGTTAGTTCATTAAAATTTAATTCTCTTATCCAATATTAAAACCCTGAGCACAGCAAGGTCTTGAGGTAGCCAAAAGGCTAAGAGGTCTGACTCAGACCAAGCTCAGCACTTAGAACTAGGGAGACATGACTTGCACTAACATGAATTCTTTGCCCTGGGTGTACAGAATGGGAACACAGCGGGGAGTCGGGGCACGAAAGAGGGGAACCACCGTGGGCAACCAAATACAGTAACAAAAGCAAGAAAAGCCAGACCAGCAAGCACAGAGCACCAGGAGCTGCGGTGGGGAGGGACCTGAGCCCAGCCCCAGGCAGGGATGGAGGGTGTCACCCACGTCACACTGTGTAGTGGTGAGCCCTGAGCTCTGCGGGGCTGGGAGACAGAGCCACCCCCTGCCTCCACCCTGATCCCTGCGGCCCAGGGCATGTTCCCCTTCTGTCAGGGATGATATTCGTTGGCAGTTGCTGGGCACTCGGATATTCTGCTGGTCAGAGGCTTTGGTTTCCCCAAAAGGGTAAGCTCTGTAACTTCATCTCGCATTTCTCCAAAGACTCGCATCAACAAAGCTCTGAGTAAAAGGGGATTCTGCTTATATGTGATTTTCTGACAGCTGGTGGTTCCCATGAAGGCACAGTTATTGGATTTTTAATATAGGAGCAGTGCTGGCACTTCCTGATCTTTGAAGTTTAGGGATGGGACTGGGGCAGGAAGCAAATGAGAAATGCCTCATAAACTAAACTGAATTTCAGACCTGTGAACGTGTGTAAACAAATTCCCCAAACCTGTCAGCTGTGACACCTGCAGAGATGAGCATCCTCCAAACCAGGCAGGGACAGGCCCAGAGCCCTTATCCTGTGGGCTGGGAACTTCAGCCTTCACTGAGTGCTCTGGAGAGGGAATATTTCCCCCCACTTTCCCCACAATAACTTTCTCTATCTTTGCTGCTGCTCTCATGTCGGTTTTAAGCATTGCTGCTCTCGCCAGCCCGTCCCAAAGAGCTCCCCAGTGCCTGACCCCAGCTTCACATACTGGGGCAGACTAACCCCAGTAGCAGGCTCATTGCAGGTGCTCAGCTGTGAGGGTCCAGGGGCTCTGACCCTGGCGGGGGGCAGAAAATATCTCTAGAAAGGTCAATTCAGCACCTGCCATCAGGCTGCTATAAAATATTACAGAGAAGCATCCTTACTTGTTTCCCTGAAGGCGCTCGGAGCAGAAGAGAAGAAGAGGACGTCGATGAGATGGGAGGCTGGGCCGCTGCGATACTGCTTCAGGGCAGTTAAAGCTCTGCCAAAGAGAAAAACAGCCGGGTTACAGGCACAGCAGGAATTCCTTCAGAGATCCCTGCACACCTCAGGGCCCACTGAGAGAAGACTTTGGGCACAGATTCAACTCTTCCAGAGCTGAAAAGTGTTACTCTGTCACAGACTAATCCTCTCTGATTGCTGCCTCCCCAGCACTCACACACAGCCCTTACACCAGCCAGAATTCCACCTGCTACTCACTCCAGTCTGACACAGGCAGACCCTCTGGCGAGCCCTGTCAGCACATTATTCAGCCAAGGGCTATTTGCTTCTCCTGCCAGGATGGAAAAGGCTCTACACAGAATCCTGGGAGTACCAGAAGTGCTGCAACACAGGGCTAAAACACGTAACAGAGTGTGGGATGAGGGGCAGGAGGAAGAGGGAAGAGGAGGATCATACCACCCAGCGGGCAGATGAACTCAGGCTCTTGTGACACTGCAGTATAAGAGAGCCAATTGAGTTATCTCCATGGGAAGGAGATTCCTGCCCTCAGGAATTAGCAGAAAAAGAAAGGCACATCCAAAAGGTGGACACCTGCCCTACGCGGAGCTGCTCTAGGAGTGAGAGGAATGAGATGGGAAAGGAGAGAAACCAAGTCAAGGGAAATAAACCGAGATCTGTCTCAGAAGAGCTTTTCTAGAGTAAACTTGGCAGTTTTCAATTGGCTTTTGTGCTCCCAAGCAGAGTGGCTGGAGGGGAAGCACAGCCCCCTGGTCCTTACCTCTTCAGCCTGTTGTAGGTGACATCATTGGCCAATTTGAGCAGGCGGTAGGAGCTCTCCCGGGCCAGGCTCAGCATCCCGTCGCGGGACTCCTCAAAGGCCACGGTCACGGCTCTGGAGGTGACCCGTGTCACGACGCCGGTGGAGAGCGGCTCACCCTGGCCTGCTGAGTCGTAAAGGCCCACGATGTCCCCTGCAAAGACGAGTTTGAAGAGAGAGTGTGAACGTGAAAAGAAGCTCTTTTGGGGAGACCAGCAACCAAGTGTGGCCCAACACAGACAGCGGGACCAGCATCACCAACCACAGCTTGTCTCCTGCCAAGGTCAGAGGTGGTGTCAGGCCTGTAGCAAAGAAGCATGTCCTTCCCTTAGCTGGGAGCACACAGTGAGAGGGACCAAAAGGACAATGAGTGGTGGGTGAGAAGACACTAGACCTTCAGACCTCCTCACACCGCAGGTCCTGGGGAGGAGACCAGCAGAGCTCCCCTCAGCCAGAGCTGCTCAGAAAGTCAATATGCCTTCACACAGAGCTTGGGAGAACCCGACTTCTCTGAGCTCCCAGACAAACCATTTTACATCCAGTTTAACTTTTAATCTGCATGGCAATACGTGCCTCCCAGGTGACTGCTACGTGCCAGTCAGCAGCACTACCTACCACCAGGGATTTGTAAGGACTCAGTACAGCTTTTCAGTCACTGTGAGGTGACGAGAGTGGAATTACAGAGAGTAATGGTGAAATGGAGACTGAGCAGGATGCTTGACTAAGTGTGTCACTTAGCTGGGGCCCATGTTCATTGAAGATTAAATTTCAGATTTACAAACTATGGGACGCTTTGCTCTGTAAGGTCCATCAGCTCCTACATTACAGTATTTGCAGCCTAGGAATAATTTACTGCTAGGGCACTGTGACTTCTCTTTGAAGAGCACTGGCAGATGCCCTCAGGGCTGGAACCCCAATCTGCAGTGAGTCCTTGATTTCAGAGCTTGGCAGTTTGGGGGCCTGGCTGACACAGAATGCACTGAACTGAACTTCAGCACACTGAAACAGTGCCAAGGTGTGACCAGGGTCAGAAACAGGCTGGTTCCCTGTGATCCACCTGCTCAGCAAACTCTGGGATCCAGCAAACTAACCCAAGAAAATCACTGAACTAAACCAGAGAATTGTCTGCTGCACCAGCTTCTCTCTCCTGCACCAGTTGTGGAGAGCGTGAGGCAATACCCTCATTGCCCAAGGAACACAGAAGGGTCTCTGCAGACTCACTTGGAGCTACTCCCCAGTCAAACCCTGTCCTTCTGAGATGGAAGTGACACAGAGGGTGAGGCACAAGTTGAAGGGGCACTGGGTGACGTGCTGGTGACTCTGTTTCTCTAGGACCTTTATTTCCAACAGAAATCCAGATGTGCCAACTGGTAACGGTACATACTTCACTTGCCAAAAATAACAGTACGGGGAAGGGCAGAAATATGGCAAACGTGCCAACTGGTAACGGTACATACTTCACTTCTCTCGCCAAAAATAGCAGTATGGGGAAGGGCAGAAATATGGCAAATCGGGAAGGAAAAGGAAAATCCACTTTCCATTTTGCAATTAAAGCTTAAGTGACAAAAGGTCTTTACCTACCCCAAGTGTGAACACTTTGGCTTGTACAAAGAATGCCATGCAACCTTTCATGGCGAGACCAGGGCTTTGTTTTTACTGATTCAGGAGGCACTGGCACTAATTCCTGGTGCAACATACCTGCCTGTAACAAGCCAAGGGACAAAGAGGCTGTTTTCCTCTACATTCATCCTGGAGCCATAACATTTTCTCCTTTCCTTTTTTGCATCGATTGCTCAGGCTTTACCAATATCATGTTAGAAGGATGTTAAGAAGAAGACATTGGTCATCTCTTACTTCACCTACTTTGCAGTCACAGGAATATCACTTACCAGGCCCAAAGCTGTTAGAGGGCAGCTCAGCGTCTGAATCATGTTTCCTGGGCTGAAAGGTGACGAGCAGCCGTCCGTAGAGCTCGGTTCTCTGGGTGGCAGCTTGGAGTTTGAGCAAGCAGACACCCCTGCGCTGCAGCTCCTTCAGCGAGACGCTCTCCTGCCATGCCCTGGGAACCACACACAGGTGTGAAGAAAAGCCCTTGCTGGGCTGAAGCTGAGACTCAGAACTTCAGAAAATGGAGCAGGAGATAGATGGAAAAGAAGGGGAAGGATGACGAAGGGTGTCCCTGCTCATGGCAGGGGTGCTGGAACTCAATGATCCTTAAGGTCCCTTCTAACCTGAACCATTCTAGGATGGCACAAGGGACATCAGGTGGTTGAAGTGTTGGGCTGTGCTATGAGTTTGTAGCGATGTAACTAGACTGGCATCCACAGGCTCACTTTGGGCAACGGGGTGATGCAGACCCTGGAGAAACCTCTGTTGATGTGGATTTTCCTCTCTCCTGTCTGGGTGTGGAAAGAAAGGACCTGCCCAGTTGGTTTGTCTGGACGTGCACACTGGCCTGGTTTCAGCTGGGATGGGGTGAACTTGCTTCCTCGTGGCTGCTGTGGTTTGGATTGAGCATGAGAGCAGAAGGGGAGCCCCAAGGTGCTGCTGACCTTATGAGTGACAGCACACCCTAAAGGATGAGTCTGAGAGGGATTCCTGCAGGGGTGAGCCCAGCAGGGTCTCCAGGGGTTAGAGCGAGCCCTACAGGGGGGATTCCTATGGGGAGGTGCTGGTGATAGAGGAGTGAGTACCACAGCATTTCCTAGAGGTGACAGCAGGGTTCCCACGGGTGACAGGAGGTCCTACAGCAGTGAGTCAGCTGGGCTGCCCACAGGTGACAGCAGGTCCCTTAGGGGTATGTCTGTCACTGCTTCCCACAGGTGACAGCAGGTCCCAGGGTCCTACAGCAGTGAGTCAGCTGGGCTGCCCACAGGTGACAGCAGGTCCCTTAGGGGTATGTCTGTCACTGCTTCCCACAGGTGACAGCAGGTCCCAGGGGAGGTCCAGCAGGGTCTCCCATAGGTGCTAGCAGGCCCTATATGGGTGACAGAGGGTCTCCCATAGGTCCTGCAGGCCCTATATGGGTGACAGAGGGTTTCCATAGGTCCCGCAGGCCCTACATGGGTGACAGAGGGTTTCCGTAGGTCCCGGGGAGGGTCCATCAGGTCTCCCATAGGTGCCCGCAGGCCCTACAGGGTGAGTCCGGCAGCGTGTCCCATAGAGACCGCAGGCCCCGCCGGGCCCGGAGCGCCGGGGCCGCTGTGGGTGCCAGCAGCTGTCCCGGGACAAGCCCGCGGGGAGTGCCGCCCCCGGCGGTACCTGCTCTCGGGGCCCGGCGGGGGGCGACAGGTGAGACGGGACGGGCCGGGACATTCCGCTCTGCTCCGGCCGGGGAAGGGGAGGGAGGGAAGGAAGGAAGGAGGCGGCGGAGACCCTGCCCCGCCGCCGGCAGTTTGAACGGCCCGTCCCGTCCCCTCAGCGGGTACAGCGAGGCCCCGCGGCCTCCCCGAGCAGGCGTCGGTGGATGAGCCCCGGAGCTGCCCCCGAGGGGAAGGGCTGGGAGAGGGGCACAAGAGGAGCGACTCAGGTCGTTACCAGCGCGACCCCCGGAGCAGCCAGGAGGCCCTCGGGGGCAGACCCACGGTAACAAAGGGAGAATCAGCTCCACGGGCCGTTTGCGGCCTGGTGTGACCCTTCCAGCCAAACCCAGGGCTAGGGGGTGTAGGGGCTCCATCAGCCTCCCTCCCCGGGCTGGGGGGCCCTGCCTTCACAGCTGGGGTGGGTTTCTGTGCCAGGTGAGCCTGGCCTCGGGGGGCTGCAGCCTCAGCAAGGGGGTGGGTACCTGCGTTTGGCTTTAAGAGGTCATTCCAGTCCCTTGTGTCGGTCATGTTTTGGCTGGTGGCTTAGAAAGGTAATGTTCCTGCAAAGAAGCTGTGTGTAGTCTGTCTTTTAATTTAGCAAATTGCTCCAGAAAGTGTACTGTTGTCCCTCAGATAACGTAAGGGTAAATCCCCAAGCGTATGTTTTTAGACCTTCATCTCTATCCACTAATTAACAGTGTGTGCAAGCCCAGCTCCTTTCCCAAAAATGCTGAAGCTACACTCAAAGGGTAATGTAAGTTGTAGTAAAGCCACTCATTCTTTGGAGATTCCTGTGTTGGAATGGTGCCACAGCCTCGCTGGTTTGGTGAACGTGAGCTGGTGTATGTGTAGCTCTGAAAAGCATCAATAGGTTTTTCTCATCCCCACGTTCCATTGTTCCATGTTTGGCTCCGTGGCTCCTCTCCTCCTCTGGCCTGGAAGGAAAAGGCATGTCTGGGACAGTGATAACCCAGACACGGGAGTGTCAGAACCAAATCTGCCGAATCTTCCCATTCCCTGAGTTGCACTGCCCTTGCTGTGTCTGCTTGGGAGCTCCGGGGCCATGAGTTGCTGGTGCCTTGTCTTCCTGCTCTCTTTTCAGAGTGGAGACTTTGTACGGCTTACTGGAAATCACTGAGAATCTCCTGGTGAATGTGTAGTAGCTCCCGTCCCCTCTTTAGAGGGCCCAGAGTGCTGGAAGGGATCCTTCTAGTGCCATCAGTGCTCAGAATTAGAGTGCACCACAGCATCCTTCACGTTGCCCCTTCCTCCCCTCTGCCTTTCAGCCACCTTGTTTTCCAAGAAATACAGGATGCTCCCAGTGTGTCCATATTAAATCGTTGCCTCTGGCTGGAGGTGTCACTTGCAATAAGTGTGTTTGCAGAGGGAGGCCGTCCCGCCGCTCTCTTGCAGCGCTGCACACAACGCCTGGGTCCTTCCTCTTACCCTGTGTCTTCTTTTGCTTCCCCCTCTATCTTTGCCTGTGGTGATAAAGCTGAACACAGCTTTCACAGGCAGAAGAATGGTACCAGGAAGGTGACCAGCGCTGTGGCTCTCAGCGTTACAGTAATTAATGTTGCCTCACCGGGGACTAAAAGCCCAGCAGTAGCTGCTTACTTTTAATTCTTTTTCCCTCTCTCCCCCTTTAGCCTTCTTCCTTTCATCTGTGGTTCGGCACCAGAGTTCCCAGAGCACATCTCTGCAACAAGGGTAATGTCAAATGGCTTTCTGCTTTGATTTTTCCCCCTCAAAATGCTGACCTTCCCTGGGGGGGGCTGGGGAGGGCAGCTTGTTTTCCCTTTGGAAAGGAGACTTGTCTGACCCCTTTGTTGCTTCCCAATGAGTTTTGGGCCCTCTGCCTACCTTCAGTCCCCTTTGCCAGCAGGGTGTTCCATTGATTTGTGTAATTAAGCAGCTGAGTCTCCTCTGGTTAGGTCCTCCTCTGAGAAAAGGGCCACAGGATGGGCTCAGCCCATAGTAGACAGCAGAGAAGCCACTCAAGTCAGGACATAGAAACTCCTCAACTGCAGAAGGGGCTTCAGCTGCCACTCACCTTTGTTGCTCCTGTGGCAAAGTTCTTCTGCCTGGAGCCTCTGATACCTGGTAAATACTGAACTTGCACAGCATTATTCATAAAATATGAATACGAGCCAGCAGTGTGCCCAGGTAGCCAAGAAGGCCAACAGCATCCTGGCCTGTGTCAGGACCAGTGTGACCAGCAGGACTGGGGCAGTGACCATCCCCCTGTACTGGGCACTGCTGAGGCCCCACCTCGAGGGCTGTGTCCAGTTTTGGGCCCCTCACTCCAAGAAAGACCTTGAGGTGCTGGAGCGGGTCCAGAGAAGGGCAAAGGAGCTGGTGAGGGGTCTGGAGCACAAGTCTGTGAGGAGCGGCTGAGGGAGCTGGGGGTGTTCAGCCTGGAGAAAAGGAGGCTGAGGGGAGACCTTCTGGCTCTCTCCAACTCCCTGAAAGGAGGGTGTAGCCAGGGGGGGTCGGTCCCTTCTCCCAAGGAACAGGTGATGAAACAAGAAGAAATGGCCTCGAGTTGCCCCAGGGGAGGTTTAGGATGGAGATTGGAAATGATTTCTTCATGGAAAGGGTGGTGAAGCCTTGGCAGAGGCTGCCCAGGGCAGTGGTGGAGTCTCCATCCCTGGAGGGATTTCAAAGCTGGGCAGACGTGGTGCTGAGGGCCATGGGTCAGTGGTGGCTTTGTCAGGTTAACGGTTGGACTCACCGACCTTGGAGGTCTTTTCCAACCTAAACGTTTCTATGAAATGTGTTTAACAGCCCAAGCAGGGGACACTGAGGCAGGAAACTTCAGGCTTCACTTGGTTCTGCCCTTTGGGAGCTGCTGGTGGGTGCCTGTGCTTGGCTTGCTCTGCCGGATCTCCCGCGGGGGCAGCGCTGGGGGCTCTGCTGCTGCTCCCCCTCACCAGGAGGGACCCTGCGAAACAGAGCCCTCCTGCCAGCGGCATCTGGGAAAAACAGCAGGATTTGCTCCTTCCCTCTGTGCTGGGGCAGAGGGGTGGCCTCTTCCCGCTGCTCCTCGAGCGTGTGGGAACACCGTTGGGATCTCTGCCCCCGGGACACAGCGCCCGATGTTGTCACTGAACCCCCCAGCAGACCCACGGAGCCGTGGGGCTCGTGGTTACGGACCTGCTCGCGGTGGCCTTGGGTTTGTGTTAGAGGAAAGGCCTCTGGGAGGCATCACTGGCCATTGCAGAGTGAACTGATCAAACAGAACTGCTGTGGCGTTAATTTTACTGCCTTTCGCTGGCAGCGAATGCCCTTCCCTGAACGCTGTAGGCAGTTTACACATCCTGTGGTGTTTATAGAGAGCGTGGATCCCAGCGCGCAGGGAATCCTGAGCTTCCCAGTCCTGATGGAGACGGGATTTACTGAGCAGCACCTTTCTCTCCCCATTTCAGAAACTGGATACCTTCCTGGTCATCTCCTCGAGATCCAGGGTGAATCTCCCACCTCTTTGAGTCTCAGATTGTCTTTGTGGTATCATAGATTCCTGCTTAATAAGGAACTGTAATCCAGTGCCTTTTGGTCATGTGTCTGTCTCTGGGTGAAGGCATTTGGCACCTCTGGGGATAACCCCCCAACGCGGCAGGACGGGCTTTTCCCTCTTTCCCTGCTCCCTGACGTGTTTACAGCAGCTCTGATGGAAGCTCTGCGTGTGCAAAGTGCTGTCCCTGTTAGAGTCCTGCTTCTCTCACCAGTTCCTTGGGAACAAATCAATAGTTTGTGTAACTGGCTCTTAGGCAGAGATGTAAACAGCTGCCTCTGGGCCTTCTCCTTCTTGCTCCTCAGCCCAGAGATCTTGAAAAACAGCTAATTATAAGCAAGTGCCGTTTGCGTTTTTTCTGCTCAGAGTCACGCTGTGAGTTTTGCACAGTGTTTCGTTTGTGAATTAACCCCCCGTGGCACGTTGGAGCAGAGGTAATTGTTGTTCAGCTCTGATGCTGTGGGGGGGTGTCAGTGATTTGGTGCTGCTGCACCCCTGTCAGAAGGGCCCCCACCACGCAGAGCTCGGGAAGGAGCTCGGTTTTGACCAGAGGATCCCTCCCAGTGATGAACTTGAGAAAAGCAGAAAGAACCTACCACATCAGCTACAGTCCCCACCATGTGGAGCTCGAGGCACTCGGGAAAGAGCTCGGTTTTGACCAGAGGATCCCTCCCAGTGATGAACTTGAGCAGAAAGAACCTACCACAACAGCTACTGAGAATGTTGCTGGCTGCAGTGCCCCTGGTGCTTTTCAGCCTTTGTTGTGTATGCACCCCAGAGGCTGTTTGCCTTCAGGCCCCCAGTGTGTTCCCTGAGCTGAAGGTGTCAGTGTACCATATTCACTAGGAAGAGCAACATCTGCATATGGAAAATAGAGCGGGCTCTGGGTAAGATGTCCCTGCATGGAATTTGTCCTTCAGGTGCTGATGCAGTTTGAGCTGCAGTTGTTCTGTGACTGTATCAGCACCGAGTGATCCTGAAGGGACGTGTCTGTGATGCTGAGGAGCCCCCAGGCTGGTCACCAGGAAGGGTTTTGGGGACTGATGCAACATTTTGCAACGGGGAGGCTCTTGTCTCAGTGCTGCTGTGGCAGAGGGTTTGAAGAGAGATGTTATTAAAGTGATTCTCTATCACAGCAGTGGAAGCTACCCTTCCCAGAAGATTTAATTTAAATAGGGATTTAATTTGCTCCTTTTGGTGAAATATCTTGGTGCTCAGAGTCATCACGAGGGACGATGCTCGTGCTTGGCTGGGTGGAGGTGGGACGGTGTGCGCTCCTGCTCCCTTCTGTGCTCATCCTGAACCCAGAAGGGCACGGCTCTGAGAAGTCCTGTCCGATGCCCCAACTAGTCCCTCTCCACTCTGGGGTTGTCACTTGTAGACAGACTCAGGAACGGCACGGAAGAGGCTTTTGGGCTGAACGTTTGTGGTATTACAGGCTGAATTGCACCGGGGGTGGGAGAAGCCGTTATTATTGCCATTCAGGGATGCAGCTGGAAGTGACAAAAGAAGAGCAGGCTCATAACTCTCCTGTAAAGAACCCAGCTGTGGTCGTAAGGCCCTCTCTAAACTGTCTATTTAACAGAGAAGAGCTTCAAAACATAGAGGAAAAAAGGATGCCTGTGAGTCATTCGTGTGTAACGCTGGAGGCTGGTTTAGGAAGGCTCATTAGCCCTTTTTCCCCGTCGCAGGCACGTCTCCTCCTCCCGGATGCTCCCCGCTATCCCGGAACTGCAGGGCTTTGTGCTCGGGCTGAAGTGGGCTGAGGAGCGTTACCGTGTTCAGCCTCTCAGCTGGGCTGGAGGTAACTTGTGTCTCAACCTGGAAAAACTTGACAAGAGCGTTTTATCTAAAGCTCAAGTGTGAGCAAGGCTTCAGGCAGCTCTGTTTCCACTGGAGCTGGTGACAAAATTCCAGTCTGCAGGAACAAGCAGGTGGGAAGTGACCGGTGGTTGCTGAGCGTGGTCACCACTGGCACATCCAGCTGCAGGACTCCACATCAGGAAGGAGTGATCACCCAGCCTGGGTGAATTACCAGGCAGTTTTCCATCTGCTTCTTTCCACACTCATCCTTTGTTTCAAACTATTTCAAATAATATTCTGAGGTGGAAAGTAAAAAGAACTAAAGAAGAAATAACTATCTGTTTCCCATACTGGATTTTATGATAGGATGGGAGTAAAGCAAACAAAGCACTGAGGCATTTACCCCTTTTTCTTAAAGCTTGCTGCAATTCACGATGGACCTAGATGATGTCACGACACGTGGGCTTTGGGCTGACCCCGCATACTGACAGTCATGAAGTCTCCTGTACAACCTCTGCTCCCCCAATGGAAAACCACTTTCTGCCCCATCTCCAGCTGCTTTTACCTTTTTTCTCTCCTCATGTTTTACATCTCTTGACAGTATCTGTTTGCTACAAGTGAATCTCATCTTATCATTCACAGACTTGTTGCCAAAACATCTCTGACTTCCCCGCCATGGCCTGAAGTGAAACTTCCAGATCCAGTAGAAGAAGCGAAGCATCATGCAGGTGAAGCCTCACACTCCACCAGTATTGCCACTGGTGGCCTGATTGAGTATATACAAGTATCTTCAATGATTGGAGCTAATTATTGATCTTTGCATTTTTGTTTCCTTCCTGGTGCATGTTGGTGTCCCTGCACTTGTGCTCCAGCTGCTGCTGTTGAAGGTTTGGGCAGAATGTGGGGGTCTCTTTAGTTTATGGCAGCAGGACAGACCCTCAGAGGAACCTTACCTGATGTGACGTGTTGCTTTCTAAAGCATGAAACAAGCCTTTTGGACAGGAGAAAACAATTATTTTTCTTCTAATGGGTAAATCAACAAGCTAACGCCAGCAGGAGCAGTTGGCTGGTGGGCACGTCAGGGGGCTGGTGTATTTTAGTGCACGAAAGAGAAGAGTGGAGCCAGCATTAGCAGTTGGCTGGTGGGCACACGACAGAGCTGCAGAGGTGTGACATGAGGCCCTGAGCAGCTGGGAAGCGACATAACATGGGTGAACATGTCCTTGTCCCCACATCTAGTCGGGCTGTTGAACGCAGCCAGCGCTGCTCCTGGAAGGAGCACGTGGGGCATCCAGCCTCGCCAGCGGGTTAGCAGCCATCCTCCCTGCTTGGCTGGGCTACAACAGGGCAATTGTCCCCTCGTACCTGGCCACAGGTCCCCTGGGAGGTGGGGATGTGACAGTTGGGTACAGAGAAGGCTCCTGTTGCCCAGGGGGGCTGTTGTCACCCAGAGAGGGCTGGGGCTGGGAGCAGGGGAGCCCACTCGGGTAGGGGATGTTTCTCAGAACGGGGCAGTAACGAGCCCCAGCGGGTGGGTTTCCTGCACAGGGCTGTGCTGGTGGCAATTAGCAGTTGTGTACTGCAGGCAATGAGCTCCCTGGGTGTTCAGAGGCAGCCTCTCTGTCTCCTTGCCTTAGCCCCTGGGACACCCGGGAAGGGCACCCGACTCCTCTGCTTTGGTGGAGGAGGCCCAGGAAGGAAAGGAGAGTTGTTGTACGAGGAGAGAGGGAGAGGAGGAGAGCTGAGCGTGCCCACCCTTTGGCAGACAGTCTGCTGTCATCTGGCTGAAGTGTTAGTAACGGTGTGGGATGTGCTTTGGAGAGAGCTTCCTACTCCAGGTCTCCTCTCTGGCTGCTTTTCATCCTGCTCTTTTATCTTCTCCGTGCTCCTGGGACTGCTGAGGTGACAGATGAGTGTTCTGTCCCCAAGCGTGATGTGACCCAGTGCTGAACTGCAAACTGCTGGGCATGCTGTGCCCAAGCCCTCTGAGAACAGGGGCCCATGTCGCATGGGATCCTCAGGGCCGCTGTGATTTCCGTGCCTTATAACCTCCTGCTGTTAATGAGCTTGCATCGTTATCTCCCGGCTGGGCTTATCCAAAGCAAACAGCAGCGAGAACATTTGAATCCTGCCTTCTGTTCTCCTGCTGGCGATGGAAACAGCCCCGGATATTTTAGGAAGGGTCTCTCCACATGGTGCTGAGATACAAGCCGTGCTGGCAATAAAATGGGAACGTCATTGATGTTTTCTGTCCCTAGAGATGTTTGGAAGAGTTATCACCAACTTCAGAGCCCAAGGACGGTGCAGAAAATGCACCTTTTTTGGGTACAAAAAGATGAGAAAGCTTTGTGGGTAGAAAGTTGAAATTTGACAAGGAAATAGCCCTCGTTAGAGCATGACTCTACACGTTTTTTGCTAAGAGAAAGTAGTAGGCCAGCATTTTGGAACTTTGGTTTTGGACTGCTGACCACAGGACTGCTGACACACCTGGAGCAGCGCTTCGGAGCTGGGAGGACTTTATTGTGCCCGTTGTGCAGTTGAGGGCAGAGCAAAGAGAAGGGGCTTGTATTTTTTCTCTGGACGTTTGTATCAGTGAAAAGAATTCACAGTGGATTTTTCTTCTGGGACAGCAGTTCCGGCAGCACAGAAGCTAAACTCTTCCTCGTGGTGGGAACTGCAGCAACCACTGCCTTGCAGACCATTTCTGTTCTTACCTCTGCCTTGAGGAGTTTGCATCTGCTGGGCTGGAGCTTGGGCACTGTCAGAGCGTTCCTGTAAGGGCTGGGTTTGCTTTGACTGGCTGCTGGATTCCTGGCGGTCCCCAATGGCTGGTGTTTTGTTTACATTCCAAGAAAAAAATGATTCAGCCACTTTTAAGGACAGTGAAAAAAAAAATCTATTTTTCCAGTTATAGAAAAGTTGCTCTTTTTCTGAACAGCTCGAGAGGGCGGGAAGCTACTCTTTGGCGGAGGAATGGCACTCGTTAAGCAATACCTTTCCATGTTCCCATCGGAATTGGGTTTGGCCTCACTGCAGAGGAGGCTGATGACAGAAAGCTGGGATGGGTCCTGTGTAGGATCTCCCTCGTCCTTGGGGTCTGCACTGCTGCTGGCCCCTGTATGCGGGTCTGTCCATGTGGGGAGAGATTCTCTGGAGAAGAGGGAGGGAAAGGTCTCTCTTGTCTCTGCCACGGGCAGGAGTTCTCAGGGCAGGCTTCGTTAGGAGCCCCTTTTCCTGTGCACGGTGCCAGACTCCTCCTGGTGCTCTGCCCGCCTTACCCAGAGCCCTGGACCTTCTGCATAGCACTTGGGAATTGAGGGGAGCTGCCCTCCAAATGTGGACAAGTGCTCTTTTCTGGAGTGCTTTATATCTGAACACAGTGCATTTTAGGGTGCCTAAGAAACAGGCTGAGAAGCCAGGTCTTAAATTAGCTACCCTTGGTGCTTATTTACCTGTGGGTTTGCCAGCAACTAAAATACAAGTAGGTCATTGAGTTTACAAAAGGGTCGCTCACACACCGTAGGAAACAACATTGCTGTTGGTCTCTGCTTAAAGCTTCCCAGGAGATGAGAGCTGTGGTGGGAGAGCAGAGTGGCTGGGTTGCTTTTGAGCAGCCCTTCCCACCACGCTGGGCTTTCCCCCCTGACCCCTTCCCTGTTTCCCCGCAGAGGTGGTGCGGAAGGTGAACGCCATGATCGCAGCGGGGCAGTACGGGAGGCTCTTCGCCGTGGTCCACTTTGCCAGCAAGCAGTGGAAAGTAACCAGTGAAGACTTGATCATGATGGACAACGTGCTGGAGGCTGAATGCGGAGACCGGATCCGGATGGAAAAGGTGACGTGCTGTGATTCCACTGCGCTGTGTTGCACGGAGCAAATTCCCTGCCAACAGTCCTTGGGGCAAAACCCATCACCCGTTGATAAAACAAGTCCCAGAGAGCTCCTGTTGGATCTCCCGGTCCCACTCCAGCTACGGGCTTTGCCTGAGCTTCGTGCCAGTTTCAGCTACTCTGCTAGTGGTAATGTTGTTGTGATTTCTGTGAAACAGGCTTGGGATGAGTCGTGCCAGACTCTGTTAGGAGACAGATCTTTGTTGTACTAACTTCATCCAAAACCCGAAACTTGCAGTTGTTGTTTCTAGAGCCAGCAGCTAAAGGCTGTGTTTGCCTCGAGCCTCCAACACCCAAAATACTTGCAGTGCTCCCAGAGGGACTGTCATCGCTCCGTGCTTCGCGAGATCCTTATCGCGCTGAGCGCTTGGGCGGAGGGAGAGGGGTGGTGTGTGCTGGGGAGAGCTGCCAAGATGCTGTTCAGTATCTTTATCTTTCGCCCGGGGTAACGAGCAGGAACTTGTAGAGGCTCATTAATCTAAACCTTAAATGAAAGATGATGAAGTGGGATGCTCTTGGCTTCGTGTTGGCTGTTAGAGCCAAGCAAGCGGCAGAGAGCCGGATGGTTTTCCTACTCATCTTTCACTTTGAAGCCCAGTTTTGAGCCAGCTTTTTCGGGACGGCTTTAGCCATGTCCTGCATCCCCAGATCCAACAGAGCAGTGATTTCGTGGAGCATCAGCCAGGAACACAGAGGTCTAGGTGGGAGTGAAGAAGGTGAAACACTTGCCTGACCACCCTAACCTTTGGGGATTTTACTGGCAAGTATCAAAAACAAACGCCAGAACATCCCACGACTGTTTATGTGTTGCTTTTAACCTCTGCCCCACAGTTAGTGTGGGGAAGGAGGCAGTTGGTGGGAAATGCTGCCTCTTCTTCCCACCTCCTCAGTTATCCTGCCTGCTCCTTTAGATCTTTAGCCAGGCGGGTGCTGAGGTGCCCTGAAACAAAAGGGCTGGTCCCTGGGGTGGTGAATCCCCTCAGTGTTCATTTCTTTATTGCCCACCTTGAGGCCTCAGGGAGGAGAATGAGGGAAGTAGTTGTGGTTTTTTTTTTTTACTGGGATACTTGGTGGGAAATGCTGCCTCTTCTTCCCACCTCCTCAGTTATCCTGCCTGCTCCTTTAGATCTTTAGCCAGGCGGGTGCTGAGGTGCCCTGAAACAAAAGGGCTGGTCCCTGGGGTGGTGAATCCCCTCAGTGTTCGTTTCTTTATTGCCCACCTTGAGGCCTCGGGGAGGAGAATGAGGGAAGTACTTGTTGTTTTTTTTTACTGGGATATGTAGCAATTGCTATAAAAATGCAATGATTCTAGGAGCTGCCATTCCTCCAGCTCCCACACAAGGCATATTCTCCTGCCCTGTGTTGCCTGCCATATCCTCACAGCTGGTGCTGAGCCAGAGCAGAGCGGTTCAGCGTGTTCTGATCAGCAGGAGATACTGGTGGAGCGTGTTTGAGGGGATGAGCTGTCCTGGGGATGAGCTGTGCTGGGAGACTCTGTCTGGTGAACCCGTTTCTCACTTGTCAGCTGCCTTTCCCCACCATCCTTCTCTAGGAACAGGGTCGGGTTTGAAACATGTAAAGGCCTATTTTTAAGCAGTTTGACTCCTTTATAAAAATGCAATGATTCTAGGAGCTGCCATTCATCCAGCTCCCACACAAGGCATACTCTCCTCCTGCCCTGTGTTGCCTGCCATATCCTCACAGCTGGTGCTGAGCCAGAGCAGAGCGGTTCAGCGTGTTCTGATCAGCGGGAGATACTGGTGGAGCGTGTTTGAGGGGATGAGCTGTCCTGGGGATGAGCTGTGCTGGGAGACTCTGTCTGGTGAACCCGTTTCTCACTTGTCAGCTGCCTTTCTCCACCATCCTGCTCTAGGAACAGGGTCAGGTTTGAAACATGTAAAGGCCTATTTTTAAGCAGTTTGACTCCTTTATGGCGACTGTAGAATTTGGAAGATGCTCTTAGTGTTTCTGCTGGGACGATGAACCAGTGATATGTCTGATTTATTTTCACAGGTTTTGCTGGTTGGTGCCGATGACTTCACGCTTATTGGGAGGCCACTCCTGGGGTAAGAAGTCTCATATAAGAATTATCTTCAAGGTGATTTTGAAACATGTAAAGGCCTATTTTTAAGCAGCTTGACTCCTTTATGGCGACTGTAGAATTTGGAAGATGCTCTTTGCGTTTCTGCTGGGGCGATGAACCAGTGATATGTGACTGATTTATTTTCCACAGGTTTTGCTGGTTGGTGCCGATGACTTCACGCTTATTGGGAGGCCACTCCTGGGGTAAGAAGTCTCATATAAGAATTATCTTCGAGGTGATTCTTGTGCTTAATTGCAGCTTCAGGGCTCCTGCAGTCCCTGAAACTGAAGAGAAACATGAATTTCTCAGCCCTAGCATTTTCCCCAGCCCTGTGGCTTTTGAAGGAATCACCAATAAGCCAGTCCCATCAGCTGCTGCTGACCAACCATGGCCACGGTGCCAGAACAGGGCAGCACTTCCCATTTCTGAGGTTGCTGAAGGGTATTCACTTCTCAGGCTGGATATTAGGAAAAATTTTTTCACTGAAAGGGTTATCAGGCATTGGAATGGGCTGCCCAGGGAGGTAGTTGAGGCACCATCCCTGGAGGTGTTCAAAAGATGGGTTGATGAAGTGCTGGCAGGTATGCTTTAGTGATGATGCTCCTTGTTTGTTGTGTGGGTGTCTATTTTTGTCAGTTAGGTTGACGGTTGGACAAGATGATCTTTAAGGTCCCTTCCAACCTAGAAGATTCTGTGATTCTGTTGGGTTGGATATTTGAGAAACATGAATTTCTCAGCCCTAGCATTTTGCCCAGCCCTGTGGCTTTTGAAAGAATCACCAATAAGCCAGTCCCATCAGGTGCTGCTGACTGACCATGGCCACGGTGCCAGGACAGGGCAGCACTTCCCACTTCTGAGGTCGCTGAAGGATATTCACTTCTGTTGGGTTGGATCTTTTTCTCATAAGCTTTGTACAAACTAGGAGTAAATCCTGCCATTCAACATCTTTACTCCCTTACCCTAATTCCGGTGATAGTCATCTTAGAATAACCCAGAAATCCTTGCCCATCCCTTAATTTGACTTGGGTTTTTTGACCCATTTCCTTCTACCCTTGTCTTAACCCAGCAGGCCTTATTCTTCATTTTAGAGTTCGTAATTTTCCCTTCCTCCTAGTCACGTAGTCCAGCAATTGCAGAGCTGAGGAGAAGGAGTTTCCCCCCTTGGCACTCCCTCCATCCCAGAGCTATAGGACTTGCTACACACACTGTCAGGACACCTGGTTCTTCCTTTTCTTGACCCAAAGGATGCGGTGCGTGGCCCGGGTGTTACTGCTCAGCTCTTAGCACCAGCCAGGAGCAGAGTCAGGAGCTAGTGTTCTCCCCAGGACAAGAGGTTTTAGTGGTAAAAGGCAGGGCAAGGTGGGCTGGAGGTGCTGGGGGGTTGGTCGCAGCATCAACCACACGTTCACGTCTGGGCTTGAACCATGGCTACTTTGGGAGAGGATGGTCAGATGAGGAGAGACTCGTGCATCTGAGAATGACTTCTTGGTGGCTTCTAGGTTCAGGTTAGAAATACTCCATGGTTTCAGATGGGTTTCACTTCTGAGTGTTCTCTGTGGCCCCGGGGGCTGTTGGTGTTCAGGAGTTACTGTCACATGCTCCGCGGTTGATAACACGGTCAGTTGTGCTGGTGGTGACTGCCCCGGGCTCCCCGTGTTAGGTGGGGTTGTGAGAGCTGCCAGTCCTTTGAGCAGCACTGCAGATCCATCTGGAGCAGGCCATATGGCCAGGTACCATGCTTGGGGAAGGTTTTAGGAAGGGGAATCTTGTAATTGGGACTACAAATGTCACCTGGAAGAAACTCAAATTGGAGCCTGAGTTCTGCAGGTGGGGATGTGCCACATCAGGCAGTTTAGGAGCACCATCCTTCACCTGGCTCTCTTAACTGGTGACCCTGGGAGGGTTCTTTGGAGCTCCCAGTTTGTGTGCTGGCCTGGGCACGTGGCCCAAGAGCCAGGAGCTCCGGGGCAGGAGGAGAAACAGCCGTTTCATTCCTGCAGGTGCTGAGTGTCTGGAAAGCGGTGGCAGTTGCTTGCAGCAAACCCCACCTCTGCCAGCGTTAGCCTGAACCCCAGTAACTCTGGCAGAGGAGGGTGGGGAAGAGGAGGAGGCTGCCCAGGCAGGATGAAGGGCTGGTGAGGAGGTGCCGTTCCTCCCTCTGAGACGGAGGAACCCCCCGAGCCCCAGCGCCCCGACATGGGCCGAGGAGGGGGGAGCAGAGCACGGCGTGTCGCAGCAGCGTGCACTGCAGCTCTCCCATCGTCCCGGTCCTGCCCAAACCACAGACATCTTGGAGGGGAGATAAGAGCCTGGATGTGAACAAAGGCGGTTTTGTTTTTCTGTTGTTTTAAAAATAAACACGTGAGTGAATGCCTGCCCCGGCGTCTGCATAAGTTCATTGCAGCTGCGTTCCCCATTGGAGCCGGGAGGCGGGCAGGAGCCTGTCCTGTTTTGGACAGATGGCTGTGTTTTAACTTTCTGTAGCAGTCCGATACCTCCCAAGATGACACTTCTCTGAAGCCTTAAAAAAACAACAGCGCAACAAAACATCTCTGCGTGGCAGAGGCTATTCTGGGAACCCCGAGCTGGCTTCTGCTCTGGAATCTGCTGGGGTTTGTGTTTGCTCAGGGAGCTCGCTGCCTGCTCGGCTGGCAGAGGGGATCGGGCCGTCTGCGTGGGGCTTTGTTCAGCCCTATAATGCAGGAATTGTTGTGCCCCGTTAGAGCTGCGGCTGGAAGTGAGCGTAACCTCGGGCAGGTTGGCATCTCAGGGCATTGGCTGTTTGAGACCTGAGTGAAGGGAAGTGAATGGTGCCTCTGTGAGAAAGTTCAGCTGATTTCTAGACCAAGTACAGCTGAGGGGAGTTCTTTCCTCTGGATGAACCCTGCTCTTTCTCCTGCTGCCTGCCCGTTTGTGCAGCGGCTTCAGTGGGAGTGACAAAGGACCTGTTCTTTTCCCTGGCAGCCAGGCTGGGATTTGGGTACCTTCTGCAGGGAGCGAGGCAGCTTCTCAGCTAAGTTATTACCTCCAAGAGTTACGATCCTTTGGGGCTGTGGATTGCCTGGAGCTTTTTCACTGCCTAATGACAATAGCTTTCAGCCCAGCGTAAATCTATGAGATCGCAGTGTGGATTTTTCTTGCCTCCTGCAAAACTCTGATAGATGTGCTCTGTCACGGGACGTTTTGCTGCGGAGAGCCACTCTGGGAAATGTGTGACCCCCTTCTTATTTTTATGGACATTCCAGTCATACCTGAAACATTCCATAAAGATGTTGGGTTGTTTTGTTTTTTTTTTTTCCTGGGCTGTATTTTGCTGAGAACTTTTCTGTTCATAAGCTCTTCACCAGTAAGGTGGTTCCTGCTGTTCTTCAGCCCTTCAGCCAACAGGTCCTGGTGCTCTGTCCAAGAGGAAGACTCACCAGGGCCATGAACATTGACTTGCAGAGTCATGTACTCAACGATGTCTCAACAATACCCTTAAAGATTTGCCTGGAATCACGTCAGCACCGATGAGCAGTGATGGGGACACTTACCTACAGGTCTGTGTCAGTGTTTCTCCCTCTGGCTGGGTATCACCCCCAGCCTCGGGCAGCCACTGTGGCCCGGTGGGGAGAGCAGGATGAGGGACAGCTGGGCTGAGCTACGGCCAACCCTGGCTCTCCCCAGAGCAATGTGGGGGTTTCAGTGCCCGGGTCACTCTCTGCCCTGGCTGCTTCCCAGTTTTCCCACGTGATCATCATTACTGAGCTGCTGAGGTGCCTCCGTCCCAGCCTGTGGGCACTCAGGGGGGGCTGCGTGTCCCCTTGGCCTCCAGCAGCAGGAGTCAGACCCAGAAGGGGTCTCTCCCTAATGAGAGGGGTCACACACGGCCAGCCCCCGGAGTGCAGCTCGGTTTTGGGGATCTTCTCCAGCGCTGTGAGGTTTGCTGTGTGTTCCCGTGTGCTGCTGGGTCTGTCGTGGGGCTCTGGGGATGCCGGGGTCACTGGTCTCTTAAAAGCTGGGTTACCTTATGTCTGTTTTCTCCTGGGCCAGTGGCTAAATGCAGATGTATCCGTGTTCTCCTCCGGCTGCCCTTCCCGCCTCCCTCAGGATTCGGTCTCTGAGCTGTATGACACCCCAGAGAGCCATGAGGAGAGAGACAGTGAACGTCTCCAAGCCTTTGGCCTCCTGGTGACCCTGCTGGAGCAGTTGGGCTGGATGGGCTGCCCCCCTCCAGCGCAGACACAGTCGTTTGTCAGGAAAATGTTCTTTAAATGTCTTCCGGCGGCGAAGTGAGCATGCTAATGAGTTCTTAATGGTATTCTGCATTGATGCTGCATGGAAGAGTGTCTCTTCCTCCTCCATCGTGGCTGCTGATTAAAACCACGCTTTCCAAAGCTTCGCTCTGGCTCTTGTCTGGAGGCGCTTCTCGTCCCCGGGAGGAGGTGTGCAGACAGGGAACCCATCCTCCAGCACGGACTTCCCACCGCCTGGTTTTCCAGCTCTGGTGTTTTTCAGATATTTTTCAGAAATCCCAGCACTCTCCTTCTAACTTCAGCGGGACGTCTCTGGGAGCTGTGCGGAGTCCCTGGGTGGGCAGGAGGGGTGTGTGTCTGTGAGGTGATGTGAGGGGACGAAGCCATCTGTGATTGAACTCACCTGCAAAGGGAGCACGGGCCATATTCTCCACCCTCGGGGAGGAAGGATGTTTACTTGCTGAGAGTTTCCCTGTGTAGAAATGAGATCTAGAAATGACTGGAGTCTTTGAGTGGTCTCACTGCTCAGCCCGAGCTCCCCCAGCTGCGTGTGGGGAGCAGAACATGAAATCCTCTGTTCTCTGCCAGTTTGGGGTAAACAAGCAGGACGGAGAGTGGGCGGCAGGAGGGGGGTGAGTGGGAGGAGGAGGGACGTGCTGCAGCAGCCGGGTACCTGTGCCTTCTGCTAGAAACAGGGCCAAAGCTCTCACCAAGCCTCTGCCAGGACTTATTCAGTGAGAAGATGTTCTTCCAGCTCTCTGTGGTGCTTTAGGAGGAGGAAGGAGGTCTGTGCTGCCCAGCACAGCACTGGAGAAGGGGCCGAGGGGGGTTTAGCCTGTGCCATCAGGACAGATACGATCACATAGACCGTGTGAACACACCAGGGGAATTCATCTTACTGTGATCCAACAAGTTCCTGCAGGTTCCTCTGCTGCTGTTTCCATAGCTGTTCCTGATCTTATCCCTCCCATGGCAGAGAGGTCCCACCTTGCAGACTCCTGTCACCTGCCCGACACACCTATGGCACCTTGAGGCTTTTGGGTCCCCACCACAAAGCCACCGACCTGACAGGTTTCCCTCCTGCCCCGGGGACTTTGTAGTTGCTGTGGGTCTGGGCTCTGTGAGGCAGGATGTGCTCCTGGTGTCCCTTCCCCCCAGGAGCCTGCTCACACATAGGAGGAGAATGTAAATAATTAAAAAGTGATACTTCTAACATTTATTTTTAAGGAAAGAACTTGTCCGCGTGGAGGCTACTGTGATCGAAAAGACGGAGTCGTGGCCAAAAATCAACATGCGCTTTTGGAAGAGGCACAACTATCAGAGGAAGAAGAGTAAGATGAAAAGACCCCGGGGGGACATGTTGTGATGGAGGGGCAGCGCCTGGGGAAGGAGCCTCATTCACCATGTCCCCAGGGTCCCTGGTGGCACAGCTCCTTCCCAGCCCTGTGTGCAGAGGGAGGAGGACTCTGGCTGAGGGAGGGGAGCCATGGGAGGAGGGGGAAGGGTTTGACACTGACAGAGGGGAGATGGAGCTGAAATGTGGGGAAGAACTTGTTTGGTGTGAGGGTGGTGAGAGCCTGGCCCAGGTTGCCCCGAGAAGCTGTGGCTGCCCCATCCCTGGAGGGGTTCAAGGGCAGGTTGGAGGGGGCTTGGAGCAACCTGGTGTGGTGGGAGGTGTCCCTGCCCAGGGCAGGGGGTGGCACTGGGGGGGCTTTAAGGTCCCTTCCCACCCAAACCAGTCTGTGATTCTATGTCCAGCGCCCTTCATCTCACACCCTTGCAAAAGATCTTGCTGAAAATAATATCCTGGGCAGAAAAGCAACCTTGTGCCCTTTCCAAAGCCATAAATCTTGGCAATGGAATCACAGATGTGCCTTAACGGTGTCCCAGGGTGGGCTTTGGGATTATAAAGTGACCCCTCTTCTCAGACGTGACCGAGACGGAGAATTGGGACCTCTTATTTTATGGAATGGGTGTTAAAACCTTACCCAGCTGGACATAGTCCCACGGGAGCTCTGCCTGGACCTCCTGTTGGTGTCACAGCGATGGTCTGTCACTGTCCTGGCAGTGTGACAGCATCTCCAGAGCCCCAGGAGCCCTCACGCCGTGGCAGAGTCAGGCTGAGGGAGCTCAGCCAGCGGGAAAGGTACGCAACAGGTTTTGTGCTGTCATCTCAGCTTTTTTTTCTCCTCTTTTCATTCTTTTTCAGTCATCGTGCACCCACAGACTGTCCTCAGGATAAACACCATAGAAATCTTCCCCTCTTTGTCATGACGGATGGCTGGGCTGTTGCGTGGCGTTGGGTTTATTATTGCTTTAGGCAATTATGGAAATAAAACCGCCTCCTCAGTGGAAAGTTCTGGACTTCTCGCTGTTGTTGGAAATGGAAATCTATATGTAATTTCTTTTTAAAAAAAAAAAACAAAATGAAATATTTTTTTTCTTAAACTATTATTTCAGTCTGGATGGTGTTTATTCGTCAGGAGTTTTGAACAACCCAGGACCCAGGGGTGGTCGTCAGGCTGTTCCACCCCCCCAGCTCTGCCTTTGCCGGCACCTCTCTGTGCTGTGGGGATCCAGGCTCTCAGCTGCGTCTTCAAAATACCTTGGGCTTTGCTGGTTGTGGAAGCAAAGGGCCATGTGCCTGCCTGGCCCCAGAGGGGAGGCTCCGAGCTGGAAGGCACAACCCATGAGTATAATTAGTCAATTTAATCAGCCTGTTGTTAGTTATTGGTGTCCGTGAGTCACTGTGAGCAGAGCCAGGCCTTTTGGGGGGCTGATTTCTGTTTGGAACCACTCGTAGCTCTCCACAGACGTGGCTGTGAGTAGGTGGGGTGGATTTAAGGGTGCTGAGTGTAATTTTACCCCTGCCCCTTCTCCTGCTGCTCTGTGTGTGGAGTTCCCGGCGTTGTCTGTTTTCGGGGAGTGCCCTGGGGTACAGCGTGGCCACAGCAAACGTGGGGCTGGAGGGGGCAGTAAGACAAGTGACTGTGGGATCCCCAAATCATGTGAAGTGGTGAAAATCCTGCCTAAAGCTTAGCAGTGGGTGATGGAGCAGAGAAACCACCCTCCTACAGGTGAGCCAGAGGGTCTATCGCATGGCAATAAACGGTGTGTGTTAACGCCATCCCGGTAACAGGTACCTGTGGCTCAGGAGCGACCTCGTGGCTGTTTCACAGACTTGGTGTTGACCTGCTGAGTGTATTTTCATGTCTAGATCTCGGTATTTTCCCTCTGCTTTGCCCGAGTCGAGCAGAGCCGCTTGCTGAGCAGCGTGTGGATGAGTGGATGGAGCAGGGCTATTTGCCCCGGGCTGCCCGTGGTCCTGGGGCAGTCGTAACGTCGGGTAATTTCCTGGAGCCTGCGGCAGCTCTGGGATTCCCTGCGGCTCCCATGGGAAGTGCTGTGGGGCTGGTCAGCAGCTCACTTCTCCAGGGAATACAGCTGATTCAGGAGGAAGGCATGTGGGTGTCCTCACACCCCCACCCCGGGACTCCTTCCCAGGACCGAGGTTGCCGCAGCCCTGGGCTGAAGGAAGCGCTGAGTTTGAACATAACTGAAGGAAATTCTGGGTCTCATCCCATCTTCTAAATCTCACAGGTCTGTATAAACCTTCAGGAGGTGGCTGTAGGGGCCAGAAAGGGCAGCTTGGTGGCTTGGGCTGCGTTTCATCTCACCTGGCTTCAGGCGGAGAAAGGTCCAGGGTGCTTGGGTTAAGGCAGCTCTGCAGTCGCTGGGGAGGTGGTCACCTCAGGGGGGGCTCATCTCAGCCCCTGTAGGGTCCTCTGGCCCCTGGGAGATGCTGGTCTGTCTCTGCTGACTGCACGGGGGAGGTTGGGCTCCCAGAATTTAACCAGGGGATGGTAATTTGAAGGCAGGGACCTTCCTGCGGCCAGCCCTGACCCTTGCATCCTTGGTCCCAAGCCCTTGTGTGTGGAAGGCGGTGGAGGGACCTCTCCTCCCAAAATCAGCTCCACTGACAAGCATCAGGTCTTGGCTGCAAGAAGATGAAGAATTTCCTGTCCTTCCCAGTTGTGGAGAGATGCCTGAACAGAGCAGGGGGACTTCCAGGCTCAGGAATGTGGAAGGAAGAGTGTTGGTTCGGAAGGAAAATGGAATGTCTTCAGTGAATCTCTAAACCGGGTGTGTGTGTGTGTGTGTCCTGCCCTTTGGGAAGTGTCATTCTCATCCACAGGAGATGCTGTGTGAGATTCGGGTGGCTCCACAGCCTTTGCAGGGAGGAACATGCAGGAAGGTAAGATTGAGCCTCCTGGGTTTTGTTTTGAAAACTATAATACAAAATTAGAGCAGAATATTCAGGTGTTGCAGGGAGGAACATGCAGGAAGGTAAGATCGAGCCAATACCAGGAACTCCTGGGGTTTGTTTTGAAAACTTTATGATACAAAATTAGAGCAAAATATTCAGGTGGGTTTTTTGTTTTGTTGGGTTTTTTTTAAATGATGCAACCAGACTAAGGCAAAAGGGGATTATTTCTCCAGGGGAGTTTGGAGAAGCAGCCCCTTGCCATTCCGAGCGGAAGCAGAAGTGCCCAGTTGCTCTCTGTAGCACAGTCACACGGCTCCATTTGGCTTCTTGTGCCGGGGGGTGGTGGGCCGTGCTCCTCTGATGGGCTGATGCACATTGTTTGCCACTTGCCACGCTGACTGACAGGGTTTAAGAGCAGAAATTTCTCAACAAAGCAGGGTTTTTAATTTTTTTTCCTTTCCCTAAGCACTGATTCGCAGTGGGCATTTATCTGCTGGGACAAACCATCCTGTGGGACGCTGCGTGGGCCCAGGCTGGGATCTGGGGGATGCTCTGCCCGAGGTGTCCGTGTGGGTTGGACGAGAACCAGACCTGAGCTCTCCCCATCCAGCGCCTCCAACGCAGCACAGGGGTGTGTTGCCCCCCCAGACTCCCTGGGGGCTGCTGGGCTCTGTGTCAGTGTGGGTTCTGTGCCCGGGGGGGCTGGGGAGCCCGGAGCCGGATCCCAGCACCCGCTGCCCCCAGAGCTGCTGCCTCTTCTGGCTTCTCTCTCCAGCTTTCGAGGAATGTCGGTCGGACTCCGCTTCCTTCCCTGGGCCCTGCAGACACTGACGTTTTTCCATAACAAGGGAGCCTTGTTTCCTGCCGGCCGGAGCTGCCGGGAGCTTTGTTGGGAAGGAGCTGCCAGGAGGTATCACTGCAGCTCTGCCAGCCCCGCTTTGCCCTCCTGGCCCCCCATTCCGAGGCTGTGGGTTTGGGATTCCCGGCTCTGCTGCTCCCTAGATCCCAGACAGATTGCCCAGTCCCTCCAGTTCTCCCAGTTCCCCCTTCCCACTGGCTCCCCGGAGCAGCGAAGGGGTTTAGCCAAGCCCCAGTTAACACGAGCTGCTTCCCGGGGGATCAGTGAGCTGCTGGCCCGGCTGGGCATCTCCCTGCCCCCTCCGAGGAGCAATGGACCACGGCACCTTCCATTAGGGCAGTTATTTTTATCCTCCCCCACAGACACCGACGCTTCCAAGGCTTGGTTTGGAGCGAGGTTTCAATCATTAAAAGGCCAACGCTGCTCTTCTAAACCTGCAATGAGGGGCGGTGGTCAGGGCTGCTCAGATGTGAAGTCAGCAGCTTTGGGGGGCTTGGATCTGGGTTTCTCATCCTGGGTTTGGGTCTCTCATCCCGGCAACAATGAGACCGTTGTCATGATTGAAGGGGAAAGTGTCTGTGCTGGTCATCCTGCAGGACAGCTTTCTGCTGCCCACCTCTGGAGCTGGGCAGGTTTTAAATTCCCTGTGTGATGGGGTTTCTCTCCCTTCCCCTGGCGAGTTGCTCCCTGTTCTAAAATCAGCTTCACAAGCGAAGCTGTTTCCAGCAGCGCAAAGGCTCCCCATGGGGAGGATCCATTACTGGGGCAGCCTTAAGGGAGTGTGATGGACCCACGTTGGTGTCCTCACCATCAGCTTCTGCGGCACAAAAACCTGCCTGGACCTCTCTCTTTGGGACCCGAGGGGCAGCAAAGGGGTTCAGCCACTGGGTCCTGGTGTCTGGATGTGCTGAACGTTCATGGGTTCCACAGTGTCACGGCCGTGGGCGTTTGTCCTGTCGAGGGGGGAAGGCAGCTTGAGAAGCTCTGAGGACATGTCCCTCGGGGTGGGAGGGGAACGCTGTTAATGTGCCCCTTCGCCGTGGGTTTTATCCCCTGCCAGCTTTGAACCCGGACCTGGAGCCAGATTTGTTTTCTCAGCGTGACGTGGACACGTTTGGGCTGTGTGTCCAAATCTTCAGCGGTGAGAAAGCAGCAGGAGAGAGAAGGTGACACCAGGAAAGGGCGCTGGTTTGATGGCCCTTGCTCTAGGGGCTTCCTTGTCTCTTGTGACCTGAAAAACAGCCCCTTCACGGAGAAGAGAAAGGGGACGCCTCATCCCGATCCAGGGGGACACAAGCCCTTACGGAGGAGCCGGAGAGCGGCCGAGCCTGGTGTGAGCAGCCCTGGGCATCGGGGCTTTTCAGCTCTTTTCTCTCCCTGTTCACAGACCGTGGAGAAGCCAGAGGGCTCCGTGTCCCCGCTCCCTGTCCCGGCCTTCCCGGGGCTCCGGCAAAGTCGGGGTTTGATCCCGGTAGGAACGGAGCAGGTCCCCGGAGGCCCCAGGGAGGGAGAGGCCCCTGAAGCCTGAGAGCACTTTTTTAATTGCACACCAGCTTTGCTATGGCAACCGAAAATCTGCGTCTTGACGGGCTGCAGGGAGGGTCCTGGAGAGCGCCCCGTCCCAGGCAGCTCTCTCGGGGCGCTGGGGGCCCAGCCTGTCGCACACGGGGGCGTCTCAGTGGGAGCAGTGTTTGTACAGTCGTTAGTGAGCAGCAATTAAATGCGATACGTGAGCTAGGAGGGTGGGGATGGAGCCCGTGGGGCGGATGCTGAGGAGAGGAGCTGAGCGTGGTGGGACCAAGGCTTTGAAATAACCTCGGTGCAAGAGGGAGTGTGGGCTTCAGGGTCGGCTTGAAATGGAGGTGGTTCCTGCATAGATCTCCTACCGTCCCCCACCCTCCCATCACCTCACCGAGAGACAAGGGACCGGCTTTGGTTGTATCTTCCTTTTCTAAATAGAAACAAATACGCCACTTTCTTGCAGAAGCAGCAAAGTTCAATTTCTTGGGGAGCTTTCAGAGTCGCTGATGATCCGGCCGGGGTTTGGTTTGGACAAAACCCCTTGGTGTGGGGCTGCCCTGATCCGAGGCCATGGCCCCAGGGGATTTGGATCTTTGTCAGCTTTAGGACAAGGTTTTATTTCTGCTGGATTTCTGTTGGCAGGGACATGACTCGTGGGTGCCTTTGGCCTCTTTCCCGGTGCAGACTCCACTTCTTCAAAAAGCAGCAAGTATGGAAGAGCCCAACCACAGAGATTTCAGCAGAAAACAATATCCACCCACCTCCTCTCACCTGTCTCCTCTGCGGGGGCTCTGCTGGGCTGGAGGTGGCTTCCCCAGCGATGGCAGGAGATGTCGTGGTGTTTCCCATGTCCTCCAGCTGGAAGGTCCCCAGCAGAGGTGGTGGCAGCGGCGCTGAATGCATGTGTGGGAGAAGACACACGTGGGTTCCCAGCAGGGAAGGAGAGCTGTGCCCGAGGTGAGCAGGCGTTTCTCTGGGTGTCCCCGATGTGCACCCAGGAACACACACCCCCCAGCTCCAGGGCACAAGCCGACCTTCTCCTAAAGAAGTCACGGATGTAATTTCCTGCCTGGTCTCTGGAGCAGCTGGTGTTGGACGGGAGGGGGGCAGGGGTCCCATCCAGCCTGGGCGTGGGAGGTGGCTTTGGAGGGGGCAGGGCTGTTCTCAGAGCGTGGGGTTCAGCTCCTCGTCCCAGCGGGGGGGTCTGCAGCAGAGCGTGGGCATCCAGGGATCCCCGAGGCCAGGTCTTCACCAGGCTGAGGGGAGCGTGACACTGTGAATTCCAGCACCCTCAGGTCTGTGGACGTGGATCGTGGATGAAAGAGAAACAAGTTTACAGAAGTTCTGGTCTAGGTCAATCCAACCCTATCTCTGATTTTGAGATAAGAGAAACAACACAGCTTTTGGAGGGAGAGGAGGTTGGATGAAGCTGGCCAGAGGTCTTTGGGCACTGGAACAGGTTGCCCAGAGAAGCTGTGGCTGCCCCATCCCTGGAGGGGTTCAAGGCCAGGCTGGAGGGGGCTTGGAGCAACCTGGTCTGGTGGGAGGTGTCCCTGCCCAGGGCAGGGGGGTGGAACTCAATGATCTTTAAGGTTTCTTCCAACTCTGACCATTCTATGATTCTATTCTATGATTCTATGATTCCTTCAAAGCCCTGCTGTGGGCTGTCTGAGCACAGCATCACTCTGTGCTTGGCTGAGTTCAAACACTTGCCACCAAAAAGAGCTTTAGGTGGCCTCTGCTGAATGCTTGTAGGGCCATGTAGAATTTCCTTGGGGGTAGATCTTGTGTCTTTTTCCTGGGTGTTGGAAGAATATAACGAGATGGCATCATTTCCTCTGCTGTTGCTGAAGTCTCTCAGCAGAACAGCCCTGTGAAGGGAAGGCTGGGGTTTTTTTGGGATGCTGAATGGAAACTGGAAACGACTGTGGACTGTGAGGGACGTGCATCCCTCTCCCTCCCCAGGGTAGGGACGGGCCACCGTGGTGCGGCCG